>NC_137674.1:88050956-88393456 GCF_963989245.1 Nansenia antarctica | reverse complement strand
ATCCAATGGAAAGGTCACTGACATGGTACAACCACTCTATATTGGTGAAAAACAGACACACAACACATTTTAGGCTCATAACAATATAACTTTAACTATTTTGTTTCGCAATAGTTTCCTGCAATAGCATCAAACATCAAAATCCTGTTTCACTGATCATCGTCATCCATCTCCTCATCAATCTCCACCTCATCCTCTTCCCCCTCGTCATCATCACTGACGCCACCAGTAGCCAACAGGTCAATGAGAGATGGGGGCAGAATTGGTCCACAAGACCAGACAGGCTCCAAAGTCCCTCCCTCTGTCTTCTCCCACCCCTGACCCTCGTCATATGATTTAGGCCTCCAGAAGATCGGCTCAGCTGCCCGCTTGTAACAGGCCACTCTATAGTTCACACGCTGTATGTGGGGGATGAGTGAGTCTTGGCAGGGGGGCAGGCGAGCAAAATCAACTCTCGATTTGCTGCTGAGGGTCTCGTCTTCTCCCACAATTTTCTTCAGCATCTTGCTCCTGACCAGGTTGACTGATGTGTCACGTGCGTGATTGTACATCATGCACATGAAGATCTCCAGCTGCTCCTGCACTTCCGGCTTCACCTCCCACTCATCGCCCAGCTGACTGTAAAAAGATTGTTGGGATAATTGCTAAATTTGCTCTCTCCAAAACTTGCTTTCTATTCAATATACATAACATGCCAAATAATTGTTTTAAATCATCCACCAACCTGAAAGCCTTTTGAAATTTGGGGTTCCTCTGGAGCCTTTTGAGTGGTGCCACCTTGCCCTTGCCCTTGAAGGCGCTGGTACAGTCCTCACCACTGAATACATAGTAGTCGAGCAGGGTGCTGCAATATGGCCAAGAGAGGTGGCCAGCTCCGTCACATTGACCAGCTGACGGAGCCTGCCTGTGCCAGTGTCAAGGTAGATGATGAGGTCGATGGTGTCAGTGTGATGCAGAAGGATAAAGAAGATGTCAGTGTCCGGGGGTCCTCACTACTGCTGACTTGAAGCCCAGCTTGACGGCATGATGCAGGTAGAGCACAACTCGGCTGTCTGTCTGTCACCTCCTGGTCTGACTGGAGGGCATTGATCTCAGTGACCTCAACCTGAAATGGCACAAAACACCCCAATGCATGGTACTGTAGCTTATATTCTTGGCAAACAAAAGACCTCCTAGTTTCCCAGCAAGTTTCCTAGGTATGGATCAATCAACTTACTTCTCCATCTGATGATTTTAGTTGATGAGCTGTTCCCTCCACGATGACAGTAGCTGTCTCACACCTCGCCAGCCGGGATGCTGCCTCCTTACTCCCCCAGACTTTGAGCATCAACTGGCAGAACTGACGCTTCTTCTCCTCATTGCCCAGAAAGAGCTTAAAGTCCTGGGGTTTCCTGGTAGCTGTACCCTGCACTATGAACTTCTCAGAGAAGCCACGCCTCAGCCTCTCCTGCGCCTTGATGGAGTCAGGCTGGTAGGAGTCAGTGGAGAAGATTAAGTGCTTCTTGGCCACCATATGGTCCAGGACCTGCAGGCAGATTGCTCCAAATGTATGGGGCAGGTTTGTGAGGGCATGAAAGAGTGTGTTTCCATCTTGGATGAAGATGGCATCCTTGGGGTAGGGTACTTCATCTGTCTTGTCATCCAAGAGGAAGTGTAGCAGGTTATTGGTCTTCACAGAGAAGAGAAGCATGAAAACGAGCCGCCCGTGGTCCATGACAGACAGTGTGGAACTGCCCTGGGAGGACTATGTGGTGCTTATAGTTCTCCGGGAACTTCCAGACAAGTGGCAGAGCCTTCATGCACACACCCAGATCAAAGGTGTTGATCGTGTACTTCTGACCGACCTCAGCTGTAGCCTCCTCAGACTGCCTCAGGAGCTCCTGCACCACCTCATACTGTGTGTGTATGTATCCACCCCACTCTGATGCCAATGTGTAGCAGAGGGATGGTCTCGTGTGTGTCCAGCTTCAGACGTCGGTCCCTGGTCCTGTCATATGTAGGTAGTGTTCGGTCCTGACTGCTTATGGCACCAGGCTTTGTATTCTGGATCATGATGCCGCCAGCACTGTTGACCATGTTTGAGCCATGTACATTTGTTGTGATTTAGTTGAGGTTGTCCCAGTCATTATGGAACACCTCATTCCCATCCCCTGATGATGGAGGGTGTGAGGCAAGTCGACACTTCATCGATGGCCTTGGCCATGGCAGTCTCCAGCTCCAACCCAAAATCATATGACTCGCAATGGCCCAGTCTCTGCAGAATGGTGGTCAGCTGCTTGCTGCGGTACAAGTGACGGACTGTGGCACATAGAAGTATGTGCTTGGGAAGTTTCCACTCGCCATTTGTCACTGCTCTGCGGAGGTCTTGTCCTATAGAAAGCACAAGTCGGTGGGTCTTCTCACTCTTTGAATCATTAGCACATGAAATATTTCAAGCTAAAAAAAATAGATAGTACTTACATATCAGATGTACAATCCTCTTGCCGTGGTAGAGATTTGATGAGTGATATTTGAAATGTAAACAATAAGTAGTTACCATGGCAACCGAGTGGCTCCTGCCAATTTGTAAGTACTTATGCTTTATGTAGATTATTTTGTTTGTTATATTTTTAATATTTCAAGTTTCTGTTTTGTTTTGATTGTACTTTCATTGAAAGATATTGCAAAAAACAACCCAGCTTTTAATGAGATGGAAATTGACGACGATGACGATCAGTGAAACAGGGTTTTGATGACTTTTGCAAAACGTCAGTTTAGTATTATCAGTTTGCCATCCATTTAATAACCTTGTAATTAATATAAGAGAATAGATTATAGTGTCATTTAGCTATTGCAGGAAACTATTGCGAAACAAAATAGTAAAAGGTATATTGTTATGAGCATAAAATGTGTTGTGTGTCTGTTTTTCACCAATATAGAGTGGTTGTACCATGTCAGTGACCTTTCCATTGGATTCCTGGTGTCAAAATTATATGAAAAAGTGGGTTAATGTGTCTTTGTAGGTTGTGTGGTTCAGGAGTTATGAAAATCTGTGTTTTTCACCATTCGCGTGGACATCAATTCAAGATGGCCGCCAAACGAACACCATGGGACATTAGTTGACCTTGGCAACATGAAGAAATCTGAACTAGACACCATTATTAGGGTCTTAAAAAAACAGGTTACGAAATAATGTCATTCGGGTACATGAGAACCTATTTCTCCTACTAGACTATTCCTGTATCAGAGGAAAGCAGAGAGCAACATGACTAAGACGCTCATTCACGTGCGCAACATTTTAGAGTTGATTGTGATTCATAAATGGAAGCAGGCGTGGGACTTGCAAATGCCACTGGCGTGCGCACCGTTTTATTAATCCGAATGTTGGTGCGGGTAAATGTTCTTGCTTTGCATAGGTACGCAAGCCGTTTACGCCAGTTATACGCAAAGCTTTATAAATGAGGCAGGTCCCATAGGCTACATGAAGTCAACAATCAGCTCAGGAACACACAATTGAGAAATATGTAGAGAAAGATTGACAGTTTAATGTAGACACTGTATCCAAAATATCCCAAATATAATGCTTAATAATATAATGCTTAATATGTCCGGGAGCCATGGGGTTGAACCAGCTTTTCTGCTGTTTCTTGTTGCATCAGCCATGACTGCAGCATCCTCACTCAAATGAGAGCTTTTTTTTCTCGGGGTGGTTTCTGTGGAATATTATTCCGGCGTTTCATGACCAGGTTCTCCTCCACACGCCTCAAAGCTTCCTGGGTCATAAACGATACCTTACTCCTGGGGAGAGCTGCTGAGGAGAGCTGCTGCTTGCTGATAGGCTGGCTGAAGGGAACCTCCCTGATGACCTGGCTGGTGGAGGGAACCTCCCTGATGACATGGTTGGTGGAGGGTACCTCCCTGATTGGCTGGTTGGTGGAGGGAACCTCCTTGATGACATGTTTGGTGGAGGGTACCTCCCTGATTGGCTGGTTCATGGAGGGAATCTCCCTGATTGGCTGACCGGCTGCATAGTAGGACTGGACCACCAGGCGGGGGAAGTCAGACCGTTTGACCTCCAGACATTTCCTCCTCAGGCTCATGTCCAGCCTGGGCTCTTGCTGCTCCTGCAAAGCCCTCTGGGAAGGGTTGGTGTCACCAGTACTAGCCGGCTGGGGCAGGATGACCGTTCTCAGGTTAGGCTTTGTGTTCAGGTTGGGGTTAACCTGTGGTCTGCTCTTGTCCCTCAGCCGGCTGTCCCACAGAGAGAACACCACAGAGCCGGTCACATGGCCCATGACCCTGCTGTCTCCCGTGGCCAGCGAGGGCACCAGAAGAGGTGTCAGGTCTCCCACGTACCTGGTGACCCGCTGGGAGAAGCCCCAGAGACGATGGCTGAGTTTGCCTCGGACGTGCGACTCCAACTTCTCTCTGGTCTCCTGAGAGATGAAGGGGACGGAGGCGCCCTGCAGGAACATCATGATGGGCTTGCCCTCCGTTGCCGTGGTGAACCGTGGGCAGGAGGCACTCGTGCCGGACTCCAGGGGGCGTCTGGGGCGGCACTGGGCCTCCGGGGGTCCACGCCTCCACTGCGCGACCAGCCTGCCCGGTTTGGGGGTAGGGCTCTGGTTGAGAGTGGCGTGGGGGTTAGTGGTCAGGTCTTGTTTGTGCTGGTAGTGATGGAGGTCCGGGTCAGAGTTTTTAAAATCCAGAGACAGCAGGGGGTCACGGGTCGTGTTCTCAGAGGAACTGTGACAGGCACTGGAGTCTTGCTGGCAGGCTGAACTTTTTGACTGGAAGAAGTCTGGCACGCCTGGACACCTGTCCCCCCCCCCTCTTCTGTTCCTATGGCGACACGTTCTACAGGGCTTCTGAGAGCAGCAGGACTGAGCCGAGGAGGAGGGCCAATTGGAGCAGGAGGCGGAGTCAGAGGAGGGGGAGGGCCAATTGGAGCAGGAGGCGGAGTCAGAGGAGGAGTCAGAGCCCAGGTGAGTATCCAGCTTAAACCCCAGGATGTCCAGCATCTTCTTCAATCGCTGCTTTCTGCAGGAGGACAACAAACAGGGCTCTCATTCTGGCTAACACAGCAGGCATTTAGGCTGTTCATGTTATCATCAAACCACTTTAGTTTAACAAAGAATTATGACAAATCATAATTAATGGAACTTACATTTTTTGGTCAATTGTTGGTGTCGAGATTTCCTCCTGTTCAAATATACAAAATGGGAATGTAAGTATTAGCCTGTTAAATACACAAGCCCTGGCACACAGCCCCTAAGACACAGCCCTGACACACAGCCCTGACACACAGCCCTAAGACACAGCCCTGACACACACACAGCATTAAAACACACAGCCCTGGCCCCTGACACACAACCCTAATCATAACACACAGCACACTAGCCCAACGGTGCTTTCCGCTAATTCATATTAATATTGACGCGCAGTTTTACCTCGCTTGCCGGGAGCGCGGTGCAGCCACCTTTCCTCGGGTTAATCATCCAGCTCAGGAGCCAGAGCAAGGACAGGATACACACCATGAGCTGCAATCCAATGACCGCATCGAAACCTGGAAGCTCCGAGCTGGGAACCAACCTTGGAACCGAGCTGGGAACCAACCATGGATCCAAGCTTGCAGACGACTGAAGCGCACGAATTCGGAAGCGCACGAATTCGGTTGAAGTGGCTGACATGTTAACGGTCCGGTAACATCGCCATGGCTATAGATAAGATATAGATATAGATAAGTAAGCGCAGTCTGTCGCAATACGTGTACTACTCTCTGATAGACACAGCGTTTCTGAATGTCGTTGACGATTGTTATGGGCTATATATCAATGTGTGATGACGTGATGTTATTATGACGTCATGGCGTCACCAGGACAACAAAATGTATTGTTGATTGTTGCATCATTGTTTGCCCAAAATTTGCGCTTCATTACGCTGTGTCTTGCATATTGTGTAAATGACCAATTCAATTTTATTTCATATTTTATTGCACTGTAAATATAGCTCTGCGACTCCTTCCATATATCCTTTCAGTCTGATATGCATTGTTGCATTTTTTCTTGTTTTTTGTTGTTTAACTATTTTCTTTTTGATTTTGTCTTTGCCATTTTAATTTTTTCACATGTTCGAAATAAAGCTTTCATATCATATCATATCATTGTTGCTAAACCGTATACTCCATATGCGAGCTCACTGTTGCTAGGAGGTCCGGGAAAATCGGTTTTAGCGACTACTACTTAACTAATTCTGACATCGAGAAGAACAAGTGAGGCAAAGTAATGCCCCATGCTTTAAACTTCATCTGTAGCGATGTTAATCTGTTGTTGTCACCGCATCTTTCTCACATTTTCAACTCCTGCTTGAGCTGTAGCCTATACTCAAGTCGAATTTTGTGTTGAATTTGGATTTAAAAACTTGTAATATTAGTTTCATTGAACTACTTAAACAGTTATTGTGTAATTTGTTTATTGCAAACAGCTGAGAAATAGTTTGCCAATAAACCTAATGTGCAATTGGGGGTTGAATAATTTTGATTGCAACTGTACAAGACAGGTTGCTCGTCTCGATTCATTGGTTGTGACCTGCGTGAAAGATGCTTCAGAGACGAGGAACAACTGCAGAACAATCATTTATAAATACTTTTATTAAGAATTCAGCAAGCCAAACATTCCACATAACTTATGTTAAACTAATGTTTGCTAACTATTTATTTTACAAAAAATATTACATACCAGTCCAATAACATTTTAACAACGTATGCTCTTCAATGGTAACGCATGTAAGGAAGGAGACAAAGGAGGAAGAAATATTTACTTGGAATGAACCAACATTTTGGCACACAGTGCGCTTGAAGTGTTCCATCAATCTTAATCAAGGTTATACAAAGCAAAACTGACAGCAACAATTATTTGTGTAAAACACAATAGCAAGTACTGTAGTGACTACATTATGGGTTCATGTTCTCCTCTTACTGTTGGTTGTGTAGTGGGAGGGAACCAGTTCTGGCACTAGGGGCAGAGGGGAGGATTATTAACGTTGCAACTTCCTGTTTAGACACAAGAGTTTTGGTGATCGATTTCCTGGTCCTGTACGGAGAGTACAAGTTGTTATTTTGATTAAACAGTTATCATTACGTTGCCTACGTCTTTCCTTTTTCCTCCGGCACTACACTGGTGACCCGACGTGGATTTTTGTTAACGTAATTGTGTACAAAAACCAGCGAGCGAACATTACAATCCTGCAAAATGTCCGGGCGAGGAAGACGTTCAAACCAGCGGCAGCCATCACCATCCCCTGTCAGGGTAACGCGTGGTGCGCACACTCCCACTCTCAAGCTACCACAGTTCTGGGACTCAACGCCTGCTGCATGGTTTGCTATTGTAGAGGCACATTTTAACAAAAGTGACATCGATGACGACGACGACCGGTACAACCATGCTGTGGCAATGTTGGGCAGCTCCACCGCAGCTCGAGTGGTAGGTTTTTTGTCTGCTCCCCCGACGACGAACAAATATGAGCGCCTCAAGGCCCTGCTTCTAGAGACATTTGAACTGTCCACTGCGGAGAGGGTGCGTCGCCTATTTGCCATGTCGGACTTGGGTGACGAGAGGCCTTCTGCGCGCATGGAGAGGATGCTAAACCTGCTCGGTACAGAAGACCCCATGATCCTCTTCACAGAGCTGTTCATGCGCACATTGCCAGCTCAAGTTAGGATGGCGCTGGCCAACACCGCCATCATGGAGCCCCGCGCCCTGGCCAGGGAGGCGGACCGGTTCGTCTTGGCCATGCCTCAACGGTCCCCCGACCTGCTCGCTCCCGCGGCCGCCCCGCCACCCGACCGTCGCAGGAGAGCGAAGGATGACGCCAGACCTTCTGGCCAGCAGGGTAACGCTGCGGGCCATTGTTTCTACCACGCCACTTTTGGCGCCAAGGCCAAACGGTGCCGCTCACCCTGCACCTTCGGACCGACGGGAAACGGCGGGGCCGGCACTCAGTAGTGGCCCTGAGCGCTGGCGTCACCAACAGGCTGCTCTTCATACAAGACACCGCCTCTGGTCGCAGTTTCCTTTGTGACACAGGTGCCCAGTGGAGCATCATTCCGGCAGAGAGATCGGATGTGGCGAAGGGGGAGCGTGGTCCGCAGTTGGCAGGCGCGGACGGCACACCTATCTGCTCTTATGGCACTAGGGCGGTGGACGTGTGCTTCGGAGGGCAATGCTTTTCGTGGGATTTTGTCATAGCGGCTGTCACATTTCCCCTCCTTGGTGCGGATTTTCTGTGCGCCCACAACCTGTTGGTGGACGTGGGGAACAGGCGCCTGGTCAACTCACAGACTTTCGCTTCCTTCGCCTGTACGCAGGGGGAGGCGGTCTACAGCGGGTGGTCCAATACGCTCGCCGAAAGTGACCAGTACCTTCGGCTGCTCGCCGAATTCCCCGACCTTACCAAGCCCACCTTCTCCGCGCCCACGGTGAAACACGGAGTGGAGCACCACATCGAGACCGAGGGGCCTCCCCTCCACGCCAGGGCCAGGCGCCTCAACCCGGAGAAGCTGGCCATCGCCAGGGCGGAGTTTGCGCATATGGAGCAGGTGGGCATCGTTCGGCGCTCGAGCAGCCCCTGGGCGTCTCCCCTGCACATCGTCCCTAAGTCAGACGGCGGGTGGCGCCCATGTGGGGACTACCGCCGCCTCAACGACGCGTCCAAGCCTGACCGCTACCCGGTCCCACATGTCCAGGACTTTTCAGCGAACCTGGCAGGCAAACGCTTCTTCTCCAAAGTGGACCTGGTACGGGGGTACCATCAGGTGCCGGTGCACCCCGAGGACGTCCCTAAGACGGCCGTAATCACGCCATTTGGACTCTTCGAGTTTCTGCGGATGCCGTTCGGCCTGAAGAACGCGGCGCAGACCTTCCAACGCCTCATGCACTCGGTGCTCCGGGACCTACCATTCCTCTTCGTCTACTTGGATGACATCCTCGTCGCAAGCACCACGGAGGAGGAGCACCTGTCCCACCTCCGGGCCCTTTTCACACGGCTCAGCCAACATGGGCTGATTGTCAATCCGGCGAAGTGTGAGTTCGGACGGAGCACCATCGACTTTCTCGGGCACCGGGTCTCCGCAGAGGGGGTGACCCCCCTCCCCTCGAAGGTGGAAGCTGTCGCTGCTTTCCCGCGCCCCAGCACAATCAGCGAGCTCAAGGGGTTCATCGGGATGGTAACCTTCTACTATCGCTTCCTCCACCACATCGCTCACATCCTGCGGCCTCTGTACGATGCCCAGAAGGGCAAGACTCTGAAGCAGCCGGTGGACTGGACGGCGGAGCGTGTCAAAGCCTTTCAGGACACCAAGGCGGCCCTGGCCCGCGCTGCCATGTTGGCCCACCCCTCGCCCTCGGCACCCACTGCTCTCACCACGGACGCCTCTGACTTTGCTGTGGGAGCGGTGTACGAACAGTGGGTTGGGGACGCCTGGCAGCCTCTTGCATTCTTCAGCCGCCAGCTGTCTCCCAGAGAGCAAAGGTACAGCACATTCGACAGGGAGCTCCTCGGGCTGTGGCTTGCTGTCAGACACTTCCGTTTTTTACTGGAGGGCCGCGAGTTTACGGCCTACGTGGACCACAAGCCACTCACGCACGCCATGTCCAAGGTGGCGGAGCCGTGGTCCGAACGCCAACAGCGCCAGCTCGCCTACATATCCGAGTGCACCACAGACATCCAGCACGTTGCTGGGAAGTCCAACCAGGTCGCGGATTGTCTCTCCAGGGCGGTGGTTGGTGCGGTCCAACTGGGTTTGGACTACGCGCGCATGGCTGCAGACCAGGCCGCCGACCCCGCCGTCCAGGCTCTCAAGTTGTCGGACACAGGACTGCGCCTAGAAGAGGTGGTTTTCGGTGACGCAGGGGCCACGCTCCTGTGCGACGTCTCCATGGGTCAGCCACGACCGGTGGTCCCCGCCAACTGGAGGCGCCCCGCCTTCGAGGCGATACATGGCTTGTCTCACCCTGGTAGGAAACCGTCCTCACGGCTGGTGTCAGAGAAATTCGTCTGGCATGGGCTCAAGAGGGATGTGAGGGCCTGGGTAGACACGTGCATTGCCTGCCAGCGCGCCAAGGTGCATCGACACGTCAAGGCCCCCCTGGAGCAGTTCTCTGTGCCTGAGCGGAGGTTCGATCATGTAAACGTGGACCTGGTAGGGCCGCTGCCCCCCTCGCACGGATACACCTATCTCTTTACCATGGTGGACAGGACGACTCGCTGGCCGGAGGCAGTTCCGCTCTCCTCAACGACAGCCCCCGACCTGGCCCGGGCGTTCATCGCGGTGTGGGTCTCCCGCTACGGCACCCCTGCTGATCTCTCCTCTGACCGTGGCTCACAGTTTACTTCAGAGCTGTGGGCAGCGGTGGCGGAGAATCTGGGGGTCAAGCTCCACCGCACAACCGCCTATCACCCGCAGGCGAACGGGCTCTGTGAGCGTTTCCATCGATCCATGAAGGCCGCCCTTCGAGCCAGCCTCACGGACAGCAACTGGCTTGACAAGCTGCCGTGGGTCATGCTGGGGCTCAGGACAGCGCCTAAGGAGGACCTCCAGTCGTCGTCCGCTGAGCTGGTGTTTGGACAGCCGCTGCGGGTCCCCGGTGACTTCATTCCCAAGTCAACGGAGCCCTGGTCCGCCGCCGCTCAGCGCGCCTCCCTGCTGGACAGCGCCAGGACCTTCGTCCCGGTCCCGACTACGCAGCATGGTGTCCCTACTTCGAGGGTGCCCCCGGAGCTGCACTCAGCGAGGTTCGTTTTCATTCGTCATGATGGCCACAGGACTCCACTACGTCCTCCTTATGACGGGCCTTTCCGTGTCATCGAGGCCGGAGCCAAGAACTTCATGGTTGACATGGGGGGTAGGCCTGAGTGTGTGTCCGTTGATCGCCTCAAACCGGCCCACTTGGACCTTGAACTGCCCCTGGACTTGGCCCTGCCACCGCGCAGAGGCCGGCCTCCAGTCCTACCTCCCCTGCAGCGCCCTGGCCATTCCCCCCTCCGACCCCGACAACCCCCCGCAGCTCGCGAGCCCCCGGTCGTCACTGCCCCCCGTCCTTCCCTGCAGGAGGACGTGATGGGCGATGTCACACCTCCTCCCGCACCTCCTGACTTTACCTACGATCGTAGGGGCCGGGCCATACGCCCTCCTCGCCGTGAGGATTTCCAATATTGAGGTGAACACTGGGGGGGCTGGTGTAGTGACTACATTATGGGTTCATGTTCTCCTCTTACTGTTGGTTGTGTAGTGGGAGGGAACCAGTTCTGGCACTAGGGGCAGAGGGGAGGATTATTAACGTTGCAACTTCCTGTTTAGACACAAGAGTTTTGGTGATCGATTTCCTGGTCCTGTACGGAGAGTACAAGTTGTTATTTTGATTAAACAGTTATCATTACGTTGCCTACGTCTTTCCTTTTTCCTCCGGCACTACAGTACAATAGATTTACGTACAACAACAACAACAACAACAACAACAACAACAACATACAGGGTTTAACTATATCACATCGATAATATCATACTATACCTGACCTCTTCCCCCTCACTGGTTCCCTCTCAGCCTTACACCTAGTCTATAGGGCTTGGGGGACAGAGTAACTCCAAACACAGGAGTGTAGTCAGGTTCCCCTGCGTCCTCAGGCCAGACAAACTGGAAGCGTCGCAGCAGAGTCACCATAATCAAGAAAAGCTCCATGCGAGCTAGTCCTTCCCCAAGACACATACGAGGCCCTGAAACATTATCAGCAACAACAAGAAAAAAAGCTCAATCAGCCATTTATTTCCATCATCAACATTTCGTGACGTTAGAATTATAAGGTTCTATCTCAATTTTTGGTCAAAATTTAGTTTTTTACATAATCTGATCCATTAGGTGTTTATTAATGCCTGTGTGGTGTTATTTTTTAAATGTTGACCTTTTTTAGTTAGTAATTAATAAATTACAAAGGTTCCATCTCACAAAACATAATGGAATGTAAAAACGTTGACGCTCAATATCTCTGAACTATACCCTGTTAGTAATGGTGAACAAAGTCCCTGTGGCTGACCCCACCCCACCACTGGTCTTATAGAGAGGAACACAATGGAAATAACGTGGGACTTTATTGTGTTCATCCTCCATAATTGTTTCCAACAGGGTAACCTTTGTATCATTTTAGGATTCACTAGTTCATTCATCCATCCATCCATTATAAAATTAATTTATAAAATTATTAAATATAACTCCTATTTTAGAAACTCTACACTGGCTTCCTGTTAAGTTCAGAATAGATTTCAAGATCCTTCTGCTTGTTTATAAAGCTCTCACTGGCACAGCACCAGAATATCTGAGAGACCTTCTGCTAGCACATCAGCCCAATAGAGCTCTCAGGTCTTCTGACGCTGGTTTTCTCAAAAGTACAAAAGAAGAGATTTGGTGAGGCTGCATTCTCATTTTATGCTCCAGATTGTGGAATGCACTGCCAGTTTACATTAGGGATGAAACCTCAGCAAATATGTTCAAGTCAAGACTAAAAACCCATCTTTTAAATATTGCCTTTAAATGACTCAATAATTAAATTATGAATATAATGATTGGAGCACATTGAGCAGCAACGTTTGCAGGCAAAGTGCTATACAAATAAAAAGTTATTATTATTATTAATTCATCCATTCATTCATTCATTCATTCGTTCGTTCACTCATCCATATGTGTGTATTGGTGTGTGTCAGCAGTACCTGTGTCTGAGCTGTAGGCTTGGCCGATGTTGGTGATGATGTCACTAGGCGATTATGGTATCAGGAGGGACAGTTCCCAACCTACCACCCAACACAGCAGAGAACGCTAAAGGGCGCTAAAGGTGTCAGGGTAGGGGCATTGTGGATCACTGCAGGGAGAGAGTTCCAGAGGGTGGGGGGCCACACAGAAGGCTCTGTCCCCGAAGGTGGCACCACTGGCTCCTCTGTGGTGGTTGGGATGTCTCCAACAGCCTTCTTCGAGCCCTTGCAGAATCCACCGCCAGCCTGGGACTGATTTTGTGATGACTGTGAGGTCGTCCATGAACGCCCTGGTGGGTGCTTCATTCTGGGCCCCTCCTGCACTCTGGCTCAGCAGATTTAGTGAGCATGTGTGTGTGTGTGTGTGTGTGTGTGTGTGTGTGTGTGTGTGTGTGTGTGTGTGTGTGTGTGTGTTAGTATGTTCATGGCTGGCACTAGAACAGAAAACAGTCCTCATTTAAGCCTAGGGGTTGTAGACTTGAACTTGAACTACCCCGTAGCCTGTCATTTTATTAACCCCTCCCACCCCATCTCCTCTCTTAGGTTCCAGGGCATAGAGCAGGAACACAGGGTTAGGGTGATGGTGACAGGAGGTTATGCCAGAGAGAGCTTTTTTGGATCCACACTCTAGAAAGTCTACAACCCCTAGGCTTGAATGAGGATTTTAACATGAGTGTTGTGCTATGAATAAATAAAATACTTTAGACACTGTATGTTCTATGCTATATGATGGCTACTGCCTGACGTATGCATGTTTGTAGCATTTATCTATTGTTTTTTGTTCTGCTATGTATATATATTGTAAATATTTGATGTATTTGGGTGTTTCCTGTCTCATGAACACTTGTGTATGTTTTTGTAGTCCACTAAATGTACAAAAACATACAAAAAAGACTACAATTCCCTTGATGCCTAGCCACTCTAGGGTGCTTGACTAAACAGAAACCAATAAGGGTTTGATAAACATTCATGAAATTCTCTCTGCTCAAGTCTTATTTAGTCTTTTAAAACATAAGGTAACACGTGTACAGTCCCTTGTTCACTTGCGGTGAAGAGGAACACAGTCTTTTAGATACTGTAGGCTGGCAGTGTTTTCACAAGGCTTTTATTCTTGAAGCCATGCTGCCACCTACTGGTCAGCTGATGTAAGTGTTTGTGTGTGGTCCCGTGAATGAGTAATGAGAGGAAGGGGGGAGGGGCCTATCCCTGAATACTTCACAATCGGCTCAGATTGACGAGCTAATGAGATTTGGACAGGCCGGTCTCTGACAGGCAGCTACGGTGCCGCAGTTTGTCAGCCGTCGACGCCGTGGTCAGTCATGGGACAGAAGGGCTGCCGCTTCTCTCTGTTCTACTTCCCTGTGCAGGTAAGGGCTCTCCTCTCACACCTGACAGGTAAGGGTCTCCTCTGACACCTGACACACCTGTGCATGTGAGGGCTGTCCTCTGACACACCTGTGCAGGTAAGGGTTGTCCTCTGTCCTCTGACACACCTGGGCAGGTAAGGGTTGTCCTCTGTCCTCTGACACACCTGGGCAGGTAAGGGTTGTCCTCTGTCCTCTGACACACCTGTGCAGGTAAGGGTTGTCCTCTGTCCTCTGACACACCTGGGCAGGTAAGGGTTGTCCTCTGTCCTCTGACACACCTGGGCAGGTAAGGGTTGTCCTCTGTCCTCTGCCACACCTGTGCAGGTAAGGGTTGTCCTCTGTCCTCTGACACACCTGGGCAGGTAAGGGTTGTCCTCTGTCCTCTGACACACCTGTGCAGGTAAGGGTTGTCCTCTGTCCTCTGACACACCTGGGCAGGTAAGGGTTGTCCTCTGTCCTCTGACACACCTGTGCAGGTAAGGGTTGTCCTCTGTCCTCTGACACACCTGGGCAGGTAAGGGTTGTCCTCTGTCCTCTGACACACCTGTGCAGGTAAGGGCTGTCCTCTGACACACCTGTGCAGGTAAGGGTTGTCCTCTGTCCTCTGACACACCTGTGCAGGTGAGGGCTGTCCTCTGACACACCTGTGCAGGTAAGGCCTGTCCTCTGACACACCTGTGCATGTGAGGGCTGTCCTCTGACACATCTGGGCAGGTAAGGGCTGTCCTCTGTCCTCTGTCCTCTGACACACCTGTGCAGGTAAGGGCTGTCCTCTGACACACCTGTGCAGGTAAGGGCTGTCCTCTGACACACCTGTGCAGGTAAGGGCTGTCCTCTGACACACCTGTGCAGGTGAGGGTTGTCCTCTGACACACCTGTGCAGGTAAGGGCTGTCCTCTGACACACCTGTGCAGGTGAGGGCTGTCCTCTGACACACCTGTGCAGGTAAGGGCTGTCCTCTGACACACCTGTGCAGGTGAGGGCTGTCCTCTGACACCTGACACACCTGTGCAGGTGAGGGCTGTCCTCTGACACACCTGTGCATGTGAGGGCTGTCCTCTGACACACCTGTGCATGTGAGGGCTTTGGGCTCTCCTCTGACACCTGACAGGTGGCTGCTGGAAAGCTGTTTTATATGATTTCTCAGTCTGAGTGTTTGTGGGGATGTGGTGAGCATAAGAAGGGCAGTTACCTCCTCTTGCTGTTCTGTTTAGACACAGGCAAACCTGCCTACACAACTATCATAATAATAATAATAATCATAATCATAATCATAATAATCATAATAACCCTAATAATATATGCCATTTAGCTGACGCTTTTATCCAAAACGGCTTACATTGCAGGGAGTGCATACATGACTCACTGCATTAAGCGTCCTTGGGTTTTTGAAAGGCGAAGTTATTATTATTATTATTATTATTATTATTATTATTATACATCTTTCAGTATATGGTCCCGCTTATGAGTTCAATAGGAGTTGTGTTTTGACTTGTGTTTGAGTCTCTGTGGGTTTTCAAAGAAATGTAAGTAAGTCATTGTTGTTATAACTGTTGTTATAACCTAAATAGTACACTTTCTTTTGTAACTTGTCTCCTCTCTGTAACCTCTCTCTCTCTTTTTCTCTCTCTCGCTCTCTCTCTCTCTCATTATCTCTCTCTCTCTCTCCTTCTCTCTCTCCTTCTCTCTCACTCTCCTCTCTCTCCTTCTCTTTCTCCTTCTCTCTCTCTCTCCTTCTCTCTCTCCTTCTCTATCTCTCCCTCTCCCTCACCCTCACCCTCTCTCCCTCACCCTCACTCTCTCCTTCTCTCTCTCTCTCTCTCTCCTTCTCTCTCTTTCTCTCTCTCCTTCTCACTCTCTCTCTCTCTCTCTCCTCAGGCTAAACTCTCTCTGTCCCCCACGGCTCTGCTTCCCTCACCCAAGAGTCCAGAGGAGAGGCTGCAGGTCACCCCCGTCTCTCCCAGCATCCCCTGCAGCGCCCTGGGCCCCGCCCTGGGCCCCGCCCTGGGCCCTGCCCTGGGCCCCCTGAGCCCCAGCCTCAGCCCCAGCCTCAGCCCCCCCCTGAGGCGCCCCCACCCCAGTGAAGAGGAGGACCCTGTCAGCTTTGAGAGGCCCGCTGAGGGCCCCCCCCTGCCCAGCATCAACAAGGTGCTTTAATAATAATAATAATAATAATAATAATAATAACTTTCTCTCTCTCTTTTTCTTTCTTTCTCTCTCTCTCTCCCCTTCTCTCTTTCTCTCTCTCCTATCTCCTTCTCTCTCTCTCTCTCCTTCCCTCTCTCTCTCAACTTTTATTTGTATAGCACTTTTCCTGCAAACGTTGCAGCTCAAAGTGCTCCAATCATTATATAAATCATAATTTAATTATTTAGTCATTTAAAGGCAATATTAAACATATGGGTTTTTAGTCTTGACTTGAACATAGGTGCTGAGGTTGCATCCCTAATGTAAACTGGCAGTTGTATCCATACTGTGTATGGCAGGTTTATATTCAGTGTGTTTCTTGTATACATACTGTGTGTATCGCAAGTTATATATTTATATAATTCAGTGGGTTCCTTTTTCTTCTTATGTAACATACAGTTTATACATCATGAACCATTACACACTGATGGACCAAAAACATATTCAAAGTTCAAAGACAGTAATGATTTTTAAAAGAAAGGCCTAGATGAAGCGATGATGATTCAACCAGGCATGCTCAAAACTTCTGATCTGGGGTCTGTAGTGAATAACAACGCGATAACGTGAATACGGCGGTCTCACATCTGTCAAAGAAAGCCTTGAGGCCTCTCTCTTTCACGCCAGAGCTATGACATCACACCAGCACACAGAGCTCCTCCTGATTGGCTCCCCTGGGTGTCCTGGACCTGGATAAGCCCTGACTAACGTCCTCCTCAGGCCTGCAGAGAGAGGCAGCCAGGGGGATAAGAGACCTGGCCTAATCCCCTTAATCTAGTTACCTCACACCACCGCACTTCTGGAAGAATATGTTCAGACCTGCTAGCATATCAGCCCAATAGAGCTCTCAGGTCTTCTGCTAGCATATCAGCCCAATAGAACTCTCAGGTCTTCTGCTAGCATATCAGCCCAATAGAACTCTCAGGTCTTCTGCTAGCATATCAGCCCGATAGAGCTCTCAGGTCTTCTGCTAGCATATCAGCCCGATAGAGCTCTCAGGTCTTCTGCTAGCATATCAGCCCGATAGAGCTCTCAGGTCTTCTGCTAGCTAGCATATCAGCCCAATAGAGCTCTCAGGTCTTTTGCTAGCATATCAGCCCAATAGAGCTCTCAGGTCTTCTGCTTGCATATCAACCCAATAGAGCTCTCAGGTCTTCTGCTTGCATATCAACCCAATAGAGCTCTCAGGTCTTCTGCTTGCATATCAACCCAATAGAGCTCTCAGGTCTTCTGCTAGCATATCAACCCAATAAAGCTCTCAGGTCTTCTGCTAGCATATCAGCCCAATAGAGCTCTCAGGTCTTCTGCTTGCATATCAACCCAATAGAGCTCTCAGGTCTTCTGCTAGCATATCAGCCCAATAGAGCTCTCAGGTCTTTTGCTAGCATATCAGCCCAATAGAGCTCTCAGGTCTTCTGCTAGCATATCAGCCCAATAGAGCTCTCAGGTATTCTGCTAGCATATCAGCCCAATAGAGCTCTCAGGTCTTCTGCTAGCATATCAGCCCAATAGAGCTCTCAGGTCTTCTGCTAGCATATCAGCCCAATAGAGCTCTCAGGTCTTCTGACGCTGGTTTTCTCTGTGTACCTCATGTACAAAAGAAGAGATTTGGTGAGGCTGCATTCTCATTTTATGCTCCAGATTGTGTCTCACTGCCAGTTTACATTAGGGATGCAACCTCAGCACATAATGTTCAAGTCAAGACTAAAAACCCATCTTTTTAATATTGCCTTTAAATGACTAAATAATTAAATGATGAATATATAATGATTAAAGCACTTTGAGCTGCAACGTTTGCAGGAAAAGCACTATACAAATAAAAGTTATTATTATTATCCTGGGCTCCAACCAATAATGAATGTTTTGAGCACATGACACATGTACTTGAATCAGGAAAAGCCCCTATTATGCTACGATGTGTAGACGCTGTAGGATATTAATCATTATGGTATTTGAGAGATTGATTACACATATACAAGTGCCCTGCCTAAGTAATGGGCATTTTATTTTGACACTATACTCCAAAAGTTTGGATTTGAAATCAAACAGTTACTATGAAGTTAAAGTTGACCCATTCTCTCTAGGGTATTGTGTACATATTGGTGTCACCATTTATAAATGGTAAATGGACTGCACTTATATAGCACCTTTTTTTGCTGCTCCAAAGCTCTTTACAACAGCCTCTCATTCACCCATTCACACACACATTCACAAACCAATGGCGGCAAGCTGCCATGCAAGGCGCTGGCCCGCTCCCTGGGAGCATTTTTGGGGTTCAGTGTCTTGCCCAAGGACACTTCGACATGTGGCCAGCCGGGGCTCGAACCACCGATCTGCCTACCTTGTGATCATTAGACGGCGGCTCTACCTCCTGTGCCACAGCCGCCCCTATAACAAATAACAACACTTTATATACATAATTATTTCTGGCCGCTTAAAGTAATGTGAGAATTGTCTTGACATGTGTTCCTGGTTAGTCTGGTGTGTTAGACAGCTGTCAATGTCTACTATTGATCTTCGAGGCTTTGCATTTGCCTTACAATTGCCAAAATCAACAGTTTGTAGCATCATTAAAAAGAAAGAAAAGCACAGGTGATCTCAGCAAATCACAAACAGGCTGGTAGGTCAAGTAAAAGTTCTACAGTGGATGACAGAAGAATGCTCACTTAATTAAGTATAATTATAATTAAGAATAACCCCCAAAACAACTGTCCCATAGATCAGGAACGCTCTCCAGGAGGTCGACCTTGAAGAATGAAATTCACTGTGTTTTCTACCCATAGAGACGTCATGTTTACTGTGGTCTGTGTTTGTCTCCCCACAGAGTCGCGCTCGGCTGTCAATCAGGAGGCGTCCACCAACCAGACAGCACAGGAGGTCAGTTGTAGAGGAGATGGAGGCCTACAGGAGGTCAGGAGGAGAGGAGGCCGGGGCCTACAGGGGCGGTGTGTCCCAGAGCGAGCCCAACGGCCCGCACCAGAACGGAGACGAGCACCAAGCGATGGAAGGACTCCCTCTGCTGGCCACCGAGGAGGGTGACAGGGACACTGCAGAGACGGGGGGGAAAGGGTTGGAGGAAGCTGCTACTGGGTGTGGGGAGGAGGGGAGAGACAAGGCTGACCCAGCCACCCAGGAGGGAGGGGAGGGAGGGGAGCTGGCAGCACCAGAGCCCCAGGCCTGAGGTTCTTTGGAGGCCGTGAAAGATTAATGAGGAGGGGTGACGTGGTGGTGCTCTGCAGGGCCTGTTGGGGGCAGCAACATGACAGAGGAGGACCCCATGTCCCTGAGGACAGAGGAGAGCAACGTGAAGGTCGACCACGTTGACGTCACAACACCAATCACTGTATATGACATTATAATATTTTGAAACACTGTTAGGAACCGTTATTATAAGTCATTATGAAAGTTATTGCTCTCTAATAACACTCGTTGCATGAAACCCTTTCCTGAAGATGTTAATTAACCAAGAAGAAACAGATAATGGTGTTATTTTTCTTGTTTCAATAGTCTTTCTGGTCACAAAAGCAGCTATTTTCTTTCTTTTACACGTGACAGAGATCTGACTTGACTTGCAGTGATACTCTACTACAGGAAATAATGACGTATTGGGGGACAGAGAGAGTTTAGCCTGAGGGGAGAGAGAGAGAGAGAGAGAGAGAGAGAGAGAGAGAGAGAGAGAGAGAGAGAGAGAGAGAGGAGAGTGAGGGAGAGAGAGAGAGAAGGAGGGAGAGAGAGAGAAGGAGAGAGAGGGAGAGAAGGAGAGTGAGGGAGAGAGAGAGAAGGAGAGAGAGAGGAAAGGAGAGTGAGAGAGAGAGAGAAGGAGAGAGAGAAGGAGAGAGAGAGAGGAAAGGAGAGAGAGAGGGGGGGAGGGAGAGAGAGAGAGATAGAAGGAGAGAGAGAGAGTGAGAGAGAGAGAGAGAGAGAGAGAGAGAGAGAGAGAGAGAGAGAAGGAGAGATATACTACACAATACACATGCCTGAAGATGTATTGGGTTTAGCAAGCATGGGTCCCTGACTGGCCTCCTCTTCTGAGTCAGTTACCTACAGGCGGTTCTTTGTAATAACTTCAAACACAACCGGAAGGTTTCAAGGGTTCTGTTATGAAAGAGGATATTGGAGGGACTGTGGCAACCAAATGCAACACATCACATGATATAACCTCACAATCCCAAAGAGGATGCGTCCAAGTGTGAAGTTCTCTTCTGTTATTTCTTGAGGTGTTTTGGGGTTTACTTGTCAAAAATGTCAACATTTAAAAAATAACACCACACAGGCATTAATAAACACCTAATGGATCAGATTATGTAAAAAATAAAAAATAAATCACTTTTGGCAAAAATTGAGATAGAACCTTATAATTCTTCTAACGTCACGATTGTTATGTCCGCGTCGAAGCGCGCCCCTCACCCGACACTCGCTGCTTATTCATCTGATAATTCAATTTGCCGTCTGGCAGCAGGCTACTAGGAGATATACAGGAATACACATTTAAAGTCTGGCAGGCTACTAGGAGACATACAGTAATACACATGTAAAGTCTGGCAGGCTACTAGGAGATATACCGTATTAAAGTGCACATTTAAAGTATGGCAGGCTACTAGGAGATATACCGTATTAAAGTGCACATTTAAAGTCTGGCAGGCTACTAGGAGATATACCGTATTAAAGTGCACATTTAAAGTCTGGATTGAGCACCGTTACCCGGCTGCAGCCTGCAGGACCCGGGTCGTGGCGGGTGAAGGACGCGCTGAACGACGCAGAGAAACCAGGAGTCACCAAAACTATCGCCATCGACTTCAGCTGATAATAATGTATATTCTAAAGCCTGTCGTGTTCAAAACATGTATTATTTATTCTAGCCTATTTACTGTAAAATGCGTCGAAAGGTCATGTAAGTAGCCTATGAACAATAAACTCAGATAGGGGAATTCACGTAAATCCCTGAATACACACCCTGTATAAGATATTCAAACATCAAACATTATGTTTGTAGTGAGGGTCAATGGAAATGTTTTACTTTCATTTAATTTGATTTCAACTCGGGGACCGCTGAGGGAGACCCTCATTGTCGGTGGGGCATTTTAACAAAGATCAATCAAGGCAGGTGATAATAGATACACAATGGTCCCTATATCATCGCCTTGAATTGACCAGTAGATGGGAGAGAGTCTGTTTTGCTCTCAGATCGAACCCTCGCATAACTGGGATTAGTAGATTCGGCGTTGAACAGAAGACTTCTATGTACGCAGATAATTTGCTCGAATATGCAGACTTTCGAATATGTTTTAAAATCCTTTTAAAATCGCCCCACTCGGTTTCACATACCTTGGCATTTATTTTTCGAATACATTTGAGGACCTTTTAAATCAAACTTTTCCCCTCTATTGGCCAAACTACAAGAAGATTTTGAACGATGGTCATTATTACCTCTGTCTGTATCTGCACGAGTTAATTCGGTCAAAATGAACTCCCTACCAAAACTCTCATAGGCCTACCTTTTTCAATGTTTACCTATTTTTCTTACACAATCATTTTTTCGTAAAATTGACAGCCTGGTGTCAAAATTCATCTGGAACGGTAAAGTTCTTAGGCTAGGTAGAAAGTTATTGCAGAGACCTAAACCTCAAGGAGGCCTGGCTCTGCCCAATTTTAGGTTTTACTATTGGGCAACCAACTTTAGAGTTTTACCGTTTTGGGCTCGGTTTGAGAACTCCCCTTTATCACCTGGGTGGCTGAAGCTGGAAACCTCCTCTTCTAGCCCTGCGTCACTGACAGCTCTTCTTTAAACTTCTCCTCTACTCTATACACAAAAAATACTATTGTTAAATCAACACTCAGGATCTGGAATTAGTTTAGGAGACATTTTGGTTTAAAATCATTTTCTTTATTAGCTCCAATTGCGGCTAATCCTGTCTTTTCCCCCTCCTTGATGGATAGAGGTTTTCTATCCTGGTCCATTCTTGGTATTACAACATTCAGGGATTTATATATAGAAAACACATTTGCATCATTTGAACAACTGTCTGAGAAATATTCACTCCAGAGATTAAATTTCTTTAGATACTTGCAAATACGTAGCTTTATCCATAATATAAATCCCCAATTTCCCAATATCCCAGATGCCACCTCTATTGACTCCTTTTTGAAACCTGTACCCATGGTGCGAAATAAGGGGGAGCTCGGGGAGCTATAGCTCCCCTAGTGGTGACATGAGCTCCCCTGGAAACATGGTTTGTGAAATTTTGGGGGAGCTCTAAAATATTCCAAATTGCGACGGATTTATTCCAAGTTGTGACGGATTTTACCTGGTGTAATATGATTTGTAGAGGCATACAATCTATTTTGATGTTGGTATTAGGTATATACAGTAAATGATGTATAATAGCCTATATAGCCTACATATAGGCCTTTATTGGCTACAACTATGCGACAGTAACAGAGCGGGGTGCACTGACGCTGAACCCCTCATAGTGAGAAGTAGGTGGACAACGCGTGGTGCTGAAATAGCCGACATGCGGTGTGTGGTTTGAAAAAAGTAACGCCAGCTCAGTAAATCATTCAAACGTAATGTTTACTTATAGGCTATGTGAATGTGACTGCACCACACATGTGAACAGTAACAAAGCAAATGCAGTTTAATTTAATGAAAAACATTGACAACAAAATCGAAAAAAAAAAAAAAAAAGAAGCTGAATCCGCTTAGCCTATATGCTCCTGAAACGACAGAGCAAACACGCTACATTACTATGGATAATAATTACAATGAGCCATTCATTAAAAATAGAAAAAAAAAGATTAGGCTATTAAATCTCACTTAATGAGAAAACTGGCATCTCCCATCGGTCACTATTTGTTTGCTATCTGGTGATATGGACGTCTTTGAGTGTCTAGAAAAGCGCTATAAGTCTAATGTATTATTATTATTTATTATTATTATGGACATCACTTTAATCCGGCAGTTCTCAAGGTTTTTATGCACCAATCGATTCCTCTAGTGCGTCTTTATCGCATGCATTGACGAAAAGGACGACTCGCATGTATAGGTGGAAGGGAACATTCATTGTGAGCACAGAAGATGTGAGTCTCACACAACGGCTTTGCATTGATGAAACCAGGTAGGATGAACGTATAGTTCACTGTCCATTCCTCTTTAAATGCCCTGTTTACACAGTCAACTTTCCTCTTTAGACCTTTGGAGAGTGACATGATGTTTCTCTTGCTAGTTAGCAGGTTAAATGTTTAGCTATCTTCACCCGGCACGCAAACAACCAATCCAATAATAATGTGACCTTGTCTGGGAGGAGGAATCATTCAGAATAAAAGTATGTTAAATAATTATTAGAATAAGTTAGGCTGCGCTACATCGTCAGTCCACACATTTATTATTCAAAACTATGGAAAAGGGCGAAACTACGTTTCAACGTTGTTGAGAATCACAACACAAACTCGCTAGTCAAGCCAAAATACTGCAGCGAAATGGATTGGACTGCTACCTAGTTAACTAGAACACTACTTTACATTGTTAGCAGGCTCACAACACAAGCCGTGTTAGTTGACTAGCGATGTGTCATTGATTTTCTACAACGCGGAAATGTATTCACATTTTTCGAAAGAAAAGTCAAAGCATTAGAACGTAGAACAGAAAATCGCACACGCGCTTTGCGCACGGAAAGCCACCGGCCCCGATTTGGCCTGAAATTTTTTTTTCCTGAGGAGATTTTTTTTTTTTTGCTTTAATCCCTGGGCTCCCCCGCACACCGTGATTTAATTCGCACACTGCCTGTACCTAATACAAAGGGCATTATATCTGTTATGTACAACTTTATTTTTACATTGCGCCCTTCCTCATTGCAAGATATTAAAAGGAGAAGGGAGAACCTAGGTGGAGAAATTACAGAAGACCTGTGGGAGAAAATTCTACGTAGGGTGGGTCCACTCTTCATCAATCTGCGCTAGGCATGGGCTGATTCAGTGCAAAGTTGTCCATCGCACACACTTTACTAAGGTTAGACTAGCTAAGATGTATGATGATGTCGAGCCCACCTGTGACAGATGGCATCAGGCCCCTGCCACACATGGTCACATGTTTTGGTCCTGCCCCTCCCTACATAATTTTTGGTCTGACATTTTCCAAACCATTTCAAAATGTATTGAAACTCCGATCTGGCCAACGGCCCTAACAGCTTGTTTTGGTGTGCTCCCTGCCAATTTCTCACTACCATCATATAAAGCTGGCCTGGTCGCCTTTACAACGCTTCTGGCCAGACGTTTGATTTTACTGCAGTGGAAATCCACCAATCCTCCATCTCACTGTGTGTGGCTTAGGGACATTTTATACTTTATTAAAATGGAGAAAATAAGATGTGTCAGGGGGGGATCAACACTTATATTTTATAAAACATGGGGTTCTTTCCTTAACTATATTAGGGCCCTACACCTGCCAGATGCTCCATAAGGAGTAGGCCATCTAGTAGACCTACCCAAAATTACTCAATTGGGACAGCTGGGCTAGGTTGAATGTGTGTGATTGACTAGTGGAACCATATATACGGGCCCCATATATTTTTTTTTTTACTTCTGACCACTATACATTAGGCTACTGCTTATTTGTTTTAGGGTATACAGACAATTTATTTGAATATCTGGTCCTCCAAGCTATGTGTGTTTGTTATGTGCGGTTTCTCTTCTCTATTTTTTACTTTATTTTATTTTTATTTTATTTATTTTTTCGTCCTTTTTTCTGTTGTTGTTGTTGTTGTTGTTGTTGTTGTTGTTGTTGCGTCTGTGGGTATATATTGATGCTGTATCATTTGATTACCTCTTAGGCTGTCCATGTATTTGTATGACCCACTACTTTATGTTATGAAAAATCATCAATAAACAAATATATATAATAATAATAATAAAAAAGATTAGATTAGATCAGATTAAGATTGAACAGTGCTTCAACCACAGCACAGGAGCGCACATTCACATTTCCGGAATTGCAACACGCGCGTTCGTAAAGTCGCTCTGAGAGCGGCGGAGGGCACACTGGGTGCAACGTCACACAGAGACCAAGTGATTTGATTGGACAAGAGGCATTCCATGAGTGCTGATCAGATTTCCAGAGCGATTTTACGAACGCAGCCACTTTCGGTGTCTTTTCTACTGCATTTTTCACTCCCTGACAAGACAAGACACGACAACGCCTTCCAACGTCACAGCACCGAAACTCACCTAGACAGGTGAAGACTAACTTATATATGTAATAATTCATTCATTCATAAAATGAGTCGTTCGCGTCGCATTTAACGTTAACATCGATTATCTTGTTCTTGTCATTTTGAACACACATGGTCACCTAATGTCTTGAGAATTAAAGGTAGAAAACACGCACATAGTTCCGGTTTCGATAATAAATAAACAATTCCCTGCGTGAACTATTGAAGACAAGAAGGACAGTATGGTAGAGCACATTGAACTGACTATCAACCATGAACGCACAGACGGTCCCGAAGAGCAACAGGTGAGTCTGAATCGATCCGTGCCAATAAGAAAATCGATGCAATTAGTTGATCAGACTTGTCACGTGAAACGACATGATCTGAGCTTTGGTCCAGGTGTCCGCAGACCAGTCTACATCCACCACGTCTATCTCAACTTTCATTCAGACATGCGTGATCCTGTCACCATTTGGAGAAATTAGGGGGGGGGGGGGGAAGACCCGAAGGAGCCCTGCTTGCTGCTTCAACTGAAATTGACACATTTTAAAACATTAAACAACTCCACTAAACAACAATGCATACCTTTTACATGTAGGCTATCCTACTCAGCTGGGTTTGTTTTTGTGGAAGGGTGGTAAAAAGTAACACCATGGTATACAGTAAGTAATGTTATAATAATAGTAATACTACTACTACTACTACTACTACTACTATTACTATTACTATTATTACTACTACTACTACTACTACTACTACTACTACTACTACTACTACTACTACTACTACTACTACTACTACTACTATTACTATTACTATTACTATTACTATTACTATTACTATTACTACTACTATTACTATTACTATTACTATTACTATTACTATTACTACTACTACTACTACTACTACTACTACTACTACTACTACTACTACTACTACTATTACTATTACTATTACTATTACTACTACTACTACTACTACTATTACTATTACTACTACTACTACTACTAATAATAATAATAATAATAATAATAATAATAATAATAATAACAATAAGTAATGGTATACAGTAAGGCAGGGGTTGTAAAAGCTTGAAGTTTAGAACTACGGTACCTATCTGTAGGTTGTAGCCATTGTCTCTAGTTCAGGAGGAGAGGAGGGATGTTAGTTTAGACGCTGTTATAACATCCTTGTTTGTGTTTGACTAACAGTGTAGAAGAGGCTGCTTTATCTGGCAGCACAGTTGGGATCAAACTGTATTGGTTCATAGATTTGACCATGACCAAGGCTCAGTTCATGCAACAGATAGCCAGAGTGACATGCAGACAAGTGAACAAACATTTAATTTGGCTCCTGTTTGTCAATCCGCGATTTCTACTGTACACTAAAGGCCCTCGCGGACTCCGTGGACGTTCCGCTCGACTCTGTGAGGGCCTTAACACACCTCTGTACACTAACACACCTCTGTACACTAACACACCCCTGTCAGACTCTCAAAATGATCAGTGACCATAATGCAGTAGGAAGGTCACTGAACCAACACAACTATACTCCTTCTGTCTTCAAGCTCTCTCTCCTTTTCAAAGACAAATACATTATTGTCTTTGTTATTTGCGTCTAGACAGGCCACTAAGGTGTTATTTCATAGTTTATATATAACTAATATATAACTATTTATAACTAGAATTGTTATGAACTATTTATAACTAGTTATAAATAACTAAATTATTAAATTATGATTATATAATGATTAAAGCACTGTCTGGATAGAATAGGTCTCTGTGAACTACAAGGTTGTATGTTATTCTCTATCATGACGTGTTGCAGGTGACAGCAGGTAATGGTGATGGGGTGACCGACGTGACCGATGGAGCTGAGAGTTCCCTTCTGCTTCATAAGAAGGTGAGGTATTCTAGCATCATCACTAATACATGTGAGCTCATCTAAATGGTAAATGGTGAATGGACTGCACTTATATAGCGCCTTTATCCAAAGCTCCGATCTGCCAACCTTGCGATCATTAGACGGCAGCTCTACCTCCTGTGCCACAGCCGCCCCACAACTATGTCTACTACATCTACTATGGTGGATATCCCTGTGGGGGATCAAATATACATCGTAAAGGTCCAGTTGTGTTAAGATTGTTTATACTGAAATGACCTTTGAGGCACAAGAACTGGAGGGAGGGGTCATCACTCTACACCTGAGACAATGGAGACCAGTTATCTACACCTGAGACAACAGAGACCAGTGCTGCATTTGCGTTGTCATAATGACCTGATCACCTCCTCTGTGTGCCCTGGGTCTGTCTGGAACACCCAGAAACTGGAAACAATTGTAACCCCCCCCTCCACCTTCTGTGATCACTGCGCAGAGGATCCTGGGAAGGATTGGGAGGCCTTACCGACCTGTATAAATGTGAGGCTCTGAGAAGTGTTCAGGACCTCTCTCCATGAACTGACGTCGGCTCTGCGTTGTTACTCACTACAATAAAGGGTCATTCTCTGTGATGGTCGACAGCTCCGGTTTCCTGAATTGTTTTATTGATTAGTAATTGAAACTACTAGAGTAAGGTTAAATGTACTACACTACCAATCAGAATTGGAACATGTGGATGGCATAATATCAGATAAAAGCATTCCCCAATGTAGCCATTACAAAAACATGGTTTATTACGGCACGTGGTACAAAGACCGCAATCTAGATTTGACTGATGAGACGTAGTAGAAATTGAAAGTGAAAACAAAATGCTCAGATCTTCCCAGATGTTTTCTTTACAAAGGATGGAGGTGAGTATTATGCTGTTATATACTTTAAGAATGAAGTGCATAGTTGAAGAAAAGAACTGTACTTGAAGCTGTGTTACGGTAAAGGAGTGTGAGAGTTTGTTTACACTAACACGTGCCTGTGGGGTGTGTGTTCTCAGGTCCCTGTCAGCAACGGAGAGCAGCAGCCTTTGGTGGAGGATGAACTCTCCACCTCTGTCTCCATAGAGAGAGATACGACCCCCGCCGATGACAAGGTTGTGGAGCAGAGCTTTATATATGTCATCATACATTGTTTCTTAAAGAATAACGTTTGTAGTTAGTGCGGTTAGTCACCAAGACAAACACTTCCTTCCTCCAGGGGAAGTGGTGTCGCTACTGTAGTGACTCACGTGATCACCAGCTGCTCTCACTGTAATCAGCTGAGGTCTTGTGAACCCTGGAGGAAAAAAAACAGATTCTGTCGCAAGTTTTGTGTGACAACAGTCCAGACAACAAACAAACCATGAAACCTTGACTAACTATTTGCACATTCAAATTCCAACATTGCTGGCTGGGCATGCAAATCCTACTTTTACAGTACAGTAATTTTTACCCTAAACTTTCCTATCGCTTCACATTGTGCTGATCAACAGCCACAGCATAACCCTAACCTATGGTACAGTAAATGGACTGACTATATAGCGCCTTTATCCAAAGCGCTTTACAATGGCCTCTCATTCACCCATTCACACACCAATGGCTGCAAGCTACCATGCAAGGCGCCGGCCGGCCCACTCACTGGGAGCAATTTAGGGTTCAGTGTCTTGCCACACATCGACATGTGGCCAGCCGGGGCTCGAACCACCGATCTGCCGACCTTGCGATCATTAGACGGCTCTACCTCCTGCGCCACAGCCGCCTACAGTAGGTGCGTGGACACAGGGATGTTGTCAATGTGAAGTTGTGTTGTTTCCAGGCGAGCGCGGTGTGCAGGCTGAGTGAGGTGAAGGAGCAGCTGAATGAGGTGGTTATCTGGAGGCTGCGCCTGTGGATGGTCATAGGCCTCATCTTCCTCCTCATCCTGGTGCTGATCTTTGTGTCCCTGGCACTGTGCTCAGGTAACCCCAAACATCCAGGCTACACCTGGTTACACCACTCTCATGTTATATGTGACACGTTCTAATGCTTTGGTCCTCATGTCGGGATCTGATGTAATGATCTGACTTTTCTTTAGAAACATGTGAATACATTTCCGCGTTGTTGAACATCAACGACACGATCGCTAGTCGACTAACACAGCTTGTTTTGTGAGCCTGCTGACAATGTAAAGTAGTGTTGTAGTTAACTAGGTAACAATGTAAAGTAGTGTTGTAGTTAACTAGGTAACAATGTAAAGTAGTGTTGTAGTTAACTAGGTAACAATGTAAAGTAGTGTTGTAGTTAACTAGGTAACAATGTAAAGTAGTGTTCTAGTTAACTAGGTAACAATGTAAAGTAGTGTTCTAGTTAACTAGGTAGCAGTGGGGATTACTCACCCAATCCATTGTGTTGTTTCAGTGTTTTGGCTTGACTAGCGAGTTTGTGTTGTGATTCTCAACAACGTTGAAACGTAGTTCCGTGTTTCAAAAGAAAAGACTGAACATTTTGATTGGTTGCCGAAATGCGGACCAGATTATCAGATTGTGTCACATATGTCATGTGAGAGAATGTCTAATATTTAAATGATTGGAAGTTTGTTGGACCATATAAAGTTGTTTGTTAATTACTTTATTGACAAAAAGAAACGTTAATTATAGACTGGAATGAATTGTTATGATAATTACTTAATAATATAGATTATTTGGGGGAAAATAACCTTTTAGTGTGTTGTGCTATAACACTGATATGACTATGATATGACACTGATATGACACTGACCCTGCTTCTCTTGACCAGTGGTCTATGAGGATGTGGATGATAAGTATGATCCTACAACATTCGAGACGCCACGGAACTTCAATGGAAGCTTCCGACTGACCAATCAGATCTTCACGGCAGACCTGCTCTCTCCCACATCCAATCAGAGCCGAGCCCTGTCCACTCAGCTCCAACAGCAGGTTTGACCTCCCTCTATCCTGACGTCCTTAGCAGCCGCTTCTGTGTCTGAAACAGCCTTCAAAGCGGAATGGATAAATAATATGTGACTGTTGTTGCTAGGCTACCTGATACAGCCGTGGGTGCATTTTAGCTGCAGTAACGTCATCAACTAAGACAAGTTAGCCAGTTCTAGTGAGTAAGTAAAGCTTACTATATATTTATATAGCGCCTTTCGTACATGAAATGCAACTCAAAGCGCTTTGGGCATGTATAGCTGATACATGCCCAAATCGCTTTGAGTTGCATTTCATGTACGAAAGGCGCTATATAAATAAAGCTTTACTTACTTACTTAACAACCCCTCATACATTTAAATCAGTAATCAGCACTTCACCAAGGGAAACTGAATCAAACAGAAATTGTTGTCTGATACAGAAATGTACAGCTGGGTGTCATCTGTATATCTGTATAACTGTGGGAGCTAACAGCCTGATGACATGGCCATGGGGTCACATTTACAGACAGAAAAGTATGGGGACTTAAATGGAAGATGAACCATCCAGTAGGCCTACAGGTGTTCATTAATACAATAATACAATATATTATCTGTGGATTCACTGGTTGTTACAGATTGTTCTGGTGACAGATAAACTGGTCTCCAGATATGATGCTATCTTCATATACTTTTGTTTAGCTCATAGAACGTGGTGGAGTTGTAGCAGACAAAGTTGGTTGTAACCAGCAGAAGTGAATTCCTAGCATAGTGAGAGGAGGTAGCTAGCCAGGTCAGTCTCAGCGAAAGCTGTTAAGTTAATTCTCTCTCCTCTTTCACCCCCCCTCCCCCCCCCCGTCTATCACCTCTGACCTCTGACCTCCGCCCTGCCCAGCTGTCTGACTTCTACAGCTCCTCCCCCGCCCTGGGGCGATACTTCTCCAGTGCTGGGATCCATGCCTTCAGGTAACACACACATGCTTACTGTCAACACTGGCTGCTCCCTGCTAGCTCCTGCTAGCTCCTGTTAGCTCCACTGATCTGCACAGGCGTCTTCATGGCCTATTTGTGACACGTTCTAATGCTTTGGTCCTCATGTCAGGATCTGATGTAATGATCTGACTTTTCTTATGAAAAATGTGAATACATTTCCACGTTGTTGAAAACCAACGACACATCGCTAGTCAACTAACACAGCTTGTTTTGTGAGCCTGTTAACAATGTAAAGTAGTGTTCTAGTTAACTAGGTAGCAGTGGGGATTACTCACCCAATCCATTGTGTTCCGTGTTTCAAAAGAAAACACTGTGAATAGGTCTAAAAAAGGTCTAAAAAGGTATTAAATTTGACTTGTTGAAACTTGTAGGAACCCTGCTTAGAGTTTCGGTATTTAGTGGTCTGAGATATGATTGGCTGATCGGCTGTCTCTTCCTGTCCTCTCAGGAACGTCTCATCAGACAGGGTGGTGGCCCAGTTCTGGCTGTGGTTCCTGAGGCCCGCGGGGCCCCCGGGGCAGAACCAGCTGGAGAGGTTCACCCTGAGCAGGGAGCTGGTCTACAACGTGCTCAGACAGGCCCTCTACGACCAGGAGGCAGAGACCCAGGACCCCCTGTACATCCCCCCCGCCTCCCTCAGCATGCAGGGTGGGACACACACACACACACACACACACAGGATTATTAACGCCACAAGTCTACCAGTAACAACTGCTGTATTTACTAAACATCATTCAGATGTTACATTCAGTTTTTGTATTATAAATACAGTGGCTATGGAAAGTCAACACACCCCGTCACTATTTCCACAATTGATTCCAAAATTACATAAACTATTATCCTTGCATTACGATGGACTCAATTCAACTTACTGAGTGATTTGTTGATGACATTTTTGCTTTTTAGCTAATGTTAAGAGTGTCATAGCAAAGGGTGTGAATACTTATGCACATCAGGTATTTCTGTGTTTCAATTTTAATACATTTGCACATTTCTAAACAATTTGTATTTCTTTAATCCATTTTAAATTCAGTCTATAACACAACACAAAGTGAAGGGGTGTGATGACTTTCTCTAGCCATTGTATCTGTGATTTTGTTCCTTAACATGAGTTATTTGTCTTTGCAGTTGCCGATGGGGCAGTAAGTCAGCAGTGAAGCACAGTGGTGAGTGTGGTCAGTGTCATGGGATGGGAGGACAGTCTTGTGACAGTTCTGTGTGTATACTGTCATCGTCATGCTTTCCAGAGGAAATAGTGTCAGCCCGTAGACGCACGCACGCACGCACGCACGCACACACGCACACACGCACACACACACACAGGGGCTGGGGGATATATATCTGTGTTTGTATTTGAGCAATTAGCTACAGAAACCCAGAAGAAAGAAGCTGACTGATATATAGAGGATATGGAGACAGTTCTATGGGTTGGAATGTCAACATCTCTTTAGCTGTGTAGTTTTATTGAGTTAATACCAATGCCTAAATGTCATATGATGATAATGTGTTCATAATTCATAAATTGTTGAATACTTATTTCCCCCAATTGTAACCCAAAACCATATTTTTATGGGGGTTGCATATATAAATTATAATTTCCAACAATACAATTTATAGTTTAGTTTGCATGTTTGTAGGAAGGATTTTCTCCTGACCAAAATGTGTTCTTCTGCCTGTAGGTTCAACCCACTGAGGAGATGGACCAAGATAATGGACCAATCATGTTCTAACGACAGACTTCCTGTTCTGATGACAGACTTCCTGTGTGAATGACAACTCTGCTTCCCAGGACATTGTGGTCCTTCCAGAACTTTCATATTCAACCCTGGTTCTACATGATTTTATTACAAATCTATTAGACTATTAACCTTGTGTGCACAATGCTGGTGCATCTCCAACTCCAGACAGACTGACAGTGTTGTCATGAAGCGTATGTGCAGGCCATGGGTGTCGCACTCAAGACCCCCCCACTTTTAAAAACGATTAGTTTGGACCCACTTTTACCATGCTTTTACCATGCCTCTACCATGCTTTTACCATGTTTTTACCATGTCGAAGATCAGTGTAAGTAAGTAAGTAAAATGTATTTGTACAGCACCTTTCCCAGACCAAGGGTCACAAAGTGCTTTACATAACAAGGAGGAAACATAATAAAACATAATACAAGAGCGAAAGCCACAGCAGGTTAAAACAGGCAAACAAGTGAAAATAAGAACAAGTAACAGACAACAAGTGTACAACAACATCAACAGGACACAGAGAGACAGGCCCTTGGGGCTATCCAAAAGCCTGTCTATACGAGGCAGTCTTTAGCTGTTGCATCAGTGCATCGGACTATCCACTCTGTACTCTTTTCAGTGCGCTGTGTCAGTGCTTCATTATCAGATCCATTCTGCTTGCTGACAGAATGACAGATTGAGAGAATGACAGATTGAGAGAATGACAGAATGACAGAATGAGAGAATGACAGAATGAGAGAATGACAGAATGAGAGAATGAGAGAGAATGCCCAAATCATTGACATTCCACACCATGTTTTCACTGTTACCATATACCCATACCAGGCAAACTCTCATATAGCACGCACGCACACACACACACACATAGACACACACACATATATACACACATAGCACACACGCACACACACAGACACGAGCGCGCCCCTAATGTAACTAAATGTTAGTCTTTTTTTCGCCTTTGCTTATTGGGCGGCTGTGTCTCAGGAGGTAGAGTCGGCGTCTAATGATCGCAAGGTTGGCAGATCGGCGGTTCAAGCCCCGGCTGGCCACATGTCGAGGTGTCCTTGGGCAAGACACTGAACCCCAAATTGCTCCCAGTGAGCGGGCCGGCGCCTTGCATGGTAGCTTGCCGCCATTGGTGTGTGAATGTGTGTGTGAATGGGTGAATGAGAGGCCGCTGTAAAGCGCTTTGGAATAAGACGCTATATACTGTAAGTGCAGTCTGTTTACCATTATAGCCTTCTTGTTTTTGTTACAAAGTCTCTATACTGACTGCTGCCTGGCTGTTCGGTTAGCTCACTGTTAAGAAGCGCTAAGGCTTGCTAGCACAAGTTTAACTTAAGCAAAATAGTGAAAAGAGGAGGAGGGAGTCTAGTTTTCATTTGGTACTGTAGTCCAGAGGTTCCCAAAGTGGGTGCCGCCAAATCTGCTCGTTAAAAAAAAAAAAAAAAAAAAAAAGTATAATATACAATTATAATAATAATACATGAATAAACGTTTGTTTATTACATGTGCAATGGAGTTCATAAGCAAATAAAATATATATTTCTCAGATTTGAAAGATATTAATTTACTAACTAGGCCTACTAGTTACTAACTAACTACTCCTCACTGAAGTCTTGGACCAAGCGGTGAAAATTGTTAATTATGTAAAATCACGCCCGCTGAAGTCACGGCTGTTCAGCACATTGTGCAATGAGATGGGGTCCGAGCATGAGGGGCTCTTATTACACACAGAGGTCCGCTGGCTGTCGCGGGGCAAGGTGTTATCCCGTGTCTATGAGCTCCAAGATGAACTGATGTCAGTGAGCACGACTTGCCATACAAAGAACAATTGGAAGATGAATCGTGGTGGATTAAGCTTGCTTATCTGGCAGATATTTTCAGCCACCTTAATGACCTCAACATAAAAATGCAAGGGAAGGCTGAGAATATCGTGACAGCGACAGACAAACTGAACGGATTCCGATCCAAATTGAGACGGTGGCAAGACGGGGTGGCCAAGAAAAACACAAATGTTTACGTTGACGGCCAATGATGCAGCACACAAGTCAGCGTCTTTCTTGAATCTGATCGCTGCGCACCTACGTATGCTGGAGGAGAGATTTGAGTCCTATTTCCCTCCAATGAACGAAGACTTCGACTGGCTCCGGGATCCGTTCAACCCCCTCTCATCAGCATCAGCCGCTAGTTTGAGCAGCAAAGCTCAAGATGAACTGGCAGAGCTCATTATGGACCGCACACTGAAGCTCAAACATGGTGAGCTAGGTTTGGATAGGTTTTGACTGCTTGTGGGACATGAATATCCATCTCTCTCAGAGAGCGCCATCAAGGTGCTTTTACCCTTCCCAACCTCCTACTTGTGCGAGCTGGCTTTTTCTTCTCTAGCATACGTCAAGAACAAGACACGCACGCGTCTGTCAGTGGAACAGGACCTGCGTGTCGCGGTGTCCACTATCTCTCCCCGCATAAAGAGACTCTGCTCCCAAAAGCAGGTGCATGTGTCCCACTAATGCACACAACATATTTCTTTGTTTTGTATTTCTCTCAATTTTTACAATTGTGTCATGATTATTATTGTTAAATTATTATACCCGTTTGGTTCAGATGTGAAATAATAATCTCAGAATGAGCATTGAAATGAGAATTACATTTTAAGGCATTATTTTAAGCCCCCCAAAAAAGCATTGTTCCATTGATTGATTATACAGGCCTTTGATATTTTATTTGTGTGAAGAATTCCCTCTGAGTCTCCTCCCATATTGTACAATCCTTGAGGGCCACAATTTTATTTAATTTAGCGATAGTTTGACTGACCTATGCATTCTTGCCCATCCATTACAGTTCATTTATGACTTTTATTATCTTGTTAAAATTCATTGGGGCAATACTTATGTATTATATATAAACACACATTTTCAAACCAATTCATCGTGTATTGTTTTTAGTTTAAGCTCCGAGGCATTTTTTAAATCTTCGTAGAGTTGGGGTGCCTTGGAGAAGGGGGAAAGCTTCAGGGGTGCCTTGGTTAAAAAAAGTTTGGGAACCTCTGCTGTAGTCTACAGTCTGTAGAGTAGAGACAGTCTGTAGAGTAGAGACAGTCTGCAGTCTGTAGAGTAGAGACAGTCTGCAGTCTGTAGAGTAGAGACAGTCTGCAGTCTGTAGAGTAGAAACAGTCTGCAGTCTGTAGAGTAGAGACAGTCTGCAGTCTGTAGAGTAGAGACAGTCTGCAGTCTGTAGAGTAGAGACAGTCTGCAGTCTGTAGAGTAGACTGGTCTGTGTGTTGGATGACGATGTCTTGGTTTGCTCACTTCCTCTGGATGAAATTACAAAATGTATCCATAGTTTTTCTCATGCTATGACAGCTAGATGATAAAAGTGTTAAAAGCTGTTAAAAGGCACCAGAATACAGGAAACGACCTCTACTCTGTTAACTGTCAAAGCTGTCAAAGAGGACTAAAAAGATATGTGGCCAAGAATTATGACTATTATTTCTTTATCCTTGTTTCTTTTTTTATGTGTCTTATATTGCATAGATCAAATAGATCTCAGGAATAATCTGACAGGCCTCCCAATTTGGCCTGTTTTATTGTTCTTTTATGTTTTACATAATTCTGATTCTTGTCAAATAAATTGTATTTTTATTGTATTGAGGTCATGTTGTCTCACTGGGCCACATTACATTACATATGAATGACCACGAGGTGCAAATATGTCCTCCTCCACCACCACCACCACCACCATCCCCCCCACCACCACCACCACCACCACCACCACCACCACCACCACCACCACCACCACCACCACCACCACCACCACCACCACTACCACTACCACTACCACTACCACTACCACTACCACTACCACTACCACTACCACTACCACTACCACTACTACTACTACTACTACTACTACTACTACTACTACTACTACTACTACTACTACTACTACTACTACTACTACTACTACTACTACTACTACTACTACTACTACTACTACTACTACTACTACTACTACTACTACTACTACTACTACTACTACCACCACCACCACCACCACCACCACCACTACCACTACTACTACTACTATCATCACCACTACCACTACTACCACCACTACTACTACACTACTACTACCACTACTACTACCACTACCACTACTACTACTACTACTACACTACTACTACTACTACTACCACTACCACTACCACTACCACCACCACTACTACTACTACTACACTACTACTACTACTACTACTACTACTACCACTACCACTACCATCACCACGACCACCACCACTACCACTACTACTACCACTACCACTACCACCACTACCACTACCACCACCACTACTACTATCATCACCACTACCACCACCACCACTACCACCACCACCACTACCACCACCACCACCACCACTATCACTAATACTACCACCACTACCACTACTACCACTACCACATTTACTTAAAAGTTACATTTTAAGCCCCTACCTCACCTGCACACTGTTTACACGTTGTCTTTCACTGTAACTTTCACCTGTCACATAAATACAACTTAACTAAATAACAGTTTCCAGACTCGCACAAGTACGTATCATACAAGGCATAGAACCCATAGTTGTTGTCATTGTTGACATTTTGATTCAGTCAATTCAGGAAGTGATATTAATTAGGGTTAGGGTAATATGAAGATATTAATTTAGGTGCTACGTCGACTTGGTACATGCTGGCATGTCTAACCCTAACCCTAGTTTTCCCACATGTACCGTAACATATCTGTGGTGGTGAGTTAAGTGTGGTGTGGGGCAGCTTTATTACATGGCTCAATGACTGAATCTGACCTTCAGGGCTCAGAGATTCTCCTGAACAAGGTTTAATCCCTGTGGCCCATGAGGGCTTCAGCCTGTTAGAGAAGGCATGCATGTCCTGTCCTGTCCTGCCTGTGTTGTGCAAGCGTCCAATCGCTGTGTGTCTTCCCCACCACACACTCCGTGCCAAACATGACCCGCCAGGGTTCCTGTACGAGGTCAACTGTCATCCCATTAAAGGGTTATCTCTCCTTTTAGTTGCCGAAAGGCTTTATGAGATTAAAGACAGAGTCGATGCATCATGTCTCAGTCCGGTCTAGTGTTCAGCACGCCAACGCCACCGCCTCCGTCTCTTTAACCGGACGACGGACACATTTAACATTTCGCTCACCAAGAGCAGAGCATCATAGTAGTTTAGTTATCGTAGTAGAGAGTTATGGGGCAGCACGGGTCGAATATGGACGATATCCTGGCGGAGGACATGCACCACTGGTACAACAAGTTCATGAAGGAGTCTCCGTCAGGGTTGATAACGCTGTTCGAGCTCAAGACTATGCTGGAGATGCAGGGCATGACGGAGGAGGCTAGCAGCTATGTGGACCAGGTCTTCCTCACCTTTGACATGGACGGGGTAAGGCCCCTCTCTCTCCCAGCCCCTCTCTCTCTGTCTCGGGCATAATCAAGATAACTGATGACCCAGACAACTGACGTATGCTCGCTGTGCACCTGAACCTGATTCAGGTTGATTAGGTAGATTTTGTGATGTAGTATACTAATTTAGGCTACCTCTAAGCAACGTTGCTATAATTAGATTAGATTAGATTAAACTTTATTGTCGTTGCAGAGTACAAGTTCCAGACTACGAAATGCATCTAGTTTAGCATCTAAAGTAGATAAAATAGGATATGCACAGTTATAAAGTGATAAGTACAGTATGTTAAGTACAGTAGGTAGGTATATAGATGGATAACAGTAAGCTATACAGTTAAGGTGGCTACGTACAGGTGTATACATTACAGACTAATATCTATGAGGTATGTACAAATATGTGCAAAATAATAGTAATAATAATAATCTCAGATTGTAAACCAGTGCATGGATTTCATATAGCTGTAAGGTATATTAGTAGCTAAGATAAAGAAAGCACTGTGTCTGAATATAGCTTAAACTTATGACATCGGTCTCGCCTCAGATGCAGAGAAAATAACTGTTGCTGAGAAATGTATTTCCCTAGCGTACAGGATACTACAGAGCTCTGCACGAATTAACTTTATGTGACATCTGATGTTTGACCTTGAGAGATGTTGAGCAGTAGGCCTGTATCTACCTCTCTTTAAGAGAGATAGCCTAGTTGTTGTTGTTGTTGTTGTTGTCTAACTATCATTTCTCTCTATTTTCTTTACAGGATGGCTATATAGATTTTGTAGAATACATTGCAGCAATAAGTTTATTACTGAAAGGCGAAATCAACCAGAAACTGAAGTGGTATTTCAAGCTCTTCGATCAGGACGGGAACGGAAAAATCGACAAAGACGAATTGGAGACGATATTCAAGGTAGCCTAGATTTACTATCCTCATCTCAGTACGTTGCTTGGATGTTCTGAAGTGATAGCCAGGCCTTAGGCCTGAGTAGAGTAGCAAACTCCCCCCCCCATCTCATCTCAAAATAGCTCTCAGTAGCAGAGCTTAACTCTGAAAGGGTAAAAATCAAAAAGGTTTAAATAGCCAAGAACTAGACAGGCAGCGTAACAGCGTAATCTACAGGTAAGGGTGTGTTTATCTAATCCTAGCCTAAATATATCCCTCACTATGACCTCATACTGCTGCGTTGCTTAGCTACTAGTGTAGAATCATGATTTACATGGTATAGGTTTTGCCTTTTTAATCCTAATCAAAAAACACATAGAGCATACATATATACATATATACTTGATTATGACTATATTAATCATTCTCTCTTGTATTCATCATCTAGTTGCAGTGGTAGCTACAGCATTCAAAATTAGGGTCTCTCACTGTTGTTCATGGATGAGCTAAACCTAACACAGAGTTTATTCAAACTCAGCACACTGTCATTCTGTTTCATCCAGGCGATACAGGACATCACCAGGAGCTATGAGATCCCTCCAGAGGAGATTGTGACCCTGATATACGAGAAGATCGACGTGAACGGAGAAGGTAAGAATGATCAACATTTACTATATTTAAATGTTCACCTTAATCAATGAAATTGAAACAGAATTTACCGCAATCGATTATCAACTGTGACAATGTTATATTATATAACATATAAGACCTTATGTGCATAGGCACTGAGAAATTATTGTTGTATGCAATACTACTACTACTAATAATAATATTAATAATATTTAGGGCCGGTTTCACAGACAAGGCTTAAGCCTAGTTCTGGACTAAATCACACTTTCAATGTAAAATCTCCATTGAAGATGCTTTTTAGTCCAGGATTAGGCTTAAGCCTTGTCTGTGAAACTGGCCCAAAGTGTTTTTCATTATACAAGAATAATCTCAAAGTGCATGAATGTATGTATACATGGCTCTTCTCACCTCCCCCCTCTCTGTCTGTCTGCAGGTGAGCTGACGTTGGAGGAGTTCATCAGTGGAGCGAAGGAGCACCCTGACATCATGGAGATGCTCACCAAGATGATGGATCTCACCAACGTCCTGGAGATCATCGTCAGTGGTCAGAAGAGCAATGACTGCTGATCTTCTCAGTTTCTGGCGGAGTATATGGACTATACAGAATGTATATGGACTATCCAGAATGTCGAGAAGATAATTTCTTGTCTGAGGGGCAATGGTGGACACATATTATGGTGATTTTTGAATATAAAAGAAAAATCATATAAAAAAGACAATGTACTCAAAATCAGCACTTGATAAGAGCCAAGCCCCTCCTGTACATGAACAACGGCTGACATGATCTGGGGAACACAGAGAGGAGCCCCAAAGACTGCCTGCCTATATAATGTTCCGTCTCTGTGTGTCTGTGAGGGAAGAGTGAGTCTGAGGGGAGCTTGTCCTGGTCTTCCCTTAGCAGGTACTGTTACATTCACCTCTGTGAAGGTCTTAAAGACATCCTATGCAGGATGGCACCCTCTTTTAAATGCAACGGGAATCGCAACGACAACTCAGAATAGTGTCCTCCTCCTCTCTCTCTCTCCCCGCGGTCAACGCAAACTGCTGCTCACTGACACAATGAATCTGTCAATCGTCCAGCAAATGTTTTAGTTACATGGCCTTGTGACTAACAAAGGAGTGAGGGTGATTGAGTGTAGCTGTTGTTTAGTTTTTAAGTGTTTGTGGAAACATGAAAACAGAAAATGAACCAACCAGCTAGCAAGAAACACGCACATTTGCTTAACCCCTGTTTCAATCAAATCCCTGCACTCCCCAAACAAAGCTCATGTCACACAGGACGTTTACTATGAAAAATCATCAGAATACGAATATGTTCCAAACATATTCACACAGAGGATTCTTTTGCTTAGGTCATGTTCTCCGAAGTCCGAATCAGGACCCGGAGCAAGTGGATGAGATTGCAACATTGTTGCATAAATTATTACTGCGTTCTCACAGCCCTTCATGTAAACGAAGTAACATACGCAATCGAAGCAACAGACGTGGTAGTTGATTGGTCATAAAAATGTAAAATTGCCCGTTCGTCCCGCTCTTATCCAGATCAACACGCATGCGCTGTTGTTTTCCTATGGACAGCCTCGATGCATCGTTTCTAACCAGAGCGAAAGCACCCTTTTCAAGCGGAGCATGCGTTGGTTGTTTGCTCCGGGAGCGACTTCGAATGCGCGTTCTCACAGCTCCAAACGACGCAGAGCAAAGCGAATTTGATCCTAAACTCTGATTCCAAGTGAAGCAAATGTTCTAGTGAGAACACACCCTCAGATTGACTTCTAGCATTTACAGTTGCTTGCCTCTCACAGGCAGTAGGCAGGCAGCCAATTCACACACGACTTGCAGATTACACACCCACAGCAAGGGCTAGACGCCTACTTTCCAAACATTTTGGGAAAGCAAATTCAGGCAGAAGGGCAGAGATTGCCAATGCATCATAAGTAAAGATTCAGCATGGTTATTTATTTAGTGAATTTTCTAAGCTGAAAAAAACTACACATTGCACCTTTGATATTGCAACTCACTTGATATTATGTGATATTATGTTCTCAGAGGGCTGCTAAGAGATAAGCTCAAACTGTTTTCACATCCACACCCAGATAAGATAAGATATATGGGGCTGCTCGCTAATTGGCTTAAGTAATGATTGACAGCTCGTTGGTCATTTAATGCTTTACGGGTTTCAATGAATGTAATGTTTGTTGTTGAAACAGGCTGTGAGGAGTTTAACATTTAGAGTCACTTTATTGCAGTTTAGGATTCTAGGTTTCCTTTCTGTATCAAATATAGAAGTTGGTAACACGCTGTCAGGCACTGGATGTCTCAACATTGCTCTTCAAAACCAGACAGTCACAAACCGTCTAAATAGATGGAATCATTTTGCTAATAAATGTTTGGTTGGTAAAAGGCAATGTTTTAGAAAGGTGAAAGTTCATGGTTCCTACGTCCCTGACACTTAATGAAAATGTTTGTTTGTTTGCCTGAATGTGAAGACTGTATGCTGTAAATCAACACTGGATGGTCTCTGCGTTGACTGACTGGCTGACTTGTATGATTGTAAAGTGATTGTCATGTATTTGGGTTGCCTTAAGAATCAATACAATCTTTCCTGAGAAAAGCATACTTTGTTTGACTTCATTTTCTCAGAAAGCAAGAGGGGTTTACTCCTCCAGTAGAATCCTAGCAGTGTGAAGTTAATATTTTAACATTAGAGTAGAACAATTAGGGACTCTTCCTCGGTGGTTGCCACCCTATTTGTAGGATATTAATATGGAAATAAATCGGTGTTGAAAGTTATATTTAGTTAGGTAGTTATATTTCTCAGTAGTTGGTGTAAACTTCTTTACTCACCAGTTTCGAATTTACTTTTCCCCCCTGAATAAAGAAGAAATGGTTGGACATTTTACATTGACATTTTTGGCATTTAGCAGACGCCTTATTCCAAAGCGACTTACACTCAATACATTTGACTAAGCAAGTGCAGTACAAGGGGGGCAATAGTTTTAGGGGACACAGTAAAGGGGAAAAAGCGGGTGTCTTCAGGAGACGCAGTGCTGGGGGTCAGTAGATGTCTCAGGAGGAGCAGTTAATGGACCACCCGACCCAGGGAATTTGAAACACACCAATCAACGTCACCACTGATCTCAATCCTCCTGCCTTTTGACTCTGATGATGCTGCGGCTGGCGTTGAGTGACAGGTAACCTGTCACTGAAAGATTTCCCACCACACTACTACTACTAGCAACAGAAAGGTCACGTCAAAGACCAGGGAAGGCAGCATAACATCAGCTGAAGTGCAGAGAATGGGGAACAGTTGGCTGTAGCTTAGCAAGTTCACACCACCGTTATCATAATGTCCACCCTCTAATAAGGTACCTATTCAAACAGGTCATTTAGGTAGTCTACCTATTCCAACAGGTGAAATCATTGTGACGATTTGCTTGATAAGATCGGCCTGACAGCCGGAATGGTGCGGTCAGGGTTTTCATTTGACTTAACGAACGCAGTTTCATACAAATAGTAGAAGCAATCAAGAAACACTGTAACATAGAGAGAGTTGGCTATTCCCTCATTCAAAGTGGGGCGTTAAGACATAATACATGACTGTGGGGAACATGGCGCGTTCTGGCCTGCAGAGGGAGCTAGACTGCCATTGGAGGGGAATGATGGGTTGATTACGGACAGGTGTCAGTGATCAGGCTCGTTATGATGGGCTGATTACGGACAGGTGTCAGTGATCAGACTCATTGTTCCACTGGTCTATTTAACCTGTGTGTGTTTGTTCCCTCGGGAGATGAGTAGGGCAGGAAGTACCTGCCGCACGGAGACACGGAGAGACCGAGAGAGAGAGAGCCGCGGTGAGCCAGCACGAGACCCCGAAAGGGGGTGAGGTGCAGGGAGCCGGACGGACGGAGCGGGTCCCGAAAGGGAGGACTAGCGGGGCGGGAGCGAGGGCTCAGCCAAGGAGCGGACTAGCGGGGCGGGAGCGAGGGCTCAGCCAAGGAGCGGAATAGCGGGAGCGAGGGCTCAGCCAAGGAGCGGACTAGCGGGGCGGGAGCGAGGGCTCAGCCAAGGAGCGGAATAGCGGGGCGAGAGCGAGGGCTCAGCCAAGGGACGGAGCGGGTCCCGAAAGGGAGAGACAGCGGGAGTGGGGGAAAGACTGGCTCAGCACGTCAGTGACGGTGCTGAGCAGTGTTGGACTAAATAAAACTATTATTCTGCACCATTCCTCTGTGTCAACCTCCCTCTGTGCCTAGAAACTGCTACATCTGGCGCCCAACGTGGGGCACAGAGAGGGGGTCGGCACACACGCCCAGAGGACCATGGACTCATCGGTCCAGGTGGTGGCGCACCTGGCCCGGATGCTACAGGCGCAGGAGGTGATGGCGGCGGAGTTGATGCGGGGGCAGGCGGAGCAGCGGGCCATGCTCCGCGAGCTACTGGACCGCACCGAGCCACCGGTTCGGGCCCAGAGGAGGGGGGTGCGGGACGCGCCGGAGGCCATTCTCGACCCCTCCCCCGACAACCACCTGCCTCGACCGCAGGTTCCAGCCCCGGGCCCAGCCCCGGGCCCGCGCCCTACCCCGACCCCGGCTCCGCGCCAACGGGCCGGCGGGGCGCGGCCTGGGGTACGGCCTAGGGTGGAGCCGCGGCGGGAGCCACCAACGCCAGCCCGGAGGACGGGGCGGGACACCGGGGGGAGGAACACACACGGGGGGCCAACCTCCACCCCACAGACGGCCCCACGAGCGGTAGGGGAGGGATGCTGGCGATGCGGACAGCCGGGCCACCTCCGCCGGGAATGCCCCGAGATGGAGGTGGGTCAGGTAATCCGCGTCGTCGGCAGTCCGACCCCTCCCTCGCGTCCAGGACAGGCGTTTTACATCCCAGTAAGGGTACAGCGTGAGACGCACCAGGCGCTGTTGGATTCTGGCGCCCAACAGACCATGATCCACCAGCGCCTGGTTCGACCCGGGGCATTGTTAGAGGCATCGCGGGTTGGGATACTGTGTGTGCATGGGGATTGTCACCAGTATCCGGTGGTCCCCATCGAAATTCGTTATGGGGGGAAAAAGTATAGTGTCAAGGCGGCGGTTAGTCCGAGCCTCATGCACCCCCTAATTTTGGGTTTAGATTGGGCTGGGTTTCCGCAGGTATTAGGGGAAACCACGGGGGTGCGTGCACGACCGACAGGGAAATGTGAGGCGTGCGCAGTGCTCTGCGCTGATGCGAGGGCGTCCGACACTGCCGAGGAGCCGGAGGAGGCGGTGGGTCCGGCACCCGCAGATCCGCCGCCTGCGTTCCCTCCAGTAGCCGACTTCCCCCTCGAGCAGTCTCGCGACGCCACTCTACGCTCCGCCTATGACCAGGTGATCAGTATTGATGGTGTGCTGGTACGGCCAGACGCTGTGCGCGCCCACCCGTATTTCGTATTGATTAGGGACAGACTGTATAGAGTGAGTCGTGACACTCGCAGGGACGAGGAAACGACCCAGTTGTTGGTACCTAGGAGCCGCCGGAAAGCTATATTTCAGGCGGCGCATTATAACCCGATGGCAGGCCACCTAGGATACGACAAAACACTCAACCGGATAATGGCTCGATTTTATTGGCCGGGGATTCGGGCAGAGGTGCATCTGTGGTGTGCATCCTGCCGCGAGTGCCAATTAGTCAATCCCCCGGCCGTGCCCAGGGCACCGTTGTGCCCCCTTCCCCTGGTAGAGGCACCATTCGACCGGATTGGGATGGATATAATCGGGCCATTTGAACGTTGCTCACAGGGCTATCGGTTCGTGTTAGTCCTCATAGACTACGCGACTCGATACCCCGAGGCAATACCGCTTCGTACTATCTCTGCAAAGAGTGTAGCACAGGCGTTATTCCAGGTCATCTCCCGGGTGGGGATCCCGAAAGAGATCCTCACCGACCAAGGCACTAACTTTATGTCACGAACACTTAGGGAACTTTACGGGTTGTTAGACATTAAGGCGGTCCGAACGAGCGTGTACCACCCAGCTACCGACGGGCTGTGTGAGCGGTTCAATCGGACGCTTAAGTCAATGATCCGTAAGTTCATTCACGAAGATAGTCGTAATTGGCATAAGTGGTTAGACCCTCTGTTGTTCGCAGTGCGGGAAGTACCCCAGGCTTCCACGGGGTTTTCCCCCTTTGAGCTCCTATACGGGCGCAAGCCACGGGGCGTCCTAGACCTGATTAAAGAAAGCTGGGAGGAAGGGTCTAGTGACAGTAAGAATGAAATACAATACGTCCTGGACCTACGAGCAAAGCTCCACGCACTGGGGGTTATGTCACGGGAGCATTTGCTCGAGGCCCAGGAGCGGCAGAAACGGCTGTACGACAGAGGGACTAGACTACGCAATTTCGCACCGGGAGACAAAGTCCTCGTATTACTGCCCACGTCTAGCTCTAAATTACTCGCCAAGTGGCAAGGGCCGTTCGTGGTCACACGGCGAATTGGGGATGTAGACTACGAGGTAGTGCGGTCGGATAGAGGGGATTGCACGCAAATATACCACATCAACCTATTAAAAAAATGGAACGACGTGGTCCCTGTTTCCCTGGTGACGCTACTTCCCGAGCAGGATGAGTTCGGGCCGGAGGTCCCAAAAACGAGTACTAGCGCCCCGGCCTGCGTAGGCGACCATCTCTCGGCGAACCAGCGGGCGGACGTTGATCGATTGCAACATAGGTTCGCAGATGTGTTCTCCCCTATACCCGGTCGTACTCGCCTCATAGAGCATCAGATAGTTACGCCACCGGGGGTTACGGTACGTACGCGGCCATACAGGCTGCCGGCTCACAGACGAGACGTGGTGAGCCGGGAATTAGACTCTATGCTAAAACTGGGCGTGGTCGAGGAGTCGCATAGCGACTGGTGCAGCCCCATCGTGCTGGTGACAAAGCGCGATGGGTCTGTACGGTTCTGTGTGGACTATAGACGGGTGAACGCGGTGTCTAAATTCGATGCCTACCCTATGCCCCGGGTCGACGAGCTCCTGGACCGGCTTGGCACGGCTAAATATTACACAACATTGGATTGCACGAAGGGGTACTGGCAGATACCATTATCGTCGGCAGCCCGGGAAAAAACGGCATTCTCTACCCCGCGGGGGTTATTCCAGTTCACCGCGCTTCCGTTCGGGTTGTTTGGGGCCCCGGCCACGTTTCAGCGGCTGATGGACCGTATTCTGCGGCCGCACTCTGCGTATGCTGCGGCGTACGTAGATGACATTGTCGTCTATGCGGACACCTGGCCGCAGCATATGCAGAGGGTGGCGGCGGTACTACAGTCGCTGAGGCAGGCGGGGCTGACGGCGAACCCGGCGAAGTGCGTGATCGGGCGGGGGGAGATCCGGTATCTGGGGTACATCCTGGGCGGTGGGGAGGTGCGACCGCAGGTGGACAAAACCACTGCGATCGCCGCCGCCCCGCGGCCCAGGACCCGGAAGGACGTGAGGCGGTTCCTGGGACTGGCCAGCTACTACCGGCAGTTTGTGCCGGGGTTCTCGGAGCTGGCCAGCCCCCTTACCGACCTCACCCGGAAGGGGGCCCCGGACCCGGTCCAATGGAGTGAGCGGTGCCAAGTGGCGTTCGATGGGATTAAGAACGCCCTCTGTGGGGAGACAGTCTTGTATGCTCCTAACTTTAACATTCCTTTTTCTCTGCAGACAGACGCGTCGGATAGAGGGCTGGGGGCGGTGCTGACCCAGCAGGTGGAGGGATTCGACCGTCCGGTGCTGTACCTGAGCCGAAAGCTGTCGGAGCGGGAGGGCAGGTACAGCACGGTGGAGAAGGAGTGTCTGGCCATTCGGTGGGCGGTCGGCGCCCTCCGGTACTACCTGCTGGGGCGCTCGTTCACCCTCTACTCCGACCATGCTCCCCTACAGTGGCTCCACCGCATGAAGGACACCAACGCGAGGATCACCCGGTGGTACCTCGCGTTGCAGCCCTTCAACTTCACGGTGGTTCACAGGCCGGGGACGCAGATGGTCGTGGCCGACTTCCTCTCCCGTGATGGGGGGGGGGAGTAGGCTATCGGCCGGTTGTATCCCCGGCCTCGAAACTGGCGGTGGGGATGTGTGGGGAACATGGCGCGTTCTGGCCTGCAGAGGGAGCTAGACTGCCATTGGAGGGGAATGATGGGTTGATTACGGACAGGTGTCAGTGATCAGGCTCGTTATGATGGGCTGATTACGGACAGGTGTCAGTGATCAGACTCATTGTTCCACTGGTCTATTTAACCTGTGTGTGTTTGTTCCCTCGGGAGATGAGTAGGGCAGGAGGTACCTGCCGCACGGAGACACGGAGAGACCGAGAGAGAGAGAGAGCCGCGGCGAGCCAGCACGAGACCCCGAAAGGGGGTGAGGTGCAGGGAGCCGGACGGACGGAGCGGGTCCCGAAAGGGAGGACTAGCGGGGCGGGAGCGAGGGCTCAGCCAAGGAGCGGACTAGCGGGGCGGGAGCGAGGGCTCAGCCAAGGAGCGGAATAGCGGGAGCGAGGGCTCAGCCAAGGAGCGGACTAGCGGGGCGGGAGCGAGGGCTCAGCCAAGGAGCGGAATAGCGGGGCGAGAGCGAGGGCTCAGCCAAGGGACGGAGCGGGTCCCGAAAGGGAGAGACAGCGGGAGTGGGGGAAAGACTGGCTCAGCACGTCAGTGACGGTGCTGAGCAGTGTTGGACTAAATAAAACTATTATTCTGCACCATTCCTCTGTGTCAACCTCCCTCTGTGCCTAGAAACTGCTACAATGACGAATTATTAAAAACCAAAGAGGATAATGAAAGTAATACAGCCATTGAAATTCAACAGTAAATAATTATTACAAGGAAGAACTGAGGACTCTACAGACTAATGCAGGGAGATAAACTGTGGCTCAGCTGGTAGAGCACGGCACAAACAACGCTGAGGTCGTGGGTTCGATTCCCGCTGGGACCATCTGTACTGAAATGTATGAACTCACTGTAAGTTGCTTTGTATAAAAGCGTCAGCTAGCCTAAATGGCATATATTAAACACCACAAGGGTTATCAGCCACCACATAATCAGCCATGAGGGGTCATTTGAGTAAAGAAAAATTGTATATATTTGCTCTCGATCAAATTTCAGGACCCTCCTTTCATGACTTTTCCTAGATATGTGTGTTCTACCACCCAGTATCCTTACATTTTCAAAATCACATCAGGATAAGTTTTTCTGTGTAGGAGGCAGGCTAATTTACAAGACATGCCAACTAGTGGTCTTTGTGTGTAAGTAGCAGCTTCCCTTTGTAAAGACTATGGTCGTTTGACCCCCGAGGCGGCTCTTATAGTAGGTAACATAGACACGACTAGTGTTAAGCTTCGCAGACATAGTGCCAGACAAATGCAAAGGATTCCAGATGATTCCATATACTGCAAAAGACAAATTCTCCATGTCACACTGTCTTGTTGCCATAGTAAATAAATGGTAAATGGACTGCACTTACATAGCGCCTTATTCCAAAGCGCTTTACAACGGCCTCTCATTCACACATTCAAACACCAATGGCGGCAAGCTACCATGCAAACCCGTGTGTAACCCGTGTGTAACCCGTGTGTTACCCGTCCCACCAATGATCACACGACACACAAGGGTTTCCATGACGTGGCCGTTTACTCGGACAGCAGGAATGTGTTCAGTACAAGAAATAACATTTGTGACAGCTACTGGAAATCACAGCATGACCTTGAACTGCGTTTAGTGATCGTATAGTGGTTTTTCGAATCAAATGATACATACATATATTTATCCACGAACCAGCATAATCTCTTTCATATATATATATATATATATATATATATATATATATATATATATATATATATATATAAGAAATAAAACATATAGAACCTATAGAAAATAAAGTATATACACCGTTTGTAAAACATTTAATAATGAATACAATTAAACAGCGCCATCTGGTGGCGACAGAAAAATACAACAGACCTCTTACACTGCCTAACAGCTAGCCGTTCAAGACCAGGTAATTTGTATTCAAAACGCAAATACGAATTCTCACCTTCAGGAATGTGTTCAGCTACTGGAAATCTATGAAAACACAAGTATAATTTTGGGTTAGACAATAAATAAAATAACTCAATTTACTTCTAGAGACGTATACAGTCTTACATGTAACTTACATGTAACGATGAATTGAGTATCAAGGACCCCAATTGAAATAAGCCAGTGGCTTTCTTGGGTTTTTATCCTGTTAGTTGACCTTGTATGTAATATGTACTTTCATGTACCTACTTCTGCAAATCTTCTAATAAAATTTTCAATCAATCAATCAAAACAGAGCTCCAACTTACCACAGCATGATCTTGAACACCTGTGGCTAGCTACCGACTTCCGGTCACTTTATAGATTTTCTACAACCAGTAGATGTCGCTATTGAACACATTCCTGAGACTAACATTAACATTTTAAGCAGGAATTTCACCAACACTAAACTAGTTATTTACAACCTGTTACACAAGGCGCTGGCCCGCTCATTGGGAGCAATTTGGGGTTCGGTGTCTTGCCCAAGGACACTTCGACATGTGGCCAGCCGGGGCTCGAACCGCCGATCTGCCGACCTTGCGATGATTAGACGCCGGCTCTACCTCCTGCGCCACAGCTGCCCCATGCCATGTACACTGCACGACCAGACCTGAAGGTGTCTTTCACACTGGGTGAGGCTAAAGAGCTCCCACGCCCGTTTGTCCATACTCAACCTGCCTGGCTTCACCTGAAACAGGACACCATTTCACAAACAATCTGAAACAGGTATTTTATTGTGAGGTGGTTGATTGCATGGAAAACATAACCTTATGTCTGTCTGTCATCCTGTTTCAAAGAGTTACATCCTCTGGTCGGCAGAATTCACAACCAGGGAGGGACAGACCAAGGCATGGATGGTAAATGGTAAATGGACTGCACTTATATAGCGCCTTTTTTGCTGCTCCAAAGCTGCTCTCCAAAGCTCTTTACAACGGCCTCTCATTCACCCATTCACACACACATTCACACACCAATGGCGGCAAGCTGCCATGCAAGGCGCCGGCCCGCTCACTGGGAGCAATTTTGGGGTTCATTGTCTTGCCCATGGACACTTTGACATGTGGCCAGCCGGGGCTCGAACTGCCGATCTGCCAACCTTGTGATCATTAGGCGGCGACTCTACCTCCTGAGACACAGCCTCTACCTCCTGAGACACAGCCTTTACCTCCTGAGACACAACCTCTACCTCCTGAGACACAGCCTCTACCTCCACCAGCCTCTACCTCCTGAGACACAGCCTCTACCTCCTGAGACACAGCCTCTACCTCCTGAGACACAGCCTCTATCTCCTGAGACACAGCCTCTACCTCCTGAGACACAGCCTCTACCTCCTGCGACACAGCCTCTACCTCCTGAGACACAGCCGCCCCAATGGATGAAGATTACAACAATCTCTCAAAATGTAAAACTTGATCAAACGGCTCAATCAAGTTGCCATTCCACTGGTACATCTGGATTTGTACGTCATAATCTGATAATAAATTAGGGCCTTTAACATCGCAGAGAACATTTTACATAGCATGTCTGTAACCCTCTGATCCCACGGTTTGTCCCATCAAATCAATGCAGCCAGGCTATTGAATAGACCACTGTATGAATGAATGAATGGTCTTTACTGTATCTTTCTCCAATACCAAACTAGATACATTCATTCCCTACCACAAGGTTCACAACTATTATCTGTTTGACCTGAAGCTGAGGAGATAAGGACAGAGTACACTGTTCTGTAATCTGTACTTTAGTAACCTGTCTGTCCAAACAACCTGCCCTTGGATTGAACTACACTACCCATAATGCACAATAGAGCACACCTTTATCATTCTTTATGGCACCTTACTCCTACCCTGTTCATTTGTTACATGCACAAACATGACTTAGAATAGCCTAGCATGTCTGTCACTGTACAGTAACAAGTAAGATATGAGTGCAGTCTGTCATCACACACTTATTCTGATGAAAAATATATTCCCTCCATTTCTCCTCCCACCCTATATTCCAACAAGGCCCCTAAGGTCAGCTGAGACTAATCAGCTAATAATTCCAAGAGTAAAAACAAAACAAGGTGCAGCAGCTTTCAGTCACGCTGCCGCATGCTCCTGGAACAAACTCCCTGACGAAATCAAACAGGCCCAAACCCTTAAAATATTTAAATCTAAGCTAAAAACCTTCATGTTTTGCACCAGTTATGATTTAACACAAACACTTCTATCAATGTCTTTTTGCCATTAACTATTGTCTTATTAAATGTTTTATCTATTTACTTCTTAGATTTGCTTTTATTCATTGTCATTTTTATTTTCTTACTATGCTCCTCTTGCTGTATTTTTAAATAATGTATGTAAAGCACTTTGAATTGCCCCTGTTGTATGAAATGTGCTGTACAAATAAACTGGTCTTGCCTTCTGTCTGTGGAGTTCCTTGGGAGTGCAAAAGCGCCATGGGCTGACTTGCATCACAGTGTCAACAGACATCCATTCACATGATGTCCGTGACAGACTGCCAGAATATATTTTTTTTTACAGCTGGTGAAAACCAAACAAGGTCTGGAGACCTTGACAACACGTCAGTCACGTTCCTAAAACCATCGGACCATCCTGTTGCATAACGACACTGGCCAGCCAAGCCCCACCTCGGCCCCATATCATATAAATACTTCAACCTCCACTCCAAATGCGCTGCACTGCACTGCACAGGCTACCTGCTCCCTTCACCACCTTATCAGCAGCAGTCACAAGGACAGCCAGACAACTCCACCTAGCAACAGCATGCAGTCTGCAGACGCCAAATTCAACAGGAACTCCCTGCTCCTCGCGCTGCGGCGCTACAGCACAGCCGTGCACACCATGGAGCACACGGTGCTGCTGCCCAGCCTGCTCAGGGACGTGCCGTTCGACCACGACGACGACGAGAACAACCAGGACTGCGAGGCGGCCGAGGGGTCCTGCAGAGACGTGTACGAGTACTACCACATGCTGAAGGCCATCAGGAACACCGTGGAGAGCGGACTCATCCCTCTGGAAGGCCTCGAGGCGAAGACCCACATGGCTCTCAACACGTCCCTGGAACCCCTGCTGGAGGCGGACCCCGAGGCCATATTCCACTTCCACCTCAGGGGGCTGTTCTCTGTGATGGGGAACCTCACCCAGAAGTCTCAGAGCCTCACGTCCAAGTACATGGACATCATCGGAGTTTTAAATTAGGGAACCGACCACACAGCTAAGAACTAACTATTATAGGTACAAACAAGCAAACAAGCTTTTTTTTTTTTCCGAATTTGAACAACATGAAAAAGTTACTCAACATTCCGACTGTCAAACTGTTTACATACAGCAATAACGGGTTTTGTGACATGGTGAAATGCAATAAAAGTGCTTTGTCGAAACTGATCTGTGTTAAAATGTTCTTAATGTTAATTGCAAATACTGTGCCTATGCCAGCCTGTGGGATAGAGTATGTACTGCACAGTGTGTGTGAGGACGCCAGCAGCCACCACATGTCTTCATCTGACCTCTGATCTTAGGGTTAGGGTTATATCTTTTCAGGGTTCCTACAAGTTTCAACAAGTCGAATCTAAGACCTTTTTTTAGACCTCTTTGGATAGAATTTTAGACCTATTCGACACCATGTGATAGCTTTTTGTCATCCTCGAGGTGATGAAATTAGGGATTTCACTGTCATACAGACAAAAAAGTCTGAAGGATAATTAATATAAAATAAATAAGTCCTATAATTACTCAAAAGTACATTTTCATTTCCGTGTAAATAGATGTGGTCGGACTGATTTGCTTGCAGGACAATCTTATCTATTTTTTTTATACCTAGCACCTAATTTTTTAGACCTAATAACTGAAATGTAGGACCTTTTTAGGCCTTGTAAATCACATTGCTGGATTTTAGACTTTAAGGCTTTTTAAGACCAGCGCGGGAACCGTGTCTTTTACATCTATTTCATAAATATCACAGTCAATGCACATGTTCTTGACAAATGCATCTCTTTCATAATAGCATCACCAAATGATACGACATTGCATTTTGAACACAGCTCTGTATTTTGTCTGTGTATGAAATCACTTCTAAGTACTCTGCACATGTCCGTGAATAGCAGGTGATAATATAAAGATTTTAAAAAAAGTATTGTACTAGTACTGAAATACAATGAACCCACTCTATTGGAATGAATAATAATAATCAGAACATCATTTAGGTAGGGATTTTATTTTATTATTTACATGACTCTTTCGAGGTTTAGCCAGCATGTGAACGACTTCACAACAACAGGACAACAGAGAGAGAGGCCACCTCTCTCAGCGCACAGGGTGGAAATCTTCCACAATCTCAGCAAAGGTCTTTTTCTCTGTTAGGATGAAGACAAAGAGGAACAGAACACACATTTGATTACATGAATGAAACAACAGAAGAACAGCCTTCTGACAACACATGCATTAACAACATTAACAACATGAATAACATTAACAACCCTAACTAACTATGTGATCCTTGCAAGAACAAGACATCAGTCTGGTTTTACATAACTGAAAACAAGGTTGGAATAATCTGCCCACAAGTAGTTCTCAATCAATAACAAGTAATGACACAAGATGTCTACCAAGATGTCTACCAAGATGTACAGGTTGTGCAGGCATTCCTTCAGGCCCATAACTAATTGCAGCCAACACTTCAATGGATTTTGCCCCAGAGTGAAGACCATGATTAGGTTAGTTGATTTTCAGTTGATCACGTCTCTTCACTACACTGGCTCCCCGCTGTTGGAATGAGCTTCCCACGGCTGTCAGAAGTGCAGAGTCACTACCCATCTTCTGTCTGAGACTGAAGACCGCCATCTCTTCAGGCTACACCTTAACTGCTCCTCCTGAGACATCCACTACCCCCCAGCACTGTGTCTCCTGAGACACCCGCTTTTCCCCTCTACTGTGTCCCCTATGACTTCTACTGCTTCTCTGTTCTCCAGTGTCTATAGATATTTATTTATTTAAAAAAAGACGTTTTCCTTCTATCACTGAGACTGCCAATGGCACCAGGCCTGAGCTAGATTACTCTTCCTGCTACGACTGGTGGATTGATGGAAGGCGTCTGCTAAATGACAAAAATGTAAATGTAAAGTTGAGTTGGTGTGTTGGTACTGGGTTAAAGTGTACCAAGAAGGCCTAGGCTAGTTCTCCAGGACTGGGTTTAGAGAAGCCCATGTTGCCCTTACGTGTCACGTTCTAAAGCTTTGGTCCTCATGTCGGGATCTGATGTGATGATCAGACTTTTTTTTCGAAAAATCTGAATAAATTTCTGTGTTGTTGAAAATCAACGACACATCGCTAGTCAACTAACACTGCTTGTTTTGTGAGCCTGCTAACAATGTAAAGTAGTGTTCTAGTTAACTAGGTAACTATGTAAAGTAGTGTTCTAGTTAACTAGGTTACAATGTAAAGTAGTGTTCTAGTTAACTAGGTAACAATGTAAAGTAGTGTTCTAGTTAACTGGGTAACAATGTAAAGTAGTGTTGTAGTTAACTAGGTAACAATGTAAAGTAGTGTTGTAGTTAACTAGGTAACAATGTAAAGTAGTGTTCTAGTTAACTAGGTAACAATGTAAAGTAGTGTTCTAGTTAACTAGGTAACAATGTAAAGTAGTGTTGTAGTTAACTAGGTAGCAGTGGGGATTACTCACCCAATCTTGCGTTGTTGCAGTATTTTGGCTTGACTAGCGAGTTTGTGTTGTGATTCTCAACAACGTTGAAACGTACTTCCGTGTTTCAAAAGAAAAGTCTGAACATTTTGATTGGTTGTCGATATGAGGACCAAAGCATTAGAACCTGTCACATATGTGTGTAATGAAATGACCCGTTTGTCTTTTGTTGTGACTGAAGCCAACTTTATACAACTTTTTAACTAGATGTTTACTTCAATTTAATCTACCCACCTTTCTCCTGAAACTCCGCTGGATGGAGCCTGACGTACTCGTTCATGTCTCTGTCCAGTCTGGCGTACGTATAGTTCTCATACTTGGTGACGTGGTATCCAATGAACCAACCAACACTCATCATCAAGGCTTGTCGGTGAACACCTGTGAATGGGATGAAGACAGACTGAATACCAAACACACATATATATATATACACATGGGCCTGTATGAGGAACACATGCAGGAATAATTAAGCAATATCACACGAGAGGGAGTGCTGTCATACTCAATATCAGCATGGCTGTGATTCGGTCGTAGGTATGAGGCCGCAGGCCTATTCAGTATAACAGCACGTCCTCGAGTGTGATAAAAAATACAAAACAAAAAATAGTTCCGCAACTGAACTTCAACTGGACTGTTGCCTAGTAACCTGAACACAAACATCCGCAGGCTAGCTACTTTGTATTAACGGTCATTTAATAGAACACCTGTGGCGTGCGGCGGAGTGATACATAGTTAAAAGTCCCAGTGCTGTTATACTGTAAATCAGCACTCATGGAATGCCTCTTGTCCAATCAAATGACTTGGTCGGAACTAACTGTTTCATCAAGCGGGTTAGGAAGGATACAGTAAGGATGAAGCTAGTTTAGATATTCAGCTCCCTGCCTAAGTCATGGGACAGTGGCGTCCCACTTTTTCTTATTTTGGCTCTAGCCTATACTCCAAAAGTTTGGATTTGAGGCCTAGTCCCCCTAGGCATATTGTGTCTATATAACATATAAAATATTGGTGTCTTAACCACAACAATCTCATGAAATTGATGGCTGCTCATCCCTGGTTAATGTGATCACTCTATAACCTTACTACTGATGTTCACATTACTACCTTTGCACTATTGATGTTCACATTACTACCTTTGCAGTTTGCACTACTGATGTTTACATTACTACCTTTGCTCATACTGTATATTGCACATTGCACATGTCTCCTGATATAGCTTCTTTAATACTTCTGCACATTAGATATCATACTGTACATAAACTACCTCACTGTACATAGCTCATAACTGTATTTGCACTTCTGGTTGGATGCTAAACTGCATGTTGTTGTATAGTAGCCTACTTGTACTCTGCGATGGCAATAAAGTTGAATCTAATCTAAAATTATGAATCGAGTGTCCCATCGGAGCTCTATACACCCATCTTCTCTCTCTCTCCAAATACACTTGACTTATTAAACATCCTATTCTAGTGCTCTAGGCCTGCAGATGAAGGTGTTTCTCCTCTGTACCTGCTCTCATCGGCGGTCTTCGGTTCAGGCTGTTCTGTAGCATGGCGGTGCACCAGCCCAGCAGTCCCAACCACACCGAGTTACGGTTCACTATCCCTGGGGGAGGCAGGACCGCGGCTTCGGCCGGTAACAGGCCCATATCGGCAGGTAATATACAATATAATACAATAGAATATGATATAATATGATTACAACAATACAACCTGTCAGCTGCCTGTGGACTGACTCTCTAGCCTGGCTAACCAGTCAGCATCCCCTCACTAGGAAGTCAAGGGCATCCTGGGCCGGAAGAGTGTAACAGAGTAAAATGTCCGCCGGGAAAAACAGTGTAACAGAGTAAAGTTGTCCTACAGGAGCAGTGTAACAGAGTAAAATGTCCGACAGTAGCAGTGTAACAGAGTAGAATAAGCTTACCGAAGAGCTTATTTCCATATGGCTCCAACGTTGACGGCTATCATTCCGCCACCAAACCGAACGTGTTTCTGCTATATGGCCGTGACGATGGTATGGAGGACGGAGTCTATATTTTTATTTATTTATTTCCTTATTACTGTGTGAAGTCATTTATTTATTCATTCATTCGTTGATTTATTTATCTATATATTTTTTAGGACAGACTTGGTCCTCCATATGATGGCGCCCTCACGTGTTTATAAATGAGTAGTCACATATGCCCTTTGTGATCTATACCCCCATTTATATTCATATCCATTTGTGAGTGCGCATGCGTTGCCGATAGCAAAAGGCTTGGCTTGAAAGCTGTTGAAACGTAGAAAGTACATGAGAATTATAATTTCCTATTCAGTAGATGAATCATTCACACACACACGGCACAGTCCGAATTGTTTCAGCAGCTGTATAAAATAAAATATAGATATATTTGATGTCCAATGTCCAACACGCCCTTAGAAACGGTGTAGGTTTCCCATCCGGTCATATTTTCCAACTTTTCCGGTTCCGGCCATAGGTCCTGCCCTTTCCGGCCATAGGTAGCGCTACAACTTCTATTGTTGTCATGAATGGAATCGAATTTTCGCCGTGCGATTAAAATGCTGTGTGCATTGGGCTTAACCCATCAGTAATGTTGGCTGTTTATAGATCTAATCTCTAGCTACCTTAAGATACATGGATGTTGCGCGCGGATGTTGCCATTTTCGAGAGAGAGAGAGAGAGAGAGAGTTAGAGAGAGAGTTAGAGAGAGAGAGAGAGAGAGAGAGAGAGAGAGAGAGAGAGAGAGAGAGAGAGAGAGAGAGAGAGAGAGAGAGAGAGAGACAGACAGACAGAGAGAGAGCGACAGAGAGAGAGAGACAGAGAGCGACGAGAGAGAGTTTAGGTGAGAGAGAGACAGAGACAGAGACAGAGGGAGAGACAGAGAGCGACGAGAGAGAGTTTAGGTGAGAGAGTTTAGGTGTGAGAGAGAGAGACAGGTGAGAGAGAGTTTAGGTGAGAGAGTTTAGGAGAGAGAGAGATAGGTGAGAGAGAGAGAGACAGGTGAGAGAGAGTTTAGGTGAGAGAGAGAGAGAGACAGGTGAGAGAGAGTTTAGGTGAGAGAGAGAGAGACAGGAGACAGAGATGGAGAGACAGGTGAGAGAGAGAGACAGGTGACAGAGATGGAGAGACAGGTGAGAGAGAGTTTAGGTGAGAGAGAGAGAGACAGGTGACAGAGATGGAGTTTGATACAGCACTCAAGTTTTACTTGATGCATGATATGTATCCTCCTGGCATACCCAAGGTTGGACACCTTAAATCAAGGATTCGAAAGGCGTCCAAGAATTACTTGATGAAAGGTAAGTCAGTGTGAATAACTATGTTATAGCCACTCTTGAAGCCACTGCTTGAAATGGCGAAAATGCATAGGCCTATATCAAAATTGAGTGTCTCATTAAGCATCTGCTAACTATTATGTGCATAAAACCTGTTTCCAGTGGCTTTATATTTGCACTTCTAAATGAATGCTGTATTTTCCTGCTGCATCAGGTGAGGAGTTGTACTATAAGCGCAAGGACAAACTTCGCTTGGTGGTGTGCAACAAAGATGGAGTTCGTGATGTCCTGATGGTAACTTTCTTATCTGACTTGAGTTCTTGTCCATCATCTTTCCCAATTATGACAAGATTATCATTGTTGGAGACCTCAAAACCTACTTATTCAATCTCGCCTTTTAAATGTCTGTCTTTATTGTTGTTTCATCTGTTCTATTGTTGTTTTATCTTCTTTGCTCTCTGTGAAGCACATTGTGTCACCTTTTTGTGAGAAATGGGCTATACAAATGAAGTTTGATTTGATCTGAAGGAGTGCCACGACAACCATGGGACTGGGGGTCATCCAGGGAGACACCGAACGCTGGAGAAGGTGATGGCGTCCTACCACTGGTCCACCTTGCGGGAGGATGTCATAAAATGGGTGAGTTTTTGATGTTATTAGTGCATGGTGTGTGTGAACATTGTAATTTATACACTGCCCGTTAGCAATGATCTTTTACTCAAAGATCTCCAACTCTTGTGTAATTCTCATACTGACCACAATCTGATTCTGCACTGGAACACCCAGACCATCATACAGGCTACGGCCCCTCAACCACAGCGGTTCTGCACCTAAGGCACTAAGCCCAGCAGCTGACCACCACCACCAACATGACGCCTCAACCACAGAGAATTCTCTGACTCTAGATAATTTCCTCTGAAATGTCACTGTTTTAAAGGTTGATGAGTGCCCCCGCTGTCAACATCATGAGAAAATAAAGACAGTTGCACCTGTACTCCATCCCATCCAAGTGAAAGAGGCATGGAGTGTCCTGGGGATTGATCTCATTGGTCTACCCACCACTGCAAAGGGCAAAAGGTAGCTACTGAATGTTGGGCAGAAGTATGTGTAACTCCTTTTGGTTAAAGCTAGTGAGATAAGCTGACATCATGTATTGGATAAGTCAATAAAAGTTATGAAGCAAGTTTTTGGTGGACCCCATGAGGAATAGCTGCTGCAATGCTGTAGCTAATGGAGAACAATCTGCATTTTTCATTGCAGTTACATTCTGACTGCAACCGACCTCTTCACCAAGTGGGTTGTGGCAAAAACCCTCTACACCAAAACAGCCAATGAGGTGTCCAGGAAGATAGTCAACATTCTTCTTGACTTTGGACTGGTAGAGAGGATCATTACCGACCAAGGACGGGAATTTGTGAATGAGGTACAGTTATGTATGTAAGACACAGTGTATGTGATGTGTGACATTTGATAATTGTAATTTAATCTAATTTAATTGCATACACTAATGCATCTGCAGGTCAACCGTGGTGTTTTTGAGGCTCTGGGTGTCAAACCCTGCATCACGTCAGCCTACCACCCCCAGGCCAATGGACAGGACGAGCGCACAAACCGCAACGTGAAGACTGCGCTTGCCAAGTACTGTGGGGAGGGTCGGAACGACTGGGATGCCCATTTGAGGGGCGTCGTAATGAGCATCAACACCTCTAAGCAGGTAGCCTACTATTGTGTAACAACTGCATATGTAAAGAATTCAAACAAACATAGAAAGAAACAAAACACAATTCAAACAATATAGAAAGATGGTGAAATGCTATTGATTGTACTTTTGTTTTGTTTTACAGCGATCAACCAAGTACACCCCGTACATGGCACTGTTCGGACGGCACCCTCGCAGCCCAGGTGTCATCAACACAACACAGACTGAGGAGGGTGACGACTCAGCTGTGATTGTGGTTGATTTGCCAGAGGAGGATGTACAGGCGAAGACTGTCGAAGTTACAGATCTACATGCAAAGGTTATGTAAAAATGGCAATTTATGCATAATAATATCTAATAATAACAAATACGCATACAATGGCAATATATGCTATAAAATAAGAATATTTTTTAAGGGACAATTAATTAAATTATTTTTAAAAATCTGATTTACCAGAACATCCAAATTGCCCAGGCAAGGCAGAAAAAGGCCTACGAGGCCCGGAACAAAAAGGAGGTCAAATCCTTTGACTTCAAAGTTGGGGATGAGGTCCTACGGGCAAACAAGCGGAAGGAGGGACGGAAAGGAGGGCGACTGGAGGCCAATTGGTTTGTGCCGCACATCATATCCTCCATCCTCTCCATCCCCAAGAAGCGGAAGAGGGAACAGGAGGTGAGCATGATGCTGAATGGTAAATAATAGTGTTTTTTGTCAGTTCAATAGTTGTGATTGCACCATGCATTTTATTCCTTCAGTGTGAGCGGTCTGACAGTGTGGTGGGCAGAAATGACCACAGCTATGCCACAACAATGCGAGAGGAAGACGCCAAGAAAAAGAGGACAGAAGACGACAACTTGGGTATGTTTCTCTTCACCAGTACTGTATATTACTATAACCTTATATGAAAACGGTGCCACTACACCACTGGCTGTAGAACTGTTTCTATGGACCACTGTAAGAGGACTTTAAACAGTTTTTGTCTTGTAGACCGTGGCAAGTCCACCCTCCTGGTAGCGGAGTGGATGAAGAAGAACGCCCACCGGCTGGAAGGGAAGGACAATTGGACAAAATACAGAGAGAGGAAATAGAGGCTAAATTGAAACTGACTGAAGACGAAGAAGAACGTCAAGAATTGCTGGACATTTTTTTGTTTGAATTTGAACTTTCAATTGATTATGATTTATTTCTGTTAGAGGTCAAGGACAATCTTGGCATCCCTGTGTGCGCAAGTTTCAAGGCTCCCAGTTCGGAAGAGTGACTGATTAATTAGTGTGCTTGCAGTCGCAAATATAAAACTGAATCTGAACAGTAGTGTGAACTACATGTTGGTCAGTGGTCACATTACCCCAAACGATAACGGTGGCTGACCGATGGCCTTATTCACTTATTCCTTCCAGCTAGAGTCTGGATCTAGCTAGAGTTAGAGTCATGTCAGATGGAGGGGCTTTTGACACGTGCATGCTGTCTGAGTCAGTCCATCCTCTCCATGGGCGTGGGTTAGATGTGGCTACAGGCCCCACGCTTTCAACTGCCAGGCTCTCCCTCCGTCTCTCTGGGGCCTACGTCCAATTTATTAATTATTTTTTAGTCCACGTCCAGGATCGGCCTGGTGACAGACTAGACAGCATTATTAACATTGACCATGGAATTGTCCTGCCGGAGACCGGCTGTTACCCATTGACGCATCCTGTCTGTCCATAGCTCCCGCTCTGTAGCATCTCCACTCTTCCTTATGGTGGTGACAATACCCGGTCCCTTGTGGGGGTCACTACACTCATTGGTGTGGTTATTATCATGGTTCTGCTTGTTTGAGGTTTTCCCAAATAAGATATATATGTATATGTACACATGCTATATTTCGGTTAACCTACACAATGTTTTTACTTGATTCCAGCTAATTTGTGAATGAATATGTTTTTGTTTGTGTATGGTCAATCAATTTTTATGTAAATATGGTTTCATGCTGTATTGATTTACAATAAATTCATTGCATTTCATTCAATCTTGTCTCTTTACTACAAAAACACATCTGATTGAGGAAGACTACAAAACATTGAGAAAGGATTTGGTAAACCAAGTATTTCATGCGTCATATGGTAAGAAGAGGGGTGTGGCCATAGTAATTAATACATCTCTACCATTCTCTGAAGAGAAAGTGATAAAAGATAACAGGAGAAGATATGTAATGGTTGACCCTATTACATTAACCATAGCTAAAGGTAATGAATCTTTTTTTCATTTCATACCTTAGTAAGACCATTAGTTTACTCTAACGAATTAAAATGATTAACAAGCATAATGGCACAGAGAATGCAGAGATGTGTATATATACAAAGGGTTGAAATATATGTTATTATTATTATTACTTTATTATCACATAACAGCTATTTGAAGCAAACTATGGAAAATGTATAACTGAGTAGTGAAACACTAAGAAATAGTGAAATACATTCTTAGAAATGTCTACCTTGTCATGATTACAAAGATACCACTTGATTGAACACACACACTGTGACACATTGGTCACACGCGCGCGAAACACACGCACACACACACACACACACACACACACACACACAACACACACACACACACACACACACACACACACACACACACACACACACACACACACACACACAACACACAGTTTCAGATCTACTAACGGGTCTTCGTCGTCATCGCGAATCATAGCGAATCATAGCGCTACCTATGGATCTAACTGGCTAGCTAGAAAACCAACTGTGTGGGATTTACATATTGAGGAGTGCATGTCAACACTTTTCATTATTTTAATTCAGTCGAATATTGAAGAGAGGCCTGCTATATGGCCGTGACGATGGCGCCCTCACGTGTTTATATATGAGTACTGCAGTGTATCAGATGAGCGCTACGTAAACGCAGTCACAAAGGGTATTATTCATTTACAGTTTTTCTCGATTGCTAAAGCACAATTTCTAGATCTCTGAGCACAATGACCAGTTGCCTAAACACATTTAATAAATCAGGCCCCCAGTTGGCTTAACTATAAACACATTTCACCTCCGATTTCACAAAACTCTGAACACATTGGCATTTGCCAAAACACACGTTGCAGAACTCTAAACACATTTGCACTTACTAAACACTTTCGCACTTGCTAAAACATATTATAACTTGCTAAAACACACGTTGCACAATATGAACACATTCTCATTCACTGAACACATTTTGCTCACACGATGCAAAATGGTAGACAAAAGTTGAACACAATGAAAGCACGGGTGTCATTGCTTAAACACGGTGACTCAAAATTGAAGACACCTGCAAATAATGTGACACCATCCATATTGGCCAGTTTATGTCGACGAGGTCCTGTGGCCTGACCCCGCCCGACGACGTGATGCACAGGCCCCCCCACAGGCCCCTGCACAGGCCCCCCCACAGGCCCCTGCACAGACCCCCATGATTGCAGTCGTGTGACCTTGCACAATACAGTACCTCTTTACATACAAGAATTTGTGACATGTTTTATTTTGTACTGTATTTCCCCTGTATGCTATTTCTCTCTTTTGAAATATTGGTTTTGGGGAAATCTCTGATGTCGAGAAAAATGGAATGGCAAAGTACAGGTTGTCATCAATAAATGGGGTTCAATTCCCCCCAAAAGAATCTGTGACTTACTATTGATTACTATACAGATGGGATTACTATACAGATGATGGGGTATTTAGAACATCACACCCTGAACATTGTGTTTTCAATTTTTATTGAAGTGTGTGATGGATACCCAATAGTGTTTACATTTTTGCAAGCTGTGAGGACGATTTTGTTGTCAAAGTCTGGTTTTGGCCATAGGAGCAACAGTTTTGTGGTGAAAGTTTGGGTTTTGTGGTGAACGTTTGGGTTTTGCAGTGAGAGTTTGGTTTTGCAAAGAAAATGCAAGTTTTTGTGGAGCTAGCTTGAGAAAAGTGTTTTGTGTTTAGAGTTTAGTGAAAACGGAGTGCAGTTTCCTGAAATGTGTTCTGACATTCGAGAAAAACTGTAATGTACATTTGATCTCAATCATTTCATTGCGGAGAGCTAGGAGTGTAGCCTAATGGAATAGGCCTATAGCCTAATACATTTGAGAATAGTATTTAGAGAAATTAAGTTAATGCTGTAAGTAAGTCTGGCTACAAATGCATCTGTAGGAGTGTTGCCTAATGCAGTAGGCCTAACACATTTGAGAATAATATTGTGTGAGTGAAGTCGGTGAAGACTATTATTAATTATTATTATTATTAATAATAATAATAATAATTATTATTATTATGTCTGTTATACTTTGCCTACTGAAACCAGAATTGTGTAACCTGGGTTTATAGCTAGTCGCATTTGTAACCAAATAATTTACCTGAACAGATTTATATCCGGTTGATATTGCCCGAGCACCGGGGAAAGACTGGTACTCAGTCCCGACCCTGAGGCGCAAACGTTGGCGAAGGGACCGCAAGCAACGCCGGGGCCGCAGGGGAGGCCTGCTAGCGAGGCTGAGAAAGAGCCCGGACAAGCCAGCTTTGCCGAGTATATTCCTCTCTAACGTAAGATCCCTAGCCAACAAGATGGACGAACTGAGACTGCAGGTAGCTACCAACAACACGGTGGGGGATAGCTGTGTGATTATTCTCACAGAAACCTGGCTCAGCGCTTCCATTGTCGACTCTGCGGTCGCGCTACAAGGCCGCTCGCTACACGGAGCGGACAGGACGGAGCTTAGCGAGAAAAAGCGTGGGGTGGTTAAAAAAAAAAAGTGGCCTGGTTATATCTACGAAGGACAGCTGGTTTTTAAACACAAAAACTGTGAGTAGCCACTGCTCCCCAGACCTGGAATACTTGACTGTTAAATGCTGACCCACATACCTCCCGAGGGAATTCAACGCAGTGTACATAACAGCTGTTTACATTGCACCAAGCGCGGATGCTAGCTTAGCATTAGCCCGGCTACATGACGTCATCAGTGGTGGACAGAGCACAGATCCTCAAGCAGTGCACATCATAGCGGGGGATTTTAATCATGCTGACCTGAAGGTAGTACTACCCAAGTTTTATCAGCATGTTAAATGTACAACAAGAGGAGAACACACTGGACAAGGTATACACCAACATCAAGCTTGCCTACAAAGCTAGACCGCTAGCTCATCTAGGCATGTCTGACCACGTGTCCATCCTCCTGATCCCAGCCTACACTCCCATGAGGAAAAGTGCTCCCATCACCACTAAGACTGTCAGAACCTGGCCAGCAGGGTCCGCTCCACTGCAGATCTGCCTGAATGACACCTCATGGCAGGAATATGAGCATGAGGACCTGGAACAGTTCATGTCGTCGGTTCTGAACCACATAGTGAACTGCACCAACTCAGCCACCGTGGACAAACGTGTCCGGGTCTACCCCAACACGAAGCCATGGATGACTGAGAAGGTCCGACAACTGCTCAAGGAGAGGAACAACGCCTTCGCAGCGAAGGACAAACTGCTGTACAACACCACCAGGGCTAACCTAAACCGTGGCATCCGGGAGGCCAAGGCAGACCACAGAGAGAAGATTGAGGAATGCTTCCTGAGCAACGACTCCAGGCGGGTGTGGCAGGGGGTTCAGCACATGACAAACTTCAGAGCCAACAGGCTCACAGCCGCTGAGGGCGACCCCCTGCTGGCGGAAGAGCTTAACTCCTTCTACGCCCGGTTCGACGAGGGGCGAACGGAGGTAACCACAACACAAACACCACTCTCTCCAGCTCTCAGCAGCCTCACCCTCACAGAGCATGAAGTGAGACGTGTGTTGAAGGCGGTGGACCCCAGAAAAGCCTCAGGGCCGGACGGCGTCCTGGGACGGGTGCTGAGGGACTGTGCCGACCAGCTGGCCGAGGTTTTTACCAACATCTTCAACCAGTCCCTGTCCCAGGCCACCATCCCACCCTGCCTGAAAACCTCAACAATCATCCCAGTCCCGAAGAAAAGCACGGTGAGCTGCCTAAACGACTACCGCCCGGTGGCACTCACACCAATCATCATGAAGTGCTTCGAGAAACTGGTCCGGGCCCACATAGTCACACGCCTCCCGCCCAACCTGGATCCATACCAGTTCGCCTACAGAGCCCACAGGTCCACAGAGAACGCCATCGCGACGACTCTCCACTCCACTCTATCCCACCTGGAGGGGGGGAACGGCTACGCGAGACTGGTCTTTGTGGACTTCAGCTCTGCTTTCAACACTATCCTTCCAGACAGGCTAGTGACCAAACTACTAGACCTGGGACTATCACACTCCATCTGCGCATGGATCAAGGACTTCCTGTCTGACCGTCCCCAGAGGGTGCGGGTGGGCTCCCACACCTCCACAGCCCTCAGACTCAGCACTGGGTCCCCCCAGGGCTGCGTGCTGAGCCCCATCCTCTACAACCTCTACACCCACGACTTCACCCCCGTCCACCCCAGCAACTCCATCGTAAAGTTTGCAGACGACACCACCGTGGTGGGCTGCATCTCAGGGGGGGACGAGGCGGCGTACAGGGATAAGGTGGAGCAGCTGGGCAAGCTGTGCAAGGTTAACAACCTGCTGCTGAACCAGTTAAAGACCCAGGAAATCATCGTGGACTTCAGGAGGAAAAAATCTGAGGTCCAGCCCCTGCTCGTCGATGGAGGGAGCGTGGAGAGAGTCTCAACTCTCCGATTCCTGGGGGTGCACATACAGGAGGACCTGTCTTGGAGGACCAACACAGCAGCCATCATCAAGAAGGCACAACAGCGGCTACTTCCTGAGAGTCCTCAGGAAATACCACCTCAGACAGGAGCTGCTTGTGACCTTCTACCGCTGCACAGTGGAGAGCATCCTCACCTACTGCATTTGCGTGTGGTTCTCCAGCTGCACAGCCGCAGAGAGGAAAGCGCTACAGAGAGTCGTGAGATCGGCCTAGAAGATCATCGGCGCCCCCCTCCCATCTCTGGAAGAGCTGTACAACACACGCTGCCTCAGGAAGGCCTCCAAGATCTCCAGGGACCCATCCCACCCTGGGAACGAACACTTTGTTCGGCTGCGCTCAGGCAGGCGGTTCAGGACCATGTTCGCACGGACAAATAGACTGAAGCTCAGCTTCTACCCTAGGGCCATTCAGGCCCTGAACACAGCAAAGACCTAGGTTCTAGGCCCTGAACAATCTAGACAATTTGATGGCAGCTACTAGATTGTAAATATAAGTGCAATATTGAAATACAACTGTGAACATTCTAAACCTGCTAACTGCGACACTTTAATGAATGTGCAACAAATACTATGTGCAATATGACAACCCTTGTGTACATAAGGTTCAGATATAGGAGAAAGTTAGGATATTTATAGCATAGAGTACAGCACAGTGTTTTATTGTATAGTATAGTAGTATAGTATAGTAGATAGTGTACATAGCCTTTATTTATGTAAACCAGCTCTTTTCCCTTTTTTTATTTTACCCTTGGCCCTCTTGTTTTTTAGTCTTTTTTCCAAGCACCAGGGGAGCCCCCCCTCCTAAATTTCGTTGTATGGTACCTGTACTGTATTAATGACAATAAAGACCATTCATTCATTCATTCATTCATTTAGGAGTCTTTGAGAAATCAATGCAAAGGTGTACGAAGCAAGACTGATGGAAATATTGGTTGTGCAAATATTGGTGAAATGTGTGTTTGTGTTTTCGAAATGTTCCTCTGTGTATGTTTTACATCATTGGTGTTGTTTGTAGCAGCTTCCCAATAGTAATTAGAGTTTTTCTAACAATCCAGGTTCTGGGGCTGGTGGTTTTTGATGGATATTGCGTTGCCAGATGGGAACGACATTTTCCAGCTTCTGAGAGGAATGATGTCATGTCAGGAGCGGAACACCGTGCTAGCCTGAGAGAGACAGAAGAGAGAGAAATGCCCCCTGGCGCCTGGTCTACTGCATGCATACGGACTAGTTTCAGATCGGGGGATATCCCCAGGCTTTGGTAAGTGCAAATAGAATATTATTTGAACGATTTACGTAACCAAAAGCAGGCATCTTTAGGCCAGTGTAGGTCGCTTGCATTGCTAGCTGCAGCAGCTAACAGGGTGGGGGGAATGACCCCCTCGTTCTCCCAGAAGGAGTGTTCTGTCTCTTAACTAGTAGATAACGAGTAGCGCAGTTAACTAACCAGTAGCTGCCTAACCCTAACTAGTAACTAGTAGCCTAGTGACGAAGGGGTTTTCCAAACATGTTTGTCGAAGCTGGTGTTTACACTGCAAGGAGCAGCTGGGATGCTAGCTACCAGCTAGCTGTCCTGAATGCAGCTGCCAGAGCTGGCTGTTGTGATGCTAGCTAGCTGCTAGCCTCATCTGTCCCCGTTGGATGTTATTATAGACAAACTCTTCTATCTTAAAGTAGTTAGTAGTTAGTTAGTTCCCCCGTAACCAGGCCATCACCTAGCCAGTTGCAGCAAAGCATGTGACATTCAACTGTTCGTCTCGATTGGTTCTGCAGCATCATGCGTTATTATGTGCATCAGAGCATCTATGGACAGAACCATAGAAGTGTTCTGACTAAATGGAGTTTTGCACAATTTATAGTTGCAGTTTTCAGTGACGAGGCTCATTAGCTAGAGTAATAGGTTGTGGCTGTAGTGGGGATGTGCTTGGCTTCCTCTGCAGTCCTCTCTGCATCTTACCACTCTAGCCCCCCTGGGTCCCCTAGAGACATGCACAGAGACATGCACACAGGCATGCACAGAGACATGCACAGAGACATGCACAGTAAGGACATGCATGCACAGAGACATGCACAGTAATGAAATGCACAGAGACATGCACAGAGACATGCACAGTAATAAATGTAGTTAAAATACAACAGGTCATTTTGTTATGGATGAAGGAACATTTATAAGCAAAAGCTGACTGACTGTCAGACAGGAAGTCTTTACAGATCCTGTCATGCAATTTCATTGATTTATTTATTTCTCTCAGTCTCTCTTTTTCTCTTCCCCCCCCCACACACACACACTTTTCATCCACAGTGTAGAATGATCATGGAGGACTATGACTACCTGTTCAAGATCGTGCTGATCGGAAACGCCGGGGTGGGGAAGACCTGCCTGGTTAGACGCTTCACTCAGGTTGGTACCGTCAACCACATCCTCATTAACCACATCCTCATTAACCACATCCTCATTAACCACATCCTCATTAACCACATCCTCATCAACCACATCCTCATCAACCACATCCTCATTAACCACATCCTCATTAACCACATCCTCATTAACCACATCCTCATCAACCACATCCTCATTAACCACATCCTCATTAACCACATCCTCATTAACCACATCCTCATGAGTCAGGTGTGAAACACTGACAACCGGAGGCTGTGTCTCAGGAGGTAGAGGGCCAGGCTGTGTCTCAGGTAGAGGCTGTGGCTCAGGAGGTAGAGGCTGTGTCTCAGGAGGTAGAGGCTGTGGCTCAGGAGGTAGAGGCTGTGGCTCAGGAGGTAGAGGCTGTGGCTCAGGAGGTAGAGGCTGTGGCTCAGGAGGTAGAGGCTGTGTCTCAGGAGGTAGAGGCTGTGGCTCAGGAGGTAGAGGCTGTGTCTCAGGAGGTAGAGCTGCCATCTAATGATCGCAAGGTTGGCAGATCGGCGGTTCGAGCCCCGGCTCACATTATTACACCAAACAAAATAAGTGTCTGTCCTGATTTTTTTTTTCTTTCTTATCTTACCCCCCCCCCCCCCCCCCCCCCACTATAAACACATGAGTAACCCCCCCATGGCGATAACATCCCTTCCACCCCCCCCCCCCCATAGTTCTTCATTACACTATATTTGGTATATCATAAAATCATAATAATACAACAATTACAGGTTACATTCACATACAACACAGCCTACAAACACAGTCACTCCATCAACTCTTTTATCTTATGTATTGCAGAGGTCCATGTTTGAATTGTCCTTTCTTTAGCTCCATGTATTCTGGCTATAGATTGTTCCATGTATAGTATGTCCAGGAAAGACAGCAGCCATTGTTTACGCGTAAGAGTATGTGGAGGGTTCCATCGTAATGCTAACATCTTTTTGGCTGCGGTAAGACCAGCAAATAAAACACGAAACATGGAAGCTGACAGATCCAATGATGAAGTATCATTCAAAATCAATAATCTCTGACAACAAGGTATATGGATCCCCAATAGATTAGATAAAGTGGAAGATATTAGTTTCCAAAATGCCGCCACCCCAGGACATTCCCAGTACATGTGTAAAAAGGAGCCCACATGACCGAGTGAACACAGATCACAAATTGAGGAGGGTATGATTTTCATGAGGTGGCGTCTTCTCGGAGTGAGGTATAACCTGTGTAAGAAGTTAAAGTGAATAAGCTTATGATTAGGATTTTTAGATGTGATATCCAGATTGTCCCAAACAGTCATCCAATCAATATCCCCATCAGAAAAATCAAGGTCTCTCTCCCATACCTGGTGAACATCAAGAGGTTTACAGGAAGCTTCTAGTAAATGAGTGTATAATTTAGAGACTAAACCCCTTGTCTGTACTCCCACATCTAACATCGTGTGAAGCTCATGGGTATATAGAGATTGTCCCCAGGGAACACCATATGCACGCATGGAAGATCTAAGTTGCAGGTAAAGAAAAAATGAGAACCATGGTAAATTGTAGGTCATACGCAGATCATTAGAACCTTATAATTCTAACGTCACGAAGTCATCTAGTCTGAGGAGGCTAACTGTATTGTATTGTTTTGTGCTCATGCTCTGCAGGGCCTTTTCCCCCCTGGACAAGGGGCGACCATAGGAGTCGACTTCATGATCAAGACTGTGGAGATTAAGGGGGAGAAAGTCAAGGTCTGTAAATAATCATCTGCTTTGGTTTTGTGTGCAGACCTCGTTTATTTTGTAGAAATGTAGGCTACATGTGTTCCTCTTGTCTTTGTTTGGAATATACATTAGATTAGATTCAAATGTATTGTCATGGCAGAGTACAAGTACTATACAACGAAATGCAGTTTAGCATCCAACCAGAAGTGCATTAAGTAAGTAAGTAAGTAAGTAGTGGCATGAAAAAAGCTTCCTGGCAATGTTGAAAATGATGTACAGAGCTATTCGGACACTTTTAAAGTGCAATCTTGATCATAGAAAATACCCCCAAAAGAAAAATATGGTTACACATAGGGCTGGACCGGAGGCCGTTTCTGTAGTCCACCCTCCCCCCCCGGACCGCAGGCTAGCCTGCCACAGGGCCTTAGCCCCTCTCCATCTCTTAGTGCTGAATGGCACTGGATCCCATTTTAGTCTTTATGACTCTGCCAGGGATCAAACCTCCACCTCCAGATCTTAAGGGTGGACACTAATGACACTAATGACACTAACGACACTAATGACACTAATGACGCTAAGGATGCTAATGACGCTATGGATGCTAATGACGCTAATGACACTAAGGACACTAATGACACTAGTTACAAAGCCACTGAGTCAGTGGATGACACGTTAGCACGTAGCCTACAGTATCTACGACACACAATAGGCTTAGTTGTATTTGCTTTTGATACTTTATATATACAGTATATATATAAGATCAGAGAACAAAATAACTCAAGATAGCGATGATGATATGATTTACATTTAAACAATTTCTGACAATCTGTTGCAGTTGCAAATCTGGGACACGGCTGGACAGGAGAGGTTCCGCTCCATCACCCAGAGTTACTACCGCAGTGCCAACGCCCTCATCCTCACCTACGACATCACCTGTGAGGACTCCTTCCGCTGCCTTCCGGAATGGCTGAGGGAGATCGAGCAGTACGCCAACACCCAGGTGGTGACCATCTTAGTTGGTGAGCGTCCATATCATATACAGTATATACTGTATATATATACAGTTAGGTCCATATATAATGAATATGGGCTTAAAGTGCAGACTCTCAGCTTTAGGGTAAGGGTATTCACATCCAAATTGAAGGAAGGGTTTAGGAATTACAGCTCTTTAATATGTAGCTCCCTCTTTTTCAAGGGACCAAAAGTAATTGGACAATTGACTCAAAAGCTGTTTCATGGGCCAGTGTGGGCTATTCCTTCATTATTTCTTTAGCAATTAAGCAGGTAAAAGGTCTGAGCTGATTCCAAGTGTGGCATTTGGATTTAGAAGATGTTGCTGTAACGCACAACATGCAGTCAACGGAGCTCTCAATGCAAGTGAAACAGGCCATTCTTAGGCTGCAAAAACAACCAAAAAAATCTATCAGAGAGATAGCGGGAACATTAGGAGTGGCTCTAGGACAGAGAACAGTACCTTAGGCTGTAGGACAGAGAACAGTACCCTAGGCTGTAGGACAGAGAACAGTACCCTAGGCTGTAGGACAGAGAACAGTACCTTAGCCTCTAGGACAGAGAACAGTACCTTAGCCTCTAGGACAGAGAACAGTACCTTAGCCTCTAGGACAGAGAACAGTACCCTAGCCTCTAGGACAGAGAACAGTACCCTAGGCTGTAGGACAGAGAACAGTACCCTAGGCTGTAGGACAGAGAACAGTACCCTAGGCTGTAGGACAGAGAACAGTACCCTAGGCTGTAGGACAGAGAACAGTACCCTAGGCTGTAGGACAGAGAACAGTACCCTAGGCTGTAGGACAGAGAACAGTACCCTAGGCTGTAGGACAGAGAACAGTACCCTAGGCTGTAGGACAGAGAACAGTACCCTAGGCTGTAGGACAGGAGATATGCTGAGGCAGAGAGTGTATCGTGTGTCGTGGGGCGGCTGTGGTGCAGGAGGTAGAGCCGCCGTCTAATGATTGCAAGGTTGGTAGATCGGCGGTTCGAGCCCCGGCTGGCCACATGTCGTAGTGTCCTTGGGCAAGACACTGAACCCCAAATTGCTCCCAGTGAGCGGGCCGGCGCCTTGCATCGTAGCTTGCCGCCATTGGTGTGTGAATGGGTGTGTGAATGGGTGAATGAGAGGCCGTTGTAAAGCGCTTTGGATAAAGGCGCTATATGAGTCAGTCTGTTTACCAGTGTGCAAAAATATCCTCCCCCCCAAACCCATCTGGTAACCATGGCGAGGGTGCTGACAGGCCGGTGGGTTGGCAACATCACGGCAAAAAAAGCATTTTATATCCCTGTGCTTCTCCCTCCTTGTAGCCTAACAAAATAACATCTCAAATGAGAATGGTAGAGATAATGCAGAGCCTTGCTTCATCTGCGTGCTAGATAAATGACCTTCTTGGATTAATGACAGAGTCTCCTAGGCTATATTTGGCAAAATCAAGATCCTGCAGTATATTGTGGTCTACGGTAACCACACTGTTTTCATCATAACTTCTAATCAACAGTTTGTATTGTTACCGAGTGAAAACACTGGGGACTGGGGGGGGGGGGGGGGGGGGACTGGGGGACGACGACGACACTAAAAAGGTCCTGCACATATATTCCATTATCTGAATGGTTTTATCAAGTGTCCCATCATGTGATTTGTTCTTAATGAATTTAACTAAATAGGGCCCAGAATGGCACCCTGAGGCATTCCACACGTTACTGCTGTCAGGCGAGAAACAGCTAGCCAACCCAACAGAGAACTGTCTATTAAACAGAGCTACCCAGACCAACAGAGAACTGTCTGTTTGAGAGATGTAAACCCATTTAGGGCAGTGTCAGGAATTCCCACACAAGTTCTAAAAAATGTCAGTTGGGAGAGTATGATTGTGTCAAAAGCAGCACGGAACACTAACCAGTAAATGTGCTCCCACCATAATATCGTTTAATATTCATAAAAAATTGTTTTGCTTGCCTCATAATCCCAGAAACTGAGAAAGTGTGCAAAACTGTGCAGGTTAGAAGAATTGTATTTAATTCAAATTGTATTTCATTTGATTAAAATACAAATATTTGATTACACTCAACATTCTAGCTAAAATAGCTACGTTTGCTAGTCTCCTCTGGAGCTTTCAATATAAGCTTGCTATGTTTATCTTCAGGCAACACGTACATGCAACTCATTCACTTTACCAGTGTATTGTTCCACAGAGCAGTCAAGGTTGCCTTAATTCCAGAATGTACTAGGGCTGCACGATTAATTGATTTTAAATCGAAATCGCGATTTGAGATGATGCGATTAGCAAATCGCAAAGCCTGCGATTTGGGATACATTATACAGCGCGTCGGATTCAACGTCAATGAACGCACACACCCAAGAACAACACTGCACGTGAAACGCCCAGGTGTGAATCTATGAAGACGTTTCAGTAGCTAGCAACATTCATGGTGTGGATAAATGGCTTCAGCAGAGCCAGAAGCAACGATTTAGTCCCGAAGAAAAACAGCACTTCTGTTTCGTATTTCGGGTTTAGGACGACAGATGTGCAACAAAAGCAGGTGTTGCGCACGACCTGTCGGGGAACAATCGCTACATCCAGAGGCAACACCACAAACCGGTATGAGCAGTATCACAGGCAGCTCTATGACGAGTGTACGGTCAGAAACGGAGAGTTAAGTGAAAGTCCCGTAGCCCAGTCTAACGTTAAGCAAACTAGAGTTTTAGAGTCGTTTGCGGCTGTTACGCCGTATGAAAAGGGCTCACGAAGGCACCGTGAAATAACCAATTCCATCACACACTACCTCGCTAAAGACATGGGGCCCTATTATGCACTTCATCAATAAGACGAGGCGGTAGATCTAAACTTAAGACGTGGAGGCGTGGTCAAGGCCACTTTGCTATTATGCGTGCTGTAGTGGGCACCTAAAACCCGGCGCTAAGCAAAGAAATTAGTCATGGGTGTGTTTTGGGCGTCTTCTCAATCAACCCAATCAGCGTGCCAGGTGCCATTCCCTTTAAGAACCGGCTGCGTTAAGTCATTAGCGCTATGCTATTATGGAAGTCCTAAGAAGGAGGTCAGCGCGCTTCTCTGCCTCTCCCTTCTGAAATAAAGCATTTATACTGTGACCGTAATTGACGTCTTGCCGTGGAGCCACGTGCGTGTTCATGTGTGCCCACATGCATGCGCAAACCGCGGAGGCGCGCTCGTGTTTCAAAACGTGCATGAAGTCTAAACTTAAGAACTTTTCAAACCACTTCTTAGCGATAGGAGCAAAGTCAGATCGCATAATAGCAGGGGCGCCTAGTGCACTTCATTAACATATGAACACTCCCACAATGAGCAATATATGCACGGGAGTTTTACGTCTTATGTGTGGGCGCCTATCGACACCTGCATAATAGCAGTAGCGCGTATGAAGCGCATAATAAGGGTGGCGGTAGGTCTTAACCTGGCGGTGCGTCTTAATTAACACTTAAGACGGCAAGTTAAGAAGTGCATAATAGGGCCCATGGTGTCTATTAACACTGTGACCAACTTAGGGTTTAAAAAACTAATCCAAACGCTGGATAAAAGATAATGTGATTCCATCCCGCACGTACTTTAGTCATGCGGCCATCCCAGAAATGTACGCGGAATGTAGGAAGATACTTTATAAATTGTAAATTGTAAATATGTTCTTGTCTTGTGGTTATGTGTGTTCATGTCCATGTGACAGTCATGTGCAATGTGTGTACCGGTATGTTTTTTTTGACACTGCTGTTTGAGCTGTACCGAAAACAAATTCCACCGACCTAGGTCGTGTGGTCATTAAACTATTAAACTAAAACTAAACTTGAGACGGAGCTGAAAAATGTCGAGTCGTATGCAACAACAACCGATCTGCGGTCGAGCAGTCTCACCGTGCACTTCATACATTACGACGACGAGTTGAAGAGTTGCCGGCAAACGTTATACTTTCCTGCTTTATCTATTTAAATGTTTACAGAAAGGACCTATTATTTTTTATTGGACATTTTTATTATCTCTTTATTTAACTTGATTGCAGTATGTGCAATATTTAGATGCTGCTCCTGAGCCATAATTAAATAACCTTGTTTGTAGAAAGGTCCTATTTGATTTTCATATTGGAATTGGAATTGATTTATTTTTTTACACTTGTTGAGAAACAAAATGGCAGCTGTTTAAAAAACCCATACATAAATATGTTGTTCCAATTAATATCTCATATCTAAGTTCTCATCCTTGCATTAGAATTAGAGCAGTTAACAGGTTGATGGTATCATGTGGTAATGCTCTCTGAAATTAGCCCATGATAGACAGATTCATCCAATCACCTGCCAAGTATTTTTTAGTTCCTGCCCTTTTCCAAACAGCTTCCAATGAAGCTTTCCTAGATGGTTGTGTGAAACAAACCATCTGAGTCAGGTTAGTAATGCTCCATCACATGTTTTAATCTGAAGCTTGACTTTAAAGCAACCCAACTTTAAAGCAACCCAATGTAAGTTTAGTTCTTTCACTCGTAGCTCGGGCTGTGGGGGTGCTAAAGGAGGGAGCCAATTCTCCTAAGTCCCCTGAAGACGTACAAACAAACTGCACGTTGATACAACCTTCCTAGCCGGAGATATGGCCACACTTTACAAAAACTTCTGTTGGGTCGCTTTAAAAAATAATAATCGCAAATTAAATCGCAATCGCAATATCTGTCCAAATAATCGCGATCCACGATATTATCGCGAGAATTAAAAAATAAAATAAAATAAAAATGTTTTTTTTAAGCAATAAAACACACTGTAATCACTTTAACTTAGATTTTGTTGTATTTTTAGGACATTTTAAGTCAGTAATTCAAATTCAGATTCTAGTGGCACATATCTCTGGCCATAATCCGGGTCCTTAAGAAAGAGCAATTCCTTTTCGGCCAATCAGCACCTTTCATTAACGTACCCAAGGAAGTTTAAAGAACGCACTCCCAGTGTTGCCAACTTCCAGAGCCCCTTGGCGACTTAATTAGTCAAAAGCGACCAGCGACAAATCTAACTTCCTTTTCTGGTCATTTGGGGAATTACTGTAAAGCATCTAACATATCCTGTATTCCACGGTTCACGTTACAACCGAGCTCAGGAGAGACGAGTAGGGATACAGTCTATGGCGAGCGAGGGTTGCCGTCTCCTCTCTCCCTCAACACTCTCTCCCTCAACACTCACTCTCTAACCCTAAACCTATATATATATAATGTCTCCTCTCTCCCTCAACACTCTCTCCCTCAACACTCACTCCCGCGCCAGTCTGATTGCAGCCGCGGGGAGCGTACCGTTGTTCCCCGGGTCCTCGCAGGGGGTTCGGGCAAAGTTCGGGAAATAACGGACGGTTGTCATGTGTTTATACAGCATGGATGTTACGTGCCTAATGCCTTTGATGCGCACACTTGCTACTTGCCGCTTTAATCATTGTATTTAGCCTATAGCACAAGTCATGCATTGAATGTAACCTCAAGTGCTGAACAGTATTAAGTAAACCACAATATATTTGCTAAAGCTTAGGGGCGACCGTGCCTTTTGCAGCCATAGACTGTCACTGCCTGGTAATAACAAGGAAGGCCAATGACAGTATGTATCCCGTCTAAAGTTTTTCACCAGCCATGGTGAGAAGGCTAGCATACGTTACCTAGTGACTGACTGACAAGGCTGACTTGACAGTAACGTTACCCATGCAGGCTGAACAATAGCGCGAGACAAGTTCTGTGAGTATATTCGCGCGGCTCGTGAGGAATTGCAATTATATTACAGTAACAGTCGCTAACATGACTGCAAAAGTAATGTAGCCTAGGCTGAAAAATAGCGACAGACATTTGTTAAACACAGTTTATTCATAACATACGATTATGACGATTATCCAAATAATTAAAATTCTCCACGATTAAGTTATCGCGGGTGTTTTTATCGCGATTAACGATAAAAAAACGATAATCGTCCCATCCCTACGCTCAATATCTCTGAACTGCCTTAAACGGAGATAGAACCTTATCATTCTAAGCTCACGATATGTGTATGCTGTATATGTGTGTTAATATATAACATATGTTATACACAGTTCTGCATTTCGGCCTGTGTCATGTTGAATGTTGTGGTTAACGTTAAGCGTGTTCCATCTGTCTCCACAGGTAATAAGATCGACCTGGCGGAGAAGAGGGAAGTCCTCAGGCAGCGGGCGGAGGAGTTTGCGGAGGCGCAGAGCATGCTCTACCTGGAGACCTCCGCCAAGGAGTCTGACAATGTGGAGAAACTGTTCCTGGACCTGGCGTGTGAACTGATCCAGGAGGCCAAGCAGAACACCCTGGACAACAATGACACTGCCCCCATGCCCGGGGAGGGCAAGACCATCAGCTACCTGAGCTGCTGCAGCCTCAACTAAGAGAGCTCAGAGAGCTGTGCGGCAGTGGACTAGCCAATCACTGTGGGGTGGCGGAGAGCACTAGCCAATCACAGTCGTCCACTGAGCTGTCACAGCCCTCTCTCTCTCGCCCCATGCCTTTTACCTTCAACTGAACAAGGGGAGTTTGTCAAAATTAGCTTTCTAGTACCGTAATTCTCCCTGTGATCTGCCACTAGGGGGCGATGTTGTTTTATCCTTGATGGTTTAAAAGTGACCGTTGTTGCGACCCTGAAGTGAGTGAGTGAATATTTTAAGGAGTTCTTAAAAGGAGCTGTTTTACACACCTTCATTCGTTTGACAAAAAAATGATAAAGTCCCTCCTGTTGGGTTGTTATAACCTCCTGTTGGGTCGTTATGACCCTCCTGTTGGGTTGTTATAACCTCCTGTTGGGTTGTTATGACCCTCCTGTTGGGTTGTTATGACCCTCCTGTTGGGTTGTTATAACCTCCTGTTGGGTTGTTATGACCCTCCTGTTGGGTCGTTATGACCCTCCTGTTGGGTTGTTATAACCTCCTGTTGGGTCGTTATGACCCTCCTGATTACAACGAGATGAAGAATTCACCAGCAGTGTTAACCTGATTTGAAAACACAACAACAACAAGTATTTTGTAACAGGCGACATGCCATTCGTCGTTCTAGCCATTCGTCAAAAATCTAAACGACTAGTGAAAGTTTGTGTTGTGTACAGTAATAACACCACCTACTGGCGGATATACATCAAACTCACCCTAAAAAAAGTGTTTAGATATTTTTTAAGGAATGCTACATTGAATCGGTTGAATTCATTCTTATTTCCTAGTCAGCTGTTGTGGCCAACGCACAACTTTGATACACCCCTCTGATCGACACACTAACAGCTTGAATCAGAGACATGGGAAGTTAAGCTCATGGTCTTTGATTGGTGCCATTATTTAGTCTTTAAACAGTTAAAACACAGCTAGCAGAGGGGTTTTGTGGCTATTCCTAATTTTACACTTCGTATTTGACCGAAGGAATTATTCAAGCAAGTAGTTTCATGTCTATGTGGTTTTGAGGTGTTTTACTCATTCCAACTTGTTTTTTCAGAAATTGCACAATCATTTTGTCTCTAGCCTCTGAGAGCGATGCAGTGAGCCTACAGCATGTTTATGAAAGCAGACAGAGCTTTGTTTAGTTTTTTTTCTACCCTGTTTGTTAATTGTATTATTGTGCATGTCCTAGGAGTTTTAGACAAGGGACATGTCTCTTAACCTTCATTATAATTTGAATGTGTCCTAGCTGTTGTTTACACCTAGGTTGTAAGGTATGTTTACACATATAATTACTATTAGGGATTCACCGATACCAGAACTCATCCTCGTACTCGATACTGTGCTCATGTACTCGTAAAACTGCTCCAATACAACTGCTCCCGATTACAGCAACGTAGCGTAAGCTTTAACCTAGCGTAACCGTAACCTAGCTTAACCTTTCATAGCAGTTTAGAGATGTTTTAGGATAAGCGATTGGGATGTAACGATGTAACGAACACTCAACTCATAATTCGATACGAGTCGTGACACTCTGGGTTCACCATACGATTTTCTCACGATTTCTTTTTTAAACAAAATTAGATTGCAGATAAATTATGGCTGAAAAAGACTCTTTTATTTATTTCTCAGACAAAAACTACAAAATGCTGTATTTTCTGGGTAGGGTATAGGCCTAGCTGTAAAACACAAACTATGCAATTAATGCATATTTACTTTTCTTTGTAAAAAAAGACAAGCTCAAATAATATATTAGAAAAGTATTGACAGCATTTTACAGGCGTTGTTCTCAATACCGTAATTCCTAAACTATATGGGCTATCAAAAGAATTCCGATGGTTTCTGAAAGCAGAGAAGCTGTGCTTTCTACCCATATAGGGTTATTACGGTAATACATTTTCATCTCACCGATTTGAATCATCACATATTTGTATCAATAATGAACTGTCTCACGATGCATTGTTACATCCCTAATAAGCGATGAAGATGACGAAAGTAGAGCAGACTGTAAACTGTGCTCTGCTAAATGGTGTGTGTGACAGGGTCTGGTGAAAGAAGTAACACGTTGGAAATCGTGTAGTTGCGAAAAAGACCAAAACGTTATTTTATTAAAGCGAGGACTGTGTGATCATCTAGTTATGTGTAGTTATGTGTTTTTAGCATGTTCATGTTCTATCAGCATGTTGTGATGTGCTAAACATGCAGTTAGATGTTACATAGCAATGTTTTTTGTTAGCTACTAGCTAGCTACCAACGCGTAGCAAACACTTCTGTTTGGATTAAGAGCAATTTTCTCCGGTATTTGGTTTGAGGTGGACCAACATTCAAATGAGCATATCTCCTTCAACTATGTCCAGATTTCAATGTATGACACACCATTTGAAAGCTAACAATCTGCACTTTTCATAACCTGTAAAATAATTATTGTCGGCTTGGGGACCAAAACACCAGACCCTGTCACATGTTTAATGTGTTAGTCAGAAAGTGAGGAACAGCTGATTTTTTTTTTTTCAAAGTCATTGTTAGAACTATAATGGTATTATTAAGCGCTTTGTATCGGCAAATACCCAAATGTAAGTACTTGTACTTGGTCTGAAAACAGTCTTATCGGTGCATCCCTAATTACTATGTAACTGTGAATTATTATTTTTCAATATATCCCTAAACTTGTATCTGCTGCTAAAATATGTTCTTAATTTCAATGTCATATAATATTAAACCCATACAAACTACATGTATTATTTACATTTATTATTAAGTTAAACTGAATTCTGTTGGTCTTACAACATTCTTCTACAATGTATTCAGGGAATTATGAACTACCTGATAATAACTGAATTAACATACAGGCCTGAATCCTAACTTTAATTAAATCTCAGTAAGACAACTCTTTATATACAGTACATGTACAGAATGTTATTGACCAATGAAATGGATACAATGGACCTATCGCTAAGCCACGCCCCCCAAAACTCAGACAAACAAACAACGCTTCACTGACAGACTGACCGACCGTGACTGAATGACATTCAATGACTTACAATGGCGGGAGTTGGCAAATTTCTGATTTCTGATTTACCACAGCAAGTAATAGACATGTTTTTTTTTTTAAAGATGACAAGAATATGTAGTCTAGAAGCTTTTCACCATCAGATATTAGTGAGTTGTTTGTCCAGGTTTTCTGCCTGTAGTGACTTTTGCTGTGATATGATTGGACAATTTCTATTTTGGGGCGTGGCTTAACAACGCATCCGGGTACTTTCCCCTCCCGTCATGTCCACGCCCCTTTTTGGGTGATAGAAGAGTGGAAGTTTGACTGGCGGTCAATGGGAATTTCTGGTCTTCGCTACTTTAATCCGATAAAATAAGAAAACCGTAGTGCTTTTTAGATATTAGGAGCCCAAATCCGATGGCCAGTTAGGCAAACTATTATATAGTGTCGTTGCCGATCAATGATCGACGTCGTTATATAGAGAAAATTAATGAAATAGGGGTTGATTCACCAGATCAGTCATACGTCATCTCCCTGTCATCAGGGATTTGTAGTTCTTCATTTGATTTGCCGTGGTCCTAACGTCTTCACCTCCAGTCCCCCCAACAGCGTTTGCTTTCGTTTCTTCTTTGAACATTTATCTCCCATGATTACAATAGAAATATCATGCACAGTAGCACTAGTCGATAGCCGTTATGGGTGAAGGGTTAGTAGGTACTAAGTAGTACCTTAGTAGGCTAGATCAAATGAAGAACTACAAATCCCAGATGACAGGGAGATGACGTATGGCTGCTCTGATGAATCAACCCCTATTTCATAAATGTTCTCTATATAACGACGTCGATCATTGATCGGCAATGACACTATATAATAGTTTGCCTAACTGGCCATCGGATTTGGGCTCCTAATATCTAAAAAGCACTACGGTTTTCTTATTTTATCGGATTAAAGTAGCGAAGACCAGAAATTCCCATTGACCGCCAGTCAAACTTCTCCGCTTCTATCACCCAAAAAGGGGCGTAATCATTCTGATGACAGGGAGATGACGCGCAATTGCTCTGATGAATTACAAATAACAGACGACGGTTATGATCACAGGACTGAGGTAGTTCACCACCTTGTTATTGATGGATGTGTTATGTAATAATAATAATAATAATAACTAGGCTAACTAGGTTATGTAGGCCTGTCTGCATAACCAGCATTCTCAATAGTTCATCAAGATATGTAAATCCTTCCAAATGGGGCCAAGCCTGAAAATGTAATCACATGTCTTTCTGTCATTCGTCTTCAGAAACGGTTTAGAAAGACTCTAAAATATTCTACATATTCACAGGGGGCCGCATCATTTATTCCAACTTTTTGTTTGAGTCGAGGCCGCGGGACGAATGGTTGGTAAATATGGGGTTAGGATTCGCCTGTCTTAGAAATCTATTGGATCCACCGACACAGACATTTTGTCAAACCCCTCCTCAAGCCTGTGTTTCTCGTAGGGACACTTAAGCACTACACAAGAGTTAACACTAGAACAGCCATCCTAGATATGTGCGTTCTACCACCCAGTATCCTTACATTTTCAAAATCACATCAGGATAAGCTAGTATGAAGCTATTTTGCAGTTTTTCTGTCTAGGAGGCGGGCTAATTTACAAGACGGCCAACTAGTGGTCATTGTGTGTAAGTAGCAGCTTCCCATTGTAAAGACTATGGTCATGTGACCCCTGAGGCGGCTCTTATAGTAGGTAACAGACACGGCTGTTCTAGTGTTAAGTGAGCATCAAACACTTCATCACAAGCACTAACTATTCCAACTGTCAACTTCTTTGTACTATTTGCTCCGTTTTGTCATTTACCAAACCTGTACATTTCTGCCTTTTTTGTTGTCTTGCTTTTTATATACACCATTATTTTCTTTGTAAGCAACATTTGTCCCATGTTTATTATAGTTTTATACACATTCGTTGTACCTATTGGTTGTTAATTGCTATTTATTTAATAATAATAATAATCATAATCATAACTTTATTTGTATAGCGTTTTTCCTGCAAACGTTGCAGCTCAAAGTGCTTTAATCATTCTATAATCTTAATGTAATTATTTAGTCATTTAAAGGCAATATTAAACAGATGGGTTTTTAGTCTTGACGTGAACATATTTGCTGAGGTTGCATCCCTAATGTTGCATCCCTATTCCACAATCTGGAGCATAAAATGAGAATGCAGCCTCACCAAATCTCTTCTTTTGTACATGTGGTACACAGAGAAAACCAGCGTCAGAAGACCTCGGAGAGAATATTGGGCTGATATGCTAGCAAAAGGTCTTTCAAATATTCTGGTGCTATGCCAGTGAGAGCTTTTGTCAATTTGTCAATATATTGTTTTATTGATTTTTTTTTATTTTTTTTATTGGTGTTCATTTGTCATTGTCTTTAGTTATAGACCTTGTTATGTGCCAGTTTGTTGGTTTTCTAGTTGAAAATGTTGACTAATAACTTACCACAGTAGCTAGCAGTCAAATAAGAAGTCTGACTTCACAGTGCATTCTAGTTTGACTGACACCTACACTCATACTAGCTCCTTCAGTCCACCATGTTAGTGTGTAAAGACCCCTAAGATCCATATACAGTTCTGATCATCCAGCATGGGATTTGAACTCAGGACCTTCCGATCACCAACTCACCAACTCACCAACTCACTATCCACTGCGCCAGGCGAGGGGAACGATAGGCTGTTAAGGGAGGGGCAAGAAGGTGCGAAGAGGGGGAAGAAAAAGAGGGAAAAGAAAAGGGAGAGAGAGAAATTGAGGTTTCTTTTCCATTATGTCCATGTTTAATAGTCACAATGTATTCTAAACAATTAAACAACAATAACAACCCCCGTTATTGAATGGGGGGGGATACTATTACATGTTGTTATATTCTTTATTCTTGATAAAAACTCAAATTTGAAGTCTCTTTGAATTAAAGCATCTGCTAAATGGATAAAATGTAAATGTGAAATATGATGTCGTTGTAGGGTCGTCCTCCTTATGTCCTTCATCACTTCCTGGTGTGGTTGGTCCTCTAACTCTGGGGGGCTTCGTGCTATCATCGCTTCTGTGTGAAGGGTTTGGGGTCAGGCTCAGATATGTTGCTCTCCCATTGCATTCGTACCACCCAGAATCTGAGACTGTCATGTGACTGTAGGGTGTGTCAGGAGGAGGGGAGAGGAGAGGGTGTATCAGGAGGAGAGGAGAGGAGGAGAGGAGGACAGAGGGTGTGTCAGGAGGAGAGGAGGAGAGGAGAGGAGAGGACAGGAGGAGAGGAGAGGGTGTGTCAGGAGGAGAGGAGAGGGTGTGTCAGGAGGAGGGGAGGAGAGGGTGTGTCAAGAGGAGAGGGTGTGTCAAGAGGAGAGGAGAGGGTGTGTCAGGAGGAGAGGAGAGGGTGTGTCAAGAGGAGAGGAGGTGTGTTTTGCCTCACAGCATTGATACCATGGTTACCACCTCAGGTTACAAAATAAACATGTTGAATGTAGAAATGGAAGTTGTACAGTGCATTATACACAGTGTGATGGTGATGACAGTGATATTAAGGGACAGATAGAAATGAAACAAAATAAAGGTTAAAATGCATCATCAATGACGGCTCCCTTCAGTGGGCTCTGGTTACCCCCTTTAGCCATAAAAGCTGATGTGCCGTGCCACCTGTAGATCATCACGTATTGCAAAAATATTTTGCATGTCTTATAACAACTTGACATGGAACACTTTTAGCACCTGAACAGATCAGTATGGTAGAATTGTATATTTTGATGCACCCTAATGTCCACATCCCCATTTTACACCCAAAATAATATCTTCATTTAATCCTAACTTTTCATATACACAGTGTGTGAGGCATTCATGAGAAACGTCTCCTTATATGCTCTGTAAGTCACGCCCACAGCATCTGGAATGAATGGGAAATAAGGGGAACATGCTCACATTTGTCTCTAGCGATCCTTTATTACTCCAGAACAACTGGTTCCATATGGTTCCTTCCTCTCATTCTAGCCTCAGTCCCCCACCCTCCCATTCTGGGAATGCTGTAGCTGCAGGCTGTAGGGTGATCCTATAAACAAACATGGATCAGCCAGAAAAGCCAGTAGATCAGGGGTGTTCAAACTACGACCCACGGGCCAACTGTGGCCCGTTGCCTGTTTTCTGAGGCCTGAAAAAAAAAAAAAAATGGATATGGCCGTTAGAAAATAGTCTTGCGGAAAACAAAATAAAAAAACCTTGATCAAAAAGAAAATAGTCTGAAAATGAGAATGAGATTGAGAAACCTGGTATTCAAGACCAAATGTGGCCCCTGAGCCAAAAGGTTTGCCCACGCCTTCTGTAGGGTGATCCTAACAAACACGTGAACATTAAAATTCATGAACATTACAAACTCTTACCAGATTTTTATTACATTTTTATTAAAATTATAATCAATTTAACAGAACAACTGGTTCCATGTGGTTCCTTCCTCTCATTCTAGCCTCAGAGTCGTCAACCTCACCCAGCTCTGTCTCTAATCTTCACTAGATGGGCCAGGCAGTCAGATGTGAGGTTAGATGGGACAGGCAGTCAGATGTGAGGCTGGTCTAGATGGGCCAGGCAGTCAGATGCAGTGGATGCAGATGCAGTGGAGCGCTGCGTGTGCGGGGGGGGTTCAGTCCATTTTGTGGGGGGACCAGTGGAGGAGGTGGGCCCCGGCCGCCAGGCGGGCAGATGGGCCCAGGCTGAAATGCCAGGGGTGACGGACATGGAGCACTTCCCCCGACCCGAAGAGAGGGAAGATGAAGCTGGGGGAGGCGGGGGCGGACACACACACACCTGGACAGGACATAAAAACCCCTTAGAGAGGACAGATCTCTTCAGTGGTAACATCATCAGTGGTAACCATCTACCACTGGGTTTGCAGGGTTGAAATGTACATGCCCTTCATGAGGCTAACTTCAATGGGGTTTTCTAGCATCATTAGTGCTCTGGTTAGCCCCTGGTGTGTGTGTGTGTGTGTGTGTGTGTGTGTTTGGGTAGTAGTCACCATATGGGGAGCTCTGGGTGTGCATTAGTCCAGGGGTGTGGAGGCTCAGTGGTCTCAGGATGGGGGGCTGGGGGGGAGCGCCCCCCTCCCCTACACAGCCATGACAGGGCTGCTGCTTCTCCTTCCCTCTGGGCGGAGGCTGCTTCCATGTCTGAGGGAGGGGGAGGGGCTGAAGTCTCTGTTTATATTCAGACATATAGATTATATACACTACCGTTCAAAAGTTTGGGGTCACCCAGACAATTTCGTGTTTTCCTTAAAAACTCACACTTTTATTTATCAAATGAGTTGCAAAATGAATAGAAAATACAGTCAAGACATTGACAAGGTTAGAAATAATGATTTTTATTTGAAATAATTATTTTGTCGTTCAAACTTTGCTTTCGTCAAAGAATGCTCCCTTTGCAGCAATTACAGCATTGCAGACCTTTGGCATTCTAGCTGTTCATTTGTTGAGGTAATCTGAAGAAATTTCACCCCACGCTTCCTGAAGCACCTCCCACAAGTTGGATTGGCTTGATGGGCACTTCTTGCGTACCATACGGTCAAGCTGCTCCCACAACAGCTCAATAGGGTTGAGATCTGGTGACTCCCCTGGCCACTTCATTACAGACAGAATACTAGCTGCCTGATTCTTCCCTAAATAGTTCTTGCATAATTTGGAGGTGTGCTTTGGGTCATTGTCCTGTTATAGGAGGAAATTGGCTCCAATCAAGCGCTGTCCACAGGGTATGGCATGGCGTTGCAAAATTGAGTGATAGCCTTCCTTATTCAAAATTTATTTTACCTTGTACAAATCTCCCACGTTACCAGCACCAAAGCAGCCCCAGACCATCACATTACCTCCACCATGCTTGACAGATGGCGTCAGGCACTCTTCCAGCATCTTTTCATTTGTTCTGCATCTCACAAATGTTCTTCTGTGTGATTCAAACACCTCAAACTTCGATTTGTCTGTCCATAACACTTTTTTCCAATCTTCCTCTGTCCAATGTCTGTGTTCTTTTGCCCATATTAATCTTTTCCTTTTATTGGCCAGTGTCAGATATGGCTTTTTCTTTGCCACTCTGCCTAGAAGGCCAGCATCCTGGAGTCGCCTCTTCACTGTAGACGTTGACACTGGCGCTTTGCGGGTACCATTTAATGAAGCTGCCAGTTCAGGACCTGTGAGGCGTCTATTTCTCAAACTAGAGACTCTAATGTACTTGTCTTCTTGCTCAGTTGTGCACCGGGGCCTCCCACTTCTCTTTCTACTCTGGTCAGAGCCTGTTTGTGCTGTTCTCTGAAGGGAGTAGTACACACCGTTGTAGGAAATGTTCAGTTTCTTGGCAATTTCTCACATGGAATAGCCTTCATTTCTAAGAACAAGAATAGACTGTCGAGTTTCATATGAAAGTTCTCTTTTTCTGGCCATTTTGAGAGTATAATCAAACCCACAAATGTGATGCTAGGCAAACTGGCTAGAAGTCGCTCTATGTGTAGAGGGCTGCAAGGGAATTTTCCTGGCTACATAGTGTACAGGTTTTTGCTTTTGCCTGCTTGTGGCTCTGTCAGTATGTGAAGCGCATTGAGTTGCATCTTGTAAGAAATGCGCTATACAATTTTTTTTTTTAATTTGATTTGATTTGATGCTCCAGATACTCAACTAGCTCAAAGGAAGGCCATTTGTATAGCTTCTCTAACCAGCAAAACCGTTTTCAGCTGTGCTAACGTAATTGCACAAGGGTTTTCAAGGTTTTTCTAATCTATTAGCTTTTTAACGATTAGCGTTTATTTCCTTAGTAAAAGCTTTAAACAAAACATGTTGCAGAGCAGAAACCGTACATGAACATGACCAAAAACACATGAACATAAAATATTTGTCAAAAATAAAAGATTAGAAAAAAAATGAATTGGATCAAAATAAATAACACACTTCCCCCCAACCATTATTATCTGGGGTTATACCGGTAAGCCTTTTTGCTTCATTCGCTTTTTTTCATTGAGTATTGTTTCTAATTCAGCCATTTGTGCTTTTTTATCTTTAGCACCTTTTCTCAGGCTATTGGACTTGGCAATAAAAGTGAGGTTGCCTGTGCTCTCCGCTTTGAGGGCTAATGAATCTGCTGAGGTCTCAAGAGCATTTATGTCATCTGTCAGTCTTCTTTTCATATGTTTAAGTTAATCTATTTCATCTAAAAGGTCTTGCTATAATTAATACATTAAATTACTGTATTTAAACAAAAAGTTGGGTGTTTCTCTAACGTTACTCTAAATATATGGCCATAGCTATACACAGGTTTACACCAGTCAACATGAATCTGATATGGCATGCACTATGACAGCCACTAGGGGCCACGCTAAAACTGTAATATCAGGAGATTGGAAACTGAAAACACGACTGTATGCAATGAGTGCAGTTACTTTTGATCACACAGAGCTGTCAAATGTTTTACTAAAAACGTAATTGTAATAAAACCAGGCAACATATGGTAACAACAATGTAACTTCATTTGTAGGTCAAGCTGTACTCGAAACAGCGCTGCTCAAAGGGAGTAACGGTAATGTAGCTGCTAGCATCACTCTGACTGTGTGATTCGGTGGGAGAACTGATTAAGACATAGGCCTACTGAATGTTAGCTAACAGCAATATAACATATGACTGTATAATCTAGCTAACTAATTTACCTTAGTAACTAGTATGGTTGTTTTATTCCCGTCTACATGTTACCTGGTGTAGGACCCGTATCTGCATTGAACTTGCGCAGTGTCGTCTTGTGTGACGCTCCAGCAGCATGGCTCGTCAATGTTTAATCGATTTTTATCGAAGTTTTATCGATTTGCCGCAGGCTTTGTATCGGGCCATATGTAGGTTCAGTGAATCTTTAAGAATACATTGTTTGTAAATGTCTTTAGTGAGACACACATCCTGAAATTTACATTTGCCAGGCATATCTGAAATTTAGCTAGCTACAGCTGCTTGCTGCCGCTTAACCTGCACCGGAATTTTCTTGAGGCAAGTGCGTAGTGCGACTCAGATAGCGGGAGACACATGCAGACAGCGTAACGTAGCTTTACTAACATTACATTAAAACGTTTAGATTGAATACCCCTCTCTCTCCCTCTCTAAAACAAATTTTTTTGAGAGAGGGAAATTCAAGCACTTTCAAGGACCCATGTCTATTTTCAAAAACGTTCAAGGCCTTGATTTTTCCCCCTCAAATTCACAAACTTTCAAGGACCCGTGGGAACCCTGTAAAATGCATTAATACTGTTTTATACTCAATACAAAATAAAATAATATATGTATATGTCTTTAAAAGAACAAACTGATTAAATCACTTAAGGCCAAACTGATTGCATCACTTATTAAGCCACTATCACTATAACAATAGATCAATAGATCAACATCAAGTAGAATACTGATGACTAGTAACCAGTCAAGACCATTGGACTCCGGGATATATTTGAGCTCCTGCATGAGGGCTGACGAGTTGGCGATGTTTACTTTCCTGCTGGCTAGCTGTTGTGTCGTTACTTTGGCCAGATCATCATAAAAAAATCGAACAAGGACATTTAGGATTTTGTCCATGTAAAGATTAGTAGCTTCGTCGATATTCATTGACAACTTTGCTTTTTTAAGCTTTTCACACAGAAGTGTTTTAAATTTCGGGACAAAGGCCATGTGTGTTTAAATAGCTGGCGTGCTGATTGGAAACGGACAGCTTTGTCAGTGCATTTTTGTCTTCTGATAGATAGATAGATAGATAGACTTTATTTGTCATTGCTACAGTACAGGTACCAAACAACGAAATTTAGGAGGGGAGGCTCCCCTGGTGTTTAGGAAAGGAAAAAGAAACACATTTTAGAAAAAGCATAGATGCATAAAATCACAAGAAGGTAAGGAGCTGGTTTACATCAATAAAGGCTATGTACACAATCCACTGTACTATACTGCACAGATAGTCAACTAGGGTTGTCATATTGCACAAGAAAGTATTTTTTCACATTATTTTAAAGTGTCACAGTTTGCAGGCTTGAAAATGTACATGTTTGTGATAGCTTCTTGCACAAATCGACGAGTGGCTGAGCCATTATGAAAGACAGATCATGTTCAGCTATAAACGCGCACACTCGGATCTTTTGCTCGCAAACACGGTCGGCCATTGAAGATGAAGTGGTAGGCTACCTGTAGCCGTCGCTCCCGGCAAGGTTGTTGTATGAGCAAGCGCTCGAACCGAAGCTTGGTGACCGGGATCTGAGGCATGTCGAGCAATAACCTTCTTCCCACTACTATACTATATATATATATATATATATATATATATATATATATATATATATATATATATATATATATATATATATACTATAGTATATACTATACTGCCGTAGACGAGTTTCTTTGAGCACGGCGTACAGAAACAAGCACCCGACTCCCTCAGTTTGAGGCACCACGTCCCATAAGGCTTCCCGTCACTACTCTCCTCTATCCATGCCCAGTGCCATTTATTCCTTACTCCCCGTTCTAGTACAGCTGTGTCTTCGCCAGGTTTAAGAAACTTGGCTTCCATTTTAATACTCTTACTAAAGTTAGCGAGATAGCGGGCTGCTAAAAGCGAACGTCTCTACAAGCTAACATTACACTCATTCAAACTTCTTAAGGCCCGCCCCACTACTCTGCCTCCGATTGGCTATAAGTCGTTGGTTGGCTTGAGCAATGTGATACCATTGGTAGGCGGAACTGTCTCTTTGCTGAAGATGACTCTTTAAATTACAATGTAAACAAATAGCATGTGATTTTTAAATTTATTTTTTGCTCAAAATTCCGGCACCGTGCTGAAGAACTTTAAGCCCTGCAATCTCTTTGTCGTGGTTAGACCTGCAGCATGACATTGATACAACATTACCACCCAAACAATCTCTATGCGTAATAGAAATCATGAACATTACAAACTCTTACCTGATTTTTATTACATTTTTATTAAAATTATAATAAATTTAACAATGCAGTGGATGCAGATGCAGTGGAGCGCTGCGAGTGCGGGGGGGGTTCAGTCCATTTTGTGGGGGGACCAGTGGAGGAGGTGGGCCCCGGCCGCCAGGCGGGCAGATGGGCCCAGGCTGAAATGCCAGGGGTGACGGACATGGAGCACTTCCCCCGACCCGAAGAGAGGGAAGATGAAGCTGGGGGAGGCTGCCAAGAAGGCTGGGGCGGACACACACACACCTGGACAGGACATAAAAACCCCTTAGAGAGGACAGATCTCTTCAGTGGTAACATCATCAGTGGTAACCATCTACCACTGGGTTTGCAGGGTTGAAATATACATGCCCTTCATGAGGCTAACTTCAATGGGGTTTTCTAGCATCATTAGTGCTCTTGTTAGCCCCTGGTGTGTGTGTGTGTGTGTGTGTGTGTGTTTGGGTAGTAGTCACCATATGGGGAGCTCTGGGTGTGCATTAGTCCAGGGGTGTGGAGGCTCAGTGGTCTCAGGATGGGGGGCTGGGGGGGAGCGCCCCCCTCCCCTACACAGCCATGACAGGGCTGCTGCTTCTCCTTCCCTCTGTGCGGAGGCTGCTTCCATGTCTGAGGGAGGGGGAGGGGCTGAAGTCTCTGTTTATATTCAGACATATAGATTATATACACTACCGTTCAAAAGTTTGGGGTCACCCAGACAATTTCGTGTTTTCCATGAAAACTCACACTTGTATTTATCAAATGAGTTGCAAAATGAATAGAAAATACAGTCAAGACATTGACAAGGTTAGAAATAATGATTTTTATTTGAAATAATAATTTTGTCGTTCAAACTTTGCTTTCGTCAAAGAATGCTCCCTTTGCCGCAATTACAGCATTGCAGACCTTTGGCATTCTAGTAGGGCTGCCACAAACGATTATTTTCATAGTCGATTAGTCACCGATTATTTAAACGATTAGTCGACTAATCAGATCATAAATTACAGCTTATCGCACAATTACTCAATCGCTCTTATTTAGCTATCATCTTCTAAATCAGCTTCTAAATTTAGCTTGAAGTTGTTAGTTGTTGTTGTAGGCATGTGCTAACTAAAAATAAAGACAATTAAAATGATTGTTCACTCAAAAATAGATCTTTTAATGAAGCAGCATATTTATTTCTGGCATCACTTGCATGTAATGTAATGTAATAGTGCAAAACAAAGGGTATAGTGCATCTTCTCAGGCATCAATTTTATCACAGTACATCATTTTTAAAATGTAGTACTCAGCAGTTTACACTCTACTACATTTAAAAATGGTGTTTGATGCCTGAGAAGATGCACTATACCCTTTGTTTTGCACTCTCCCTCCCTCTCTCTCCCCCCCCCCCTCTCTCTCCCCCCCCCCTCTCTCTCTCTCTCTCTCTCTCTCTCTCTCTCTCTCTCTCTCTCCTCTCTCTCTCCCCCCCCCTCTATCTCTCTCTCTCCCTCTCTCTCCCCCCCCCTCTATCTCTCTCTCTCTCCCCCCCCCCCTCTATCTCTCTCTCTCTCTCCCCCTCCCTCCCTCTCTCTCTCTCTCTTACACACAGGGCCGGACTTATGCATGGGCTACCCTGGGCTTGAGCCCAGGGGCCCCGGGCTACAAGGGGCCCCAAAATAAATCCAAATGTATGAATAAATATTTGCTCTTTGATTATGAATTCATAAATTACGTTCAAAAATTGTTTTGTTGCAGTGCAGGGCACGGAAATACAGCCCCCCCCCCCCCCCGCGGGCATGGAAATACAGCCCCTATCACTATTCCTACTGGACGCTCTGATGAATGACGTGTTTTAATTTGTTTAATTATACTGTATATTTAGGCCAATGGAGAGGTTTACATCGACGCGTCACGCGCAGGGCAGGGGCATCATCTTTGGTGGAGCGATTGTCAATGTCATGATCATGGCGGACAGGAGGAATTACGAGAGTGGAGCGCAAAAAAGAAAAATGAAAAATGAAAAAGTGGAAAGCGAAAGGGAGACACTGAGAAAAACTCCAAAACTTACTGGGTTTTTCAAACCAGTCGTAGATGCTTCATGAGTTCAGACACTCGCGCCCAGACACATACTGTAGCTGTCCAATACACACCTCACTTACATTTCGTCTCAGGCACCCACACACTCCCCCCACGTAGGCCCTGTTAGTGTAGGTTTGTTATTTTGTCTGTCTTTATTTAAAAAAAAAAATATATATTGTCAACCTTGTCTCTGTGTCCGTCTGTTCTGGGGTTCTGCCACATTTGACCGCTTGGTTCAGGCCTAACACTTGCTTTTTCTTCATGTGCTTTATGCCAATAACATACTCCATTGGGATACGTGTGTTTCTGGTCATAGGTTCTGGTTGGTGTAGTTGTAGCTTATCATTTTTAGTGTAGGTAGGGGCCCGAACAATGACTCAAGCCCAGGGGCCCCCACCCCCCTAAGTCCAGCCCTGCTTACACACACACATTTAATATCTTTATTTGCGTTCACATTTTACAATAACATTCTTGAACACAAACAGTATTAGTTGCACCAGCATAGGACACTCGATAATTCAAGCTTTACAATCTGTCTATGGGTACAGGTAGCAGCGTCTCCTCCATATGTGGCGGCTGCCTGACGACTAGTCTGTGGACATTACCAAGGCTTCCAAATAAAAACACTAATAATTTACATTTGTACCCAAACTGTACAATGGCATAGAGATCCGTGTCCACTGACAGTCCTATGTTCAGGTGCGCCAGGGAAGGGTCGGCATTCTCCGGTAGTCTATAGACTCTCCCGCTGAGCAGCGCCCGCTTGAACGCGAGCCTCAATACGGTGATAAAAAGCATTGATGTCAAAGCGAGTTTTCCAAGCACTGGTTGCATCTTCTACATTAACGATGGCAGTTACAACGGGTGTGTGTGTGTGGGCAGATGTTAATAAAACGTTATTTAGGTTTAGATGTCGAAAAACTCTCAAACAACTTTCACGAGCTGTGCGGCCACCGGCCCGCTCCCCAGCTGCTGCTGCACACACACTAGAGTGCAGATCAGACTGACGCACTTCACATATCACATCGTGTAAAAAAGTCCTCCTTCCATTCTGGATGGAAGTTGTACGTTATTGGTTTCTTACTTGGTCCAGCTTCCCCACTCATTTGTATACCCTTTCTTTAGTATTATATAGTAAATAGTAGAAATTGGAAGGCTAACTAGTTAATTAGTCTCGCCGGTATTGTAGTTGGCGCTGTTGACTGCGCATGCGTGGTGAACCGTGTGTTAGGTGAAAAGATCAGATCTCAGACTGGCTTACCTGTACGTCAATCAAGTGGCAAAAGCCATAGTGAGGATGGATGATAGGCGAACGCTAGCCAGTGGCAGCTTCAGGGAAGAAAAACGAATGCTTATCGCTTATTTCAGCTCCCAAAAAACATGCGATGACGTCGATTACCAAATATGTCGGCGACGATTTTGGTAATCGACGTCGTCGCGACTAGTCGACTAATCGTGGCAGCCCTACATTCTAGCTGTTAATTTGTTGAGGTAATCTGAAGAAATTTCACCGCACGCTTCCTGAAGCACCTCCCACAAGTTGGATTGGCTTGATGGGCACTTCTTGCGTACCATACGGTCAAGCTGCTCCCACAACAACTCAATAGGGTTGAGATCTGGTGACTCCCCTGGCCACTTCATTACAGACAGAATACTAGCTGCCTGATTCTTCCCTAATTAGTTCTTGCATAATTTGGAGGTGTGCTTTGGGTCATTGTCCTGTTATAGGAGGAAATGGGCTCCAATCAAGCGCTGTCCACAGGGTATGGCATGGCGTTGCAAAATTGAGTGATAGCCTTCCTTATTCAAAATTCCTTTTACCTTGTACAAATCTCCCACGTTACCAGCACCAAAGCAGCCCCAGACCATCACATTACCTCCACCATGCTTGACAGATGGCGTCAGGCACTCTTCCAGCATCTTTTCATTTGTTCTGCATCTCACAAATGTTCTTCTGTGTGATTCAAACACCTCAAACTTCAATTTGTCTGTCCATAACACTTTTTTTCCAATCTTCCTCTGTCCAATGTCTGTGTTCTTTTGCCCATATTAATCTTTTCCTTTTATTGGCCAGTGTCAGATATGGCTTTTTCTTTGCCACTCTGCCTAGAAGGCCAGCATCCTGGAGTCGCCTCTTCACTGTAGACGTTGACACTGGCGCTTTGCGGGTACCATTTAATGAAGCTGCCAGTTCAGGACCTGTGAGGCGTCTATTTCTCAAACTAGAGACTCTAATGTACTTGTCTTCTTGCTCAGTTGTGCAACGGGGCCTCCCACTTCTCTTTCTACTCTGGTCAGAGCCTGTTTGTGCTGTTCTCTGAAGGGAGTAGTACACACTGTTCTTCTTCTTTCGTGTAACGTCAGAGGTCCAACTCGGTGTCGCGTAGCCATGCCCGCATCTCTGGTTCTAGGTCGAAGAGGCTGGCTTCTGAGGGTGGTCTATATAAGGGGCAGATGGTGATTATGTGGTCGGCGGTCTGCTCTGGGTCACCGCACTCGCATGCCGCACTGTCCGCCAGGCCCCACGCCTTCATTGATGTTTTAAAGCGACCGACACCAGTTCGTAGACGGTTCAGTGTGGTCCATTGCCGGCGTGGTAGGTCGTCTCCTCCAATGGCGCCATCTCCTGGGTCCCAGATGTAGCGGTGGATTCGGGAGGGCCCGGCTGACTCCCACTCCTGCTTCCAAGCTGCTGCCAACCATGCATCTCTGGAGATGTCCTCAGAGGTGGAGTTGAGCATGGCTTGTGCTGCCTTGTTGTAAGGGTGGCGGGTCTTGAGTCGGCTTGGAGGTGCTGGTGTTATGCAGGATGTGCCAGTCATGCTTTTGTGCCTTCCTGGCCAGGGCGAGGGTGGCAGCCTCCCGTCGGAGGCCGGCCGGTGCTATTCCCGCGAGGACTGGCAAGAGGGACACAGGTGTAGGCTTCAAGCATCCAGTTATTATTCTGAGGGAGGTATTGATAGCCACGTCGACCTTTCTCGCATGAGGGCTTCTGCTCCAGACTGGGGCGCAGTATTCCGCTGCAGAGAAGGCCAGGGCTTGGGTGGATATTCTTAGCGTCTTAGCGGAGGCTCCCCAGGTTGTACCAGCAAGGCGGCGGATCAGCGCGGCCCTGGATGTCACTTTGGCCTTGACTTCTTCCAGGTGTTGCTTGAAGGATAATGTCCGATTCAGGCGCACTCCAAGGTACTTCAGGGCTTGCTGGACCTCCAGACATTTGTTGTCAACGCGCACCTCAAGTTCCCTCCTGGCTTCTCTGGTGCTAAGGTGGTATGCCGCTGCGACTGTCTTTCCGACACTGAGTTGTAGACGCCACCTTCGAAGGTATGCTACCAGTGTGCCTATGTCTACGTTAAGACCCTCTTCCATCGCCTTCCACGTTGGTCGGCTCAGCATGATGGCAAGATCGTCTGCGTAGCCATACTTTCTAGATGCTAGATACACACCGTTGTAGGAAATGTTCAGTTTCTAGGCAATTTCTCACATGGAATAGCCTTCATTTCTAAGAACAAGAATAGACTGTCGAGTTTCATATGAAAGTTCTCTTTTTCTGGCCATTTTGAGAGTATAATCAAACCCACAAATGTGATGCTAGGCAAACTGGCTAGTAGTCGCTCTATGTGTAGAGGGCTGCAAGGGAATTTTCCTGGCTACATAGTGTACAGGTTTTTGCTTTTGCCTGCTTGTGGCTCTGTCAGTATGTGAAGCGCATTGAGTTGCATCTTGTAAGAAATGCGCTATACAATTTTTTTTTTTTATTTGATTTGATTTGATGCTCCAGATACTCAACTAGCTCAAAGGAAGGCCATTTGTATAGCTTCTCTAACCAGCAAAACCGTTTTCAGCTGTGCTAACGTAATTGCACAAGGGTTTTCAAGGTTTTTCTAATCTATTAGCTTTTTAACGCGATTAGCAAACACAATGTACCATTAGAACACTGGAGTGACGGTTGCTGGAAATGGGCCTCTATACACCTATGTAGATATTCCATTAAAAAACTGATGTTTGCAGCTAGAATAATCATTTTCCACATTAACAATGTATAGAGTGTATTTCTGATTAATTTAATGTTATCTTCATTGAAAATAACAGTGCTTTTCTTTAAAAAATAAGGACATTTCTAAGTGACCCCAAACGTTTGAACGGTAGTGTACATGCATAGACTGGGACAACTAAATGAGCTTTCTCATAACGACTGTTTGAAACTGGCTGGATTTAGTCTTGTTCAAAGAAAACCGAGAGAAATAGTGAAACCAGTCCATACACAAACCCTCAAATAAAAGCTGAGAATCTCTACTGTAACTTCATGGTTATTGTTTTTGATTTCCAATCCAAACTTTTGGAGTGTAGAGTCAAGAGACTAAAAAACACTTGACTGTCCCATTACTTAGGCAGGGAACGGTGTGTTTCATTTTAGGATATCACCGACTAAACACAGTCAAGCCTGTGTCCTTACCTCAGTTGTGTCTCCATGGTAACCCAGGTCTTGGGCTGCCTTGGGCTGTACCACCTCTGGGGTGGGGGGGTCCGGGGTCCACCCCTGGTCCTATTAACAACATTAAAACATTACACACAATAGAACAGTTAAGGCATTGGATATGACGTCTGATAAGCCATCAGATACACTACTGAGAAACAAGAGTAAAGGTATAATGCTATAATGGTAACTATAAAAAAATGTTGTTCTAATTCACGTGAGCCAGTGTTTCCATGTATTGCAAACAATATCGAAAAAGTACTGTTGGGATTACTTTTTGTGCATTAAACAATACAACACCCTTTTAGAAGGTCGGAGTAATATTATAAAACTATAATAATCAAATTGATTTACTTTTAATAGACATGCATTATCTATTGTACACATTCACACTCTTGTTCAATCTGAGGGCGTGATACAGGGTCAGTGGTCCTACTTGGGCCTTGACGTTGACATGTTTCACCCCGATGTACTCCAGCTCTGGGAGGTCAAGTAGCTCCTCCACTTCATCTTTGATCCCGACAGCAGGGCGGGTTGCAGCCTAAAACACACGTATCGCTCACCACATGCACCCTCACAGAAATAGCACATCTAACAATGATATGTTATATGAAGAAAGCTTGTATCTATTGTACGTGTGTGTGTGTGTGTGTGTGTGTGTGTGTGTGTGTGTGTGTGTGTGTGTGTGTGTGTGTGTGTGTGTGGTGTGAGTATTGTTAGAATGGGGAAAGGGGAGCTCTTCACCTGGGGTGTGTCAGGGGTTTGGTCCATGTCCATGTCTACTTCCATTCCTTCATCAAACACACCTTCTCCCAGATAGAGGGTCACAGGGTTGAACTGGTCACACAGCTGAAAGGAGAAATAAGAATATATCAGAATAAATGGATGAATGCAATCGATCATTGTTGTTGAATGGATATATACAGTATGTGTATGCAAGTGTGTGTGTGTGTGTGTGTGTGTGTGTGTGTGTGTGTGTGTGTGTATGTGTGTGTGTGCCTTACTGACCTCTGAGTTGACTGCAGAGGGACAGGAGATCCCGTGGCCCTGGCTCTGCAGGACACTGTGAATGTACACGTCCTCCTCTGTGTTTGTGTCACACAGGAAGACCTGCAGAAAGTCTGTGTGATAGCTGTCCAGGGCTCCCACCAGGGGGCGCTCACAGCACAGCTTCTGGAAGGAGCTGGTGGCGTTCAAACTCCAACTGCCCTGGAACACCAAAACACTGGCTTTTAATATTGTTAAGTAAGTAAAGTAAAGTAAAACTTTATTGATATGGCGCCTTTCGTACATGAATGCAACTCAAAGCGCTTTGAATGGGAGAGTGCTATCCTGAATGTAAATGTGGGTTATGGAAGTCAATGGGACTATGGGAACAGTACAGTGTTAAAAGCTTGGGGAGATTGGTGGTCAATAAGAGTGATATGAGATTGTGTGGAGCCTTACACCCATTGGCTTGATTCCAGTGAGCGATGAGGGGACTGCTTGTGCCGGGAGCTCAGAGTAACAAGACCTTGGGGTGAGAAACCAGAGAGATGGAGGGAGACAACAGCAACACAGACAAGGAGGTCTAAACACTTGTCATCAAAATGACCGTCACATTTACGCAACATTGACTTTACACTACAGTATGTGGCGAGAAGCAGTCTCCCACACTATGGTGTCGACCCAAACCATACGGACACAGTACGACATTGTTACGGGTCAGACTGCTTTCTTGTCACATACAGCTTCTCAACATCAGCTTTATTTTAGAGAGCCAAGCTACAATGAAACACAGAGTGAACACCTACACACAGAGCTGCCAAGTCTCACGCTTTGGTCGTGAGACACACGCATTCAGGACTGAAGCCGTAAGCCTTGTCTGTGAAACCGGCCCATTGACTTTCATTGATGCATACTGTCTGAACTGGACCAGAAGAACCCTACTTGTCTACATTGCTGTCTGTCTGTCTGAACTGGACCAGAACAAGCCTACTTGTCTACATTGCTGTCTGTCTGTCTGAACTGGACCAGAACAAGCCTACTTGTCTACATTGCTGTCTGTCTGAACTGGACCAGAAGAAGCCTACTTGAGGAACTTGAGGCTGGTCCTGTCCACAGTGGTGAGGTCCCCATAGTCCACGTAGTAGACCTCCACCTGGGTCTGGCTGAGGATGCGGTGGACGACGACGCGGTAGAACCACATGTCTCCGGGATCCACGCAGCACACCTGGCCCTGACGCACGAAGCCTGAGGGAAGGGCATAGCGCTCCGCCACCTCAGGACAGGTGTAGCAGCTCCTAGGAGGAAGACATGGTCCCACAAACTCTGACAGCATTGGGCTACTTTACGCAAATCCAAAGTGACTTCAAACAAATACATTTAAGTAAGTGAATCATCTATCCATCAGTCATTGTAAGAAAAAATCATCTATGCTAAGATCTATGCTAGGCCATTGGCAGTCGCAATGCTAGAAGAAGGAAGATTTTTTTAAATTTATTTTTTATTCTATTCATGGTTCTATTTGACCAGTGAAGATGCAGTACTCTGATCTAACCATAGGGTTACGTTCCAGCTACTATGTCATTCATGTGGTTACCTGAGATATTAGACCTGATAAGAGATCTGATCATCTGCAGCATGACTACAACCAAGGCAACCATTAATTTCCTGTTCATGTTTCCTTCCCGGTCTGAGTGGCACCGTCTCCTCACCTCATCTTCATCATCATGTCCACCAGGGCGCGGGCCTCCTGGGTCTCGTTGAAGCGGATGTAGAAGTTGCTGGGTGACTCCACATGCTCCACCAGCACAGATATCAGCTCCCGGTGGCCCCTGCGCGTGGGAGCCCTCAAGCGCTGACCCCGCAGGGCGTCCAGAGGAACCACCTTCCCAGGACTGGACCGGACCTGGACACACACACACACACACACACACACACACACACACACACACACACACACACACACACACACTTGTGTTTTTACTTGTGTCACCACAAAGAGGCTTTGAGGACTGAATGAAGGTTCTCTAAGATTTACAATCTCTAAAGAAGATGTACAGGTGATCAGACATACAGGTGATCAGACAGACAGGTGATCAGACATACAGGTGATCACAGACATACAGGTGATCAGACAGACAGGTGATCAGACAGACAGGTGATCAGACAGACAGGTGATCAGACAGACAGGTGATCAGACAGACAGGTGATCAGACATACAGGTGATCAGACAGACAGGTGATCAGACAGACAGGTGATCAGACATACAGGTGATCACAGACAGACAGGTGATCAGACATACAGGTGATCAGACAGACAGGTGATCAGACAGACAGGTGATCACATCTATTCTTGTGAATGCATTTTGGTTTCAGCCTCAATTGTCTATGAATTTGTCCAGCTTCTGCAGGGGGCATAGAAGCTATGGATTACACCTTGAACAAAAGGGCAAGTAGGACATACCAGCTGCCCATGTCTTCTTAGACCTGAGTCAGACATACCAGCTGCCCATGTCTTCTTAGACCAGAAGAAGTCCATCTTAGAGTCAGATGGGTCTCTTCTCTCACCTGTTGGAAGGTCTTGGTGGTGAAGCGGAGGTCTGTCTCTGACTTCAAGTCTGTGTCATTGGAGGCAGAGTCCTCCTCCTCCTCGCCCTCCTCCTCCTCGCCCTCCTCCTCCTCCTCCTCCTCTCTCCGGCCCTCCCAGGGCGACGCCCCACAGCTGAGATGGCAGCCTTGGCTGGAGGGGTTCAGACCTTCACCCTGCTCAGCATCTGTGGGGCTGTCGGCCTCTACAGCCCCTGGCCAAAAACATCAGGGTGCTGCGTTTCTACAAGACCATGAGCTATAAGATACAGTACTCAGTTCTGCTATAAGATACAGTACTCAGTTCTGCTATAAGATACAGTCCTCAGTTCTGCTATAAGATACAGTCCTCAGTTCAGCTATAAGATACAGTCCTCAGTTCTGCTATAAGATACAGTACTCAGTTCTGCTATAAGATACAGTACTCAGTTCTGCTATAAGATACAGTCCTCAGTTCAGCTATAAGATACAGTACTCAGTTCTGCTATAAGATACAGTACTCAGTTCTGCCCCTATCTTCACATGACCCTTCCCCCCGATGGGACACATGGCTCTCAAGAATGTGGGAATGCAGTGGGATTAGCTGAACAGAATCGATAGGATGCATTTTACTTTTTAACTATTTAGCAGACGCTTTTATCCAAAGCGACTTACAATTACAGATTATAGAGACACAGTAAATTAGGGCTAAGTGCCTACTCAAGGGCCTACTAGTGGTGGTGTTCCCAGGTCTTACTCAAGGGCCTACTAGTGGTGGTGTTCCCAGGTGGGATTTGAACTCATGACCTTCTGATCACCAATCCAACTCACCATCCACTAAAACACCACACCCTCATGGCCATGTATAGTTAACGGTAGAAAACAGGGACACTGAATGAGCAGTATGGACACAAGTGCTAAACAATTGCAATATTGATAATGTATTCCTGCTTTCACATCAGGTGCTTGAAACAAATACATTGAGAGATGTTTTAAGAAATGTGAAGAAAAACCAATGTTGAACAGAAAACATACCATCTTATCTGTCTACACAGATATATCTGCACTATACTATACTACACTATACTATATACATACTATACTACACTACACTATATATATATATACTATACTACACTATACTATATCCACTGCAGCATCAACCCACCTGTGTCTCCTACCGGCCTCACAGCTGTGTCTGTTGAGGGGTTCTGCTGTGGTGGAGGTGGCTCTATCTGTCCCGTCCTCCCTGGTGTCGTCACCCGTGGCGCCATCGACACCCCGACCTGCCCCGCCAGCGGCCCCATGGCAGGCGCCACCTTTAGGGTCAGCAGGGAGCCCGTCCGGCTCTGCTTGATCGCCACCAGGTCAGCCGCCGCCGCCAGCATCTCCGTGACGGAGTAGAAGCCGTAGTCGGTGACGCGCAGCGGGCGGCCGAAGCGTCGGGCGAAGCCAGCCTCCAGCTCTGACAGGCCAACGGGCCCCTGGGTGAGCAGCTGGCCGAGCTGGGCCCGGAGCTGAGCAGGCAGGGCCGGGGGCGCGGGGGCCCGCCGGGGCGGCGCCATGGAGGACGGCTTTCTGTAGCGCGGGGAGAAGAAGCCGCCGCTGTTCCTGGCCACCAGCTCCCCCATGCCTCTGGTGCTGTCGTCCACAACCGCTGCAGAGGGACCAAGGGATGGGAGGAAAAAGAGAAGCAAAGGGATTGGATGGAATGAAGTCATTATTTTTCATTTCATACATGTGCTCTGTGCAGGTCAAAGTATAAGACTGGGCTTACCTTTCAACACCAAGCTGCCGTCTCTCAAATACCTCACGTTCACCACGTCAGGCATCGCCATCATCATGTCCAGCACATTGCTGAAGCCCAGGGCCTTCAGAGGCAGAGGGTGGCCCATCATGTTGATGTAGTCCTGTTTCAGTTGGTCCAGGGACAGGCCTAGCTTGCTTGATATGAGCAGGGAGCGCACCTCCTTCTTCAGCTTCGAGACCTTCTGGTCTTGGGTCATCCTGCCTGTCAACTGTCAGACCAAGGAGAGATGAGGAGAACAGATACTTTAGTACAAACCTAACAACATTTCAAAATGTTATAGTGACAATCAAATTAAACCCATGTTTCTTAGGCTGCTAGTTACTCACGACCTGTTCTTTTCTTTTCTTTTTTAAGGTATTATTTTTTAAGTCCAACCAAGTCAACTCGAATCTGCAAAGCAATTTATTTAGAGAAGAAAGTTATCTATCCATTTTGTTGGCCAATAGTGTCTTCTATGGATGCAAAGCAACTTACTCACTACTTGAATAACAGTTCAGCCAAGTCGATTCACGAGAGAGAAGTCAAATAAAGACACGTATTGGCAGTGGTTTTTAAGTCGCTGTTCTCACACTTCAGCGAGTAACCTTATAACCGTAACCCTAACTAACCTAGGTTAACTAACCCTCACCAACCTAACCTAGCTTAACTAACCCTAACCAAGGTTAACTAACCCTAACCAACCTAACCTAGGTTAACTAACCCTAACCAACCTAACCTAGGTTAACTAACCCTAACCAACCTAACCTAGGTTAACTAACCCTAACCAACCTAACCTAGGTTAACTAACCCTAACCAAGGTTAACTAACCCTAACCAACCTAACCTAGGTTAACTAACCCTAACCAACCTAACCTTAGGTTAACTATCCCTAACCAACCTAACCTAGGTTAACTAACCCTAACCAACCTAACCTAGCTTAACTAACCCTAACCAAGGTTAACTAACCCTAACCAACCTAACCAAGGTTAACTAACCCTAACCAACCTAACCTAGGTTAACTAACCCTAACCAACCTAACCTAGGTTAACTAACCCTAACCCAGCATTGACATTGACTTCATAGCTAGCTAGCTAGTTAGCGACCATGGTACATCTGTCTTATCAACATTGTTGCACGACAGTTGCAGCTTGCAGAATATAATATAATAATATAATCTTTACCAGCCTCTATTCAGACACGGTTGTCCATGAGGGTTTGTGTACGTTCAAATAAGATTATTATTATTATTCATGAAACAGTACGTTCAAATAAGATTTTTGAAATGTTATGAAACAGTCCTCAGTCTTGAATCAGCAACGTGCAGGTGTTAATGAGACAGACAGCTGACATCATTATCACACTGACTTCAGTCATGACAGAATAACTATACTTATTATAACTATATATATATATATATATATATATATATATTAACTACTATAACTTTGAGAATCACCTAAAAGGTTGCATCTGAAGGATATTAGATATTACTTACTAAAGGAAGGTCCTGAAGAAACTTCGTGGGCAAGCCTTATTTTGGTAGTTAGAGGGGAGATGGATAGATTCATAGATAGATAGAGTGCTTAATGTTTAAAGAGCCTCAATAGTATCAAAAATATGTTTAGAAGTGGGGTCAGTCAGTACACATTTTAAAGTTGGATTGAGATTTCACCCTCAATGCATTGACCGATGAATGATCAGCACTAGCAGTAGCACCCTCTGGTGGTATTCAGCTGTAAATGTAGGAGTATGTTCTATTCAAGTGGTGTCAATGAAGCACACTGGTAATGTCCATGATTAAATCCAACTGGGAAATAAGAAAAGGAGGTCTTGAAGGGGTTACACAGCCCTGACAGCTGACACCCTCCTCCTGAAGAGGGCTGCTAAAGACACACAGAGAGAAAGAGAGAGATTAAGAGATTAACTATATATAAACCCCTCAAAAAAAGTTCGGAAATGCTTTTTTGGTTGATTATTCCTCCCCTTTAATAATACCAATTGGTATTGTATTTTATATCGTTGGAAAGCCTGATTGGTCACCTTTACAATGAGGTACAACTTGTAAGGATCATACATTCATGGAAGGAGTAACACAGCTAAACGTGTGGGTAGCGGCCCAAAATTATTTGCCAAACGATCAACAACCATGACGTGCGCCGACACCCACCATCGTTTGTTCGGGAGGGGGGAAAGCTGAGGACTAGAATTTCAAGTCCTGATCTGGGCCCACTGAATGTGTGACCGATGACAGGACGCTGATGTGTACTTTAGGCACACAAAAATAATGCTGTAATGAAACGTCAAAACATGTAGGTGTCTTCTCAGCACGAGTCAACCTAGCACAAAAAAGGACAACTGAAGCATTTCAGCTAACTGACACGGAGAACAGTGATGAGCGCTAGCATACAGAAAAATGAACCACGACGAGGTTAGCTAAATAAAGTCTCTAAAACGCTCATAACACCTATGTTTTCGATACAACATGACAGAATTTATGTGCACTCATCCTTAAATGCATGTACAACTTCTCATGTGCACTCAAATTAAAGTTATGACAAGTATATTACAAGTTTACATTGCACTGCTGTAGGTAGACACGTACCTCTCTCCGTCTCATAGAATGCAGACTGAGAGAGAAACGCGGAAAATGCAACCTATAGCCACCACTGCCCCCTAGGGGCGCAATTACACACACACATATCCCAATACCTAGATTCTAGTGATAGAATTTAAGCACCTGCGCACCTTGCATGGCGGTAGTGGAGAGAGAGGGGAGCGATGTATTTTTGTTGACCGCATTATACGCATATGACGCAGATGAACCACTGACCTCATGTCTTTTAGCTTGCTTGTATAGTTGTTTTTATTTTCTTAATATTGTTGTCTTTATTTGCACTTGACACCACGGACCTAATTGTCTCTTAGCTTGTTTTATACCATTTTCGCTTTTTAATTTGTCTAGTGTGTAATATTTGTGAATATGTGAATATGTTTTTCTGTTTTTGCACCTTCAGAAGAACCACTACAATGTCATTGTATAGGCAACTGTACAAGGACAATAAAGCCTATTCTATTCTATATTCTATACGCATTGTTTGTTATTTTTCTGGGTTTGATCGCTTATGGATTATTTTTGTACGTCGCCAAGTTTGATTGTTCTATTATTCAATAAATGCTCTAAAACATACTTTTCATCTCAGCGGATTGTTTGGCGCGTCATACAATTACCAGCCCAGACCCTGCTTACGTCTCTCAGCGACTTTTTACTTTTGTCTGCTGCCTATCAAAATCAAAAAATATTTTTTGTCGTTTAAAAACAAACAAAAACGGAATGGTTAAAACCCTTAATATGTAATAACCAACGTGATACAAGACAGTCATAAATAAAGTATTTATTTCAAATATAATTTTTTATTTTCATTAATCTCGGCGGGCCACTTGTAGATGGCCTCTGATTGGCCGCCACTGATGTGTGACATCTCGCACAATGTATTATGACGTATTAGAGTGTACCACTATAAACCACGGTGCGTCCTGTCATCAATCACAACTTGGTAGACATCTCATATGTCACGTTGTATAATAAAACAAGGAGAAGATTGAGACTCAAAGAAAGCAACAAACGGTAAGAATACCTATTTGAAAGCACTGTCAAGAGCAATAAGCCTATTCATAGTTTGCAGTCACGTGACTGGCGCAGAGCCCTGGCGACCTGTCATTTTCCCACCTGTTTCAAGCAACGATTAATTAGATCACCTCTCAAAAGAAGAAAAACAAAGATATGTCAACAAACTACACATTTTGGACACTTGCGATCCATATAGAGACCCGCCGCAGTATTTCAATCAGTAAAAACAGCGAAGTCGCTGCCAGAGCTGCAGTTCGGTGATGTTTACATATATCTGGTGGAGAATCCTTCCCCTCACACTGCCGCCAGGATGAAAGCGTACAAAAGTACAGACACTTATCTGTTTTTTCCATCAGGATGGGTCAATAATGCTAATGTTAGCTAGCTAGCTAAAGCACCTACATAACCAACTCCAAGCTGGTAGCGTCCACAAAAACAATCCATGTCAGAACGATTATGCAAATATAATGACTACAAATAGAATAACTAGGCTAGTCAAAGTCAAAGTCAGCTTTATTGTCAATCCAATATATGTACAGACATGGATTATATGTACAGTCAATCCAATATATGTACAGACACAAGATAAAAAAATAACTATATACAAAAAATACCAGATAAAAGATTTGAAATGTGCGGTACGTACAGGGGTGGAATACAATATGAACAATGACAATAGTGCAATGGTGGTAATTGGCTCAGTATAATAGAGTAAAGTGGCTAAAGTACGTAAATAATTAAAATAATCAGTGAACTTGAGCTTATCTTTGAAATGTTCAGAGCTGCAGAGACGTGTGTACTTTGATGGTTTGCCCTCCACAGGGACTGAGACACGTCAAAACCACAATCTTCTCTCTGGGTTTTCTTTTTCTGAGGGAATTCTGTAGAAGCACAACCCAGGGTCGTCTCCTCGTCGGTTAGTGCACCCGATTGCACAGCAACTATCCAGCATTTTGTCAAACAACTAATTACTTGGTAAAAACCTGATAAAATAGCTGGCAGGCAGCAGAAGAAAGATTAGTTTCGCCAGGTGGGCGTTCCCATTATGCCGTGACGACACGTGCAAACTAGCACGGTCAAGTGTAATCAGGGTTGCCAGATGGGATTGTCAATTTCCAGCCTAAAACCCGCCCAAATGCTTTTCTTCCAGCCCAGTGTTATCAAAAGTAGCCCAATCGGCGGTAACCCGCCCCATCTGGCAATACTGAGTGTAATAGGCCTATATAGCACTGTCAAGAAGAGTAGTATAGTATAGCACATATAACACTTAACCCCTGGGGTTGGGTCAGATCGTTTGATGTATCTCTGATTTCCATTATACTGTGTGTCCTGTCAAAGGGCTGTACACCCAGGTCCCATCCTAACATGAACAGAACAAGCCTGTACACCCAGGCCCCATCCTAACATGAACAGAACAAGCCTGTACACCCAGGCCCCATCCTAACATGAACAGAACAAGCCTGTACACCCAGGCCCCATCCTAACATGAACAGAACAAGCCTGTACACCCAGGCCCCATCCTAACATGAACAGAACAAGCCTGTACACCCAGGCCCCATCCTAACATGAACAGAACAAGTCTGTACACCCAGGTCTTATCCTAACATGAACAGGACAAGCCTGTACACCCAGGTCTTATCCTAACATGAACAGAACAAGCCTGTACACCCAGGTCTTATCCTAACATGAACAGAACAAGTCTATACACCCAGGTCTTATCCTAACATGAACATAACAAGTCTGTACACCCAGGCCCCATCCTAACATGAACAGAACAAGCCTGTACACCCAGGTCTTATCCTAACATGAACAGAACAAGCCTGTACACCCAGGCCCCATCCTAACATGAACAGAACAAGCCTGTACACCCAGGTCTTATCCTAACATGAACAGAACAAGCCTTTTGCTGTCGCCTTCTGACTGATTGTCATTTTAATCCGTTTTTATGTGATCCCGTCTGAAGCTACTTTGACTTCACGTAACAAGTTGACCAGAATGTGAGATCCGAACTCTGTTGTGTAGCAGATGTTTGGCATAAAGAGGGCCAAGAGAGCCACCAAGCTCTCCAAGAGCACTAAGAAGTGCGCCAAGAGCGCTAGGAAGAGCGCCAAGGGCCTTAAGAAGAGCTCCAACACTGATGCAGGTGAGAGGGTTTTCTGTTTACTTCTCCCTGTAAAAGTCCCTATGTTGACTATTTGAAGACTTGTTTGATGAGAAGAAAAAATTTCTTTCATTCCATTAAACATCCAATCACAGACAATGATAATGACTTGACCATCATTCCAATATCCACATGCTAACATTCATTATGAATGCAAGGCTGGGAAATGACTCCATCATGGTATGCTAGTGTGAATATTGTAACACAACCATTGATTGTCTTAATGTACTACAGACTATATGTCATAGGTGGCAATAAAACCCCTCTGTTTGGTTCTTTTAGCTCCTTCTGTGATGTCCTCCGCTTCCGGAACGAAGTGTGTGGACAGAGAAGCAGTAATGAAGCTGCTGGCGGAGGAAGGTGTGGTTGGTGCGTTAAACATCAACACAGCTGATCAGGCCTCCTTCCCCATCCTGATGACCTTCATGAAGGGTCTCAGTGATGAGTAAGTATTATGCGCTCTACTGTATCTATGCTCCTTATGTTTCTATACACACCCAATATTTTGCACCCTGCGCATAAACAGTACAACAAGTGTGAGCCAAGACCAAACAACTGAAAATGTTTACTTGTTTCTTCACCAGGCAGTGGAGGGTGATCCACGACGGCATGAGAGACCCTGTAAGTGTATTTGATGTGTGTGACTTCAGAGTTAGCAGGCATACCATACCAGTCATTGTTTGTGTTGTGAATCAGTGAATCGAAATGATTACCTTCTTTAAGCTGAACACCGACTAATTCTTCACTCTCTTTTGAATGAACACAGATGACCAAGGCAAAGCTTGACTTCACGGGTCGGAAGATTGTGAAAATAATCGCCAACATGGCCATAGAGGTCCTCCTCCCGACTCTTCAGCGGGTCATAGAGCTGAGTAAGGCCAGGGAGGCTGCAGTCTCTGAGTGGGTCAGGGCTCTCCTCCACCACCTCCCTGGAGGAAGGAGAGGCCCAGTCCCCCTGCCACTCAGACACTGAGTGGGAGACCAGCACATCAAGGTCTTCCTCTGCGAGGTATGCTATAATCACAGCCACGCCTCTATGACTACAATGATCATAACATCACAAATAACTTAAATCAGGGGGTAAACCCACACTAAGCTTTTTTTTTTTTACTTTGTTTTGTTTTAGAACCAAATGTTTGTTGCACAGTTTAAGTGTTGGACTTTATCAATGCTGATAATACAATGATTTTTTTGGTGATGAAATGTTTTGGCCATAGACAAAATACCAACAATAATCAGAATGAGTAACAACGTACTGTAAAAAGTCAAATCCCTCTCCACTACATCAGAATCTGATGTGAGCCACCAATGTGATAACTCTTATGCTTTTATCCCCCAGGGATTGATAAAGTTGCATTCGATTGAATTGAATGTCATATTTGTCTTTATTTTGAAGTTCCCAGACTTTGCGGCAGTGTGTGTCCGGAGGATCCCCCCCCCTGGATGATCCACTCCAGGTCCACTTTGGGATCACAGAGGACACCATCCTCCAATCACTGGGCTCCGTCTCCTCTGGCTCATTTGATCTGACCAGACCTGTGGTGAGAGACGTCCTGAAGCAGGTGAACTCTGACGTCTCCTTGATAATCTCCTTATCAAGGTCAGAGAAGTCCACCCCCATAGTCTGCGACAGGGACACCACCATGTCCGCGGCTAGGAGGATGTTGCACGTGGTGTGCACCAAGCTCCGGGAGTTGGGGATCACCAAACCAGTGGTGCCAAAGGTCAAGGTCACGACCTCTAAGACCGACGTGGGGCCAGTGGCGGCAGAAGTCATGACTGCCATCGTTGAGACGGTGGAGTCCTGCAGCACAGCTGATCAGGGGGCAGCTGACATGTTCAGACAGTTGGCAGAGAAGATCAGCACGATCAGCTCTGTCTCTGATGAGGACGGATCCTCTGCTGGAGCGCCGCATAGACGCGTGTCCTCCTCTGGCAGTGTGGGACACCTCAGGAGTCTGTTTCACTCCGAAGCCACCAAGGCCGTGAGTGCAATTCTGAGCCGGAATGGCTTATCTTATAGCTATCTTATCTTAGCTTATCTTATATCTATAGATATGGAATGGAATGGACTTTATTTGTCATTGCTACAGTACAGGTACCAAACAACGAAATTTAGGAGGGGTGGCTCCCCTGGTGTTAGGAAAGGAAAAAGAAAACACATTTTAGAAAAAGCATAGATGCATAAAATCACAAGAAGGTAAGGAGCTGGTTTACATCAATAAAGGCTATGTACACAATCCACTGTACTATACTGCACAGATAGTCAACTAGGGTTGTCATATTGCACAAAGAGTATTTTTTCACATTATTTTAAAGTGTCACAGTTTGCAGGCTTGAAAATGTACATGTTTGTGCCTCAGCACTAGCTGCCATACAATCCGTCCGGACTGTCCTGGGCCCAGAACTTAGGCCTTTTCTGTGTTCAGGGCCTTGACGGCCCTGTGGTAGAAGCAGTCCTTCAGTCTGTTTGTCTTAGCGGCCGGGGTCCTGTACCTCCTGTTCGAGGGCAGCTTGACAAAGTGTACGTGCCCAGGGTGGGTCGGGTCCCTGGAGATCTTGGAGGCCCTCCTGAGACAGCGTGTGTTGTACAGCTCCTCCAGAGAGGGGAGGGGGGCGCCGGTGATCTTCTGTGCTGTTCTCAAGACTCTCTGTAGCTCGTTTCTCTCCGCTGTTGTGCAGCTGTGGAACCAGTTGGAGATGCCGAAGGTGAGGATGCTCTCCACTGCGCCGTGGTAGAAGGCCACCAGTATCTCCTGCTTGTTGTGTTGTTTCCTGAGGCATCTCAGGGTGTATAGCCGCTGTTGTGCCCTCTTGATGGTGCCTTTAGTGTTGTCCTTCCAGGCCAGGTCATCCCGCATGTTGTGTCCCAGGAATCGGAGGGTTGAGACTCTCTCCACGCTCTCTCCGTCGATGAGCAGGGGCTGGATCTCGGACTTTTTCCTCCTGAAGTCTACGATGAATTCCTGGGTCTTTGACTTGTTTAGCAGCAGGTTGTTAACCTTGCACAGCTTGCTCAGTTGCTCTACCTCATCCCTGTACGCCGCCTCGTCCCCCCCCGAGATACATCCCACCACGGTGGTGTCGTCTGCAAACTTTACGATGTAGTTGCTGGGGTGGACGGGGGTGAAGTCGTGGGTGTAGAGGTTGTAGAGGATGGGGCTTAGCACGCAGCCCTGGGGTGACCCAGTGCTGAGGCTGAGGGCTGTGGAGGTGTGGGGGCCCACCCGCACCCTCTGGGGGCGGTCGGTCAGGAAGTCCTTGATCCACGCACATATAGAGTGTGATAGACCCAGGTCTAGTAGTTTGGTCACTAGCCTGTCTGGAAGGATGGTGTTGAAGGCGGAGCTGAAGTCCACGAAGAGCAGTCTCGCGTAGCTGTTTCCCCTCTCCAGGTGGGATAGAGTGGCGTGGAGAGTCGTCGCTATGGCGTCCTCTGTGGACCTGTGGGCTCTGTAGGCGAACTGGTATGGATCCAAGTTGGGCGGGAGGCGTGTGAGTATGTGGGCCCGGACTAGTTTCTCGAAGCACATCATGATGATTGGTGTGAGTGCCACCGGGCGGTAGTCGTTTAGGCAGCTCACCGTGCTTTTCTTCGGGACTGGGATGATAGTTGAGGTTTTCAGGCAGGGTGGGACGGTGGCCTGGGACAGGGACTGGTTAAAGATGTTGGTGAGATATAAACATGGAGGAGGCCTCAGATATTGTTGATGAGTTTGTGGCAGACATAAGGTCTATCACTCACTCAGCTGGGTCTGGTGCTTCAAAGGAGGAGTCTCTGCATGTTGCCCTGACCCTAGTTCAGAGGCTTCAGAGAAGGCTGAGAGCGTTTTACGCGCGGCTGGTGTCTTTTAAAGGCACAAGCCAGAAGAGTAAACTGCCCTCAGACCAGGATAGATTCATCCATGGATCTACTCTGGTAAAAGCGGAGTCTTCTCGCAGTGAGCCTATTTTTCCATCCAACTCACTGGTTGGAGTAGAGCTGCGTAGAAGTCAGAGTGAATGCTCTCGACCGATGCTGGCTCTCCAGAGCCCTCCGGTGAGCCAGCTCGAACTCGACCGCACCACCAAAGAGGTTCTGAGCGAGATTCTCGTCTTTTATAAGACAGAAGACGAGAGGACAGCCTCCGCTGGACCAACGGCGTCTGATGAATCCCTCGCTGCCTGCGAGTTTGTGGAGGACGTGTTAACATGGTTATGGGAGTACTCCTCCTCCTCCTCCTCCTCCTCCTCATCAGAGAGTTTGTGCGTGTCTCCGAAGGCAGTCGTGAGCGAACTGTCCAAGGAGGACTTTCAGAGTCAAGCCACTGAGAAAGTGAGGGATTGCTCCCTCAGTTCTTCCCACCACTCTGGGTCAACTACCTCCTCCTCTCTGTCACCTGCCAGTGCTGACTCGTCAGCATTAGACCTCGTCGGCATGGTTGTGAACAGTGTGAAGAGCCTGTTCCAGGACGAGGAGTCCTCAGCTGGTCCCGGTGTGCTGCCCACACACACTGAGGCCTCTGAGGTGTCCGAGGCTAGTGGGCTTAGTGCTGGTGATGGTGTGTCGGAGCTGAGACTGTGGTCTACAGCGCAGACCATCTGCAGAGATCTGAAGAGGAAGCTGAAGGAGTTCTTCACTCGGCGTGAGATGCATGCCTCTGAGCAGAGTGCATCGATGGCTGAGGCTAGAGACAGCATTAGCCAGATCCTGGTCGCCATTCAGGGTGACATGGAGGCACAGTCAGGGGAAATGGAGACCTCAGTGGAGCTACAGCAATGGCACAGTGCTGTAGGATCTCTGCTGGAGAATGTAGAGAGGGTGTGTAGTGAGGGTAGTCTCACATGTCAGCCTCCCACAGAGCTTCCAGCAGAAAGCAGTTTCCCCATCGTCAGAAGCAGCTCTGACGAGTCTGTGCCGGAGGATTCCGTCGGTGACTCCAAACAGCGGATGGCCGACGTGGTGCAAGTCCTGATGGACCACATGGACTCTGTTGGTTCTTGAAGAGGTCACCTCTCTCGGAGCTGACCTCACCAGACGGGAGGAGCTGCTGTCCCAGGGGGGGATCCGCACCCTGACCATCGCCCTTGTGGACAGACTCCAGGAGCTGATGTCACTCCACAGCAGTCTGCCAGTGGCCGTTGGGACCAGTGTGTCGGACAGTGTTCTGTACAAAAGGCCACCGGCAGAGAAGCGTGCGATGGTGTGCAGTGAGGTGGTCTCCGCCTTTGTGGAGGAGTCGGTGAAGCGTTTGCTTCTTCAACTGATCGTCCCTCCCTCATCATGGAGCATGGAGGTGGAAGCTTCCAACAGCAACGCCCCGACCAGAGACTCCAGCCACAAGAGCCTGCTGTCCACCAGCTCTTCAGAGATCTACAACGACACAGTGGATCTGTTCTCCAGGGCCCTGGTCAACCAGGTCAACCAGGTGATGGCCCTATCAATGGGATCCGACACCTCCACAGCCTCGGTCACACAGCCTCAGAGGGATGCTAGTGGGAAGAAGAAGAAAGGGAAATTCAGCAAATTCCTTTCAATGATGAAGCGCAAGGTCAAGGTAAAACAGAAATATACAGTGAATTTATAAGAGAGCCACATTCCACATAATTTCACATTAAGGAAATGTAATGTAAAGGTAAAGTCTTACCAGTTTATCATAAGACAGCAGACAAGCTATGCATTTTTGTTGTAGGAATAATGGGATTTTAAGAGATATGTTCTGTCATTGATTCTTCTTCTGTAACAACTGATATAGTGCAAGAGGACCAACCAGGTTGATGTCCAGCCTCCAGCCCCAGGACCGGAGGACATCAAGGTTGGTCTCCAGCCTCCAGCTCCAGAACAGGAGGATATAAAGGTAGGTGTCCAGCTTCCAGCCCCAGGACAGGAGGGCATCGAGGTTGCCCACGACGATGGATACAGCAGAGGTAAGTCAACATGTAGAACACATAGACCAAGGACATACTAACCAAATTAATGAAGTATTCTATTCTGTAGCTATAGGCCTGGTGAAGCTCATATGAACTCTCTCTCCTCTCTCTAGCGGCCAGCCCAGTGACAGCTGAGACAACGCCTTGTGAGGAGAGCGGAGCTTCAAAGAAACAGAAGCGTTCCCTCCTCCAGAGGATGCGCACATCTGTGAAGAGCCTTGGGCTGCTGAGCTGCCGTCCAGGCAGACGGTCTCCGTCCAACGAGACCCTGTAACCATCTTCACAACGATGGACCCACAGAGGTAAGTCAACACATAGAACACATAGACCAAGGACATACTAACTAAACTAATAAAGTATTCTATTCTGTAGCTATAGGCCTGGTGAAGCTCATATGAACTCTCTCTCCTGTCTCTAGCGCCCGGCACAGTGGCGGCTGTGACGACTCCTCCAGAGGACGCACACAACTGCAAACAGCCTTGGCCGGAGCTGCTGTCCACCGTGAATAAAACATTATTTGGATTCCATTCCTTTTGCTTGTGCATTTTTCATATGTTATGAACTTGTTATGCTGAAGATTGTGTAACTAGATAAGTGGTCTTAAAAATATCATAGCTAGAAGCAACTGCGATTACAGCAACAAATATAGTAGCTAAGCATGTTTACAGCTATGCCTGAGGCAATATCCCAATAGAAATGTAATCATAACAAGAATCATATACAAGAATCATATACAAGAATCATAACAAGAATCATGTACAAGATATATAATGAATCATTAGAAATATACATGAGCTATAAATGGTAGGCCTACTGAAGAAAGATGGTCATCCATTCTCCCTCCCTCCCTGATAGTAAACAACAAAGTAATTACTATTAAAGTGATTATTACTATACATTTATTAACTTTAACTTTATGAAGCAGTTTAATTGGAGTTGTGTTAGCCACATAAAGAAAATACATATCTAGAACTGAATTATGAAGGTTACTATGGGGATTAGGTTAGAGAGAGAGAAGGAATGAGGATTGTGTTACAAGCAATATCCCCCTACCTGGTCGTACCCTTAAATGTCCACTAGATGGCAGGCATGTATCAGCATAAAGCAGGGGTCTCCAACCTTTTTTCATCTGAGAGCTACTTTGAAAATATTTAAGTGGCCAAGAGCCACTCATATCTTATTACTTACATTCATTCACATAACGTATTCTTTTGTCTTTTTATCTCTTTCAAAACCTTGTGCATGTGTGTAACAAGTGCGTTGACTCATTCCTACACTTAGTGAGATGACTGTCACTGCATGGAGTCTATAACAGTTGTGTATGCTGGAGTGTATCCACTTAGGTTCACTCTTATTCAGTCATTTAAATGCCCATCTGTCAGTCTTGTTCAGAATGTAGATTTCATTACATTCATATCAGAAAAAGCTGATTCTCAAAGGTATGTAGACAAATAAAGCAAATACTTTCAGGGCTGCTTGGTGAATATTCTTATAGTTTTCTGGGTCTACCAGGTTCCAGAAATGTTGTGAATGTTGTTGCGATTGTAGCTGGACATTATTCTGGAGATTTAACCTCCATCTCCATCTCTACTCTTTAAATCATTATTACATTTACATTTACATTTTTGGCATTTAGCAGACGCCTTATTCCAAAGCGACTTACAATCAATACATTTGAATACTAAGCATGTGAATCAGCAGTCCACCATTCGTTGCAGGAAGAGTACTCTAGCTCGGGCCGGGGGCCACTGATAGAAGGAAAAACCTTCTCCCTATTATCGCCTTCTACTAAAAAAAAAATATTTTATTTTATTTTTTACACTGGAGAAACTGAGAAACAGTACAAGGGGGGCAATAGAAGTTCTAGGGACACAGTAGAGGGGAAAGCGGGTGTCTTTAGGAGACGTAGAGGTGAGGGTCAGAAGATGTCTCAGGAGGAGCAGTTAAGATGTAACCTGAAGAGATGGGTCTTCAGTCTACGACGGAAGATGGGTAGTGACTGCCGTTCTGACAGCCGTGGGGAGCTCATTCCACCAGCGGGGAGCCAGTGTTGTGAAGAGACGTGATCGGGCAGCCCGACTGCTGTGTAGAGGAGGAGGGGCCAGTCGGCCAGCCGAGGTGGAGGAGCGGAGTGAGCGGGCAGGGGTTTGGAGGGTTACCATTTCCTTCAGGTAGGCAGGGGCTGTCCCTTTAGCTGCCTGGTATGCAAGCACCAGGGTCTTGAATCTGATGCGAGCTGCTATCGGGAGCCAGTGCAGGGTGCGAAGGAGAGGGGTGACATGCGAGTATTTGGGGAGGTTGAATACCAGCCGGGCAGCAGCATTCTGGATGAGCTGCAGAGGTCTAATGTCTGAAGCGGGGAGCCCCGCCAGGAGTGCATTGCAGTAATCCAGGCGGGAGATGACCAGTGCCTGGATCAAGAGTTGCGCTGCCTCTCTGGTAAGGAATGGTCGTATCCTTCTGATGTTGTAGAGGAGGAATCTGCAGGAGCGAGCCGTTGCTGCAATGTTCTCCGCACAGGATAGTCGGTTATCCAGGATCACTCCAAGGTTCTTGGCTGTCAGGGAGGGGGTTACAGTAGAGTTCTCCACTGTGATGGAGAAGTCTTGGAGAGGGCAGGCTTTCCCGGGGATGAAGAGGAGCTCAGTCTTGTTAAGATTGAGCTTGAGATGGTGGTCAGCCATCCAAGTTGAAATGTCAGCGAGACATGCTGAGATACGGGTTGCCACGTGTACATCAGACGGGGGGAAGGACAGGAAGAGTTGAGTGTCGTCTGCGTAGCTGTGGTAGGAGAGCCCATGTGAAGAGATTACCGAGCCAAGAGACTTGGTGTAGAGGGAGAAGAGTAGGGGCCCTAGGACGGAACCCTGGGGAACTCCAGTGGAGAGGGTTCGTGGAGAAGATAGCGATTCTCTCCAGGTCACCTGGTAGGAGCGGCCCGCCAGGTAGGAAGAAAACCAGGAGTGTGCGGTGCCAGAGATGCCCAGGTCTGAGAGGATGGAGAGAAGGATCTGGTGATTGACTGTGTCGAAGGCAGCAGACAGGTCAAGGAGAATGAGAACAGAGGAGAGGGAGGAAGCTTGGGCAGAGTGGAGGGCTTCCGTGACAGCAAGGAGCGCAGTCTCAGTGGAATGCCCAGCCTTGAAGCCGGATTGGTGGGGGTCTAAGTGATCCATCTTCCGGAGATAGTCAATCAGTTGTTTAGATGCCGCACGTTCAAGGGTTTTGGAAGGGAAGGAGAGAAGGGATACCGGTCTGTAATTGTGGACAGATGATGGGTCAAGGGTAGGTTTCTTGAGGAGAGGCTTGACTCTGGCTATTTTGAAGGCCACTGGGACAGATCCAGTGGATAGGGAGGAGTTGATTAGGGTGGTAAGGTAAGGAAGGATGTCGGCGGAAATGGATTGGAGAAGGGGGGAGGGGATGGGGTCAAGAGGGCATGTGGTTGCCCGCTTTGATGTGATAAGTGTGAGAATCTCATCGGGGGAGAGGGGGGAAAAAGATGACAATCCAGAGATCGAGTGTTGAGGGGGGAGTTTGGAAGGGGTGTTAGCATTGTTAGTGGGAACAGTGTTAGCATTGTTAGTGGGAGGAGGGAGCGGTGGGGGGAGAAAGGTGCTGCTGATGTCGTCCACCTTTTTTTCAAAGTAGGTGACAAAGTCATCGGCGGACAGGGAGGAAGGAAGAGGGGGAGGAGGTGGATTAAGGAGTGAAGAGAAAGTGGAGAACAGTTTTCTAGGATTGGAGGCAGAATAATGTATTTTTGAATGATAGTAGGATGTTTTAGCAGCTGATGCCGAGGAGGCGTAGTTGGCAAGGAGAGAGTGATAGAGGTTAAGGTCATCAGAAAGGCCAGTTTTTCTCCATTTCCTCTCAGCTGCTCTGAGCTCTAGTCTACAAGCATGTAGCGTTTCAGAGAGCCAGGGAGCTCGAGGAGAGGATCGAGCTGGCTTCAAGGTTAGTGGACAGAGGGTGTCGAAGGATGAGGTGAGAGCGGACAGAAGGGTTGAGGATGCCGCATCAGTGGATAGAAGGGAGAAGGATTCGACAGAGGGTAGGGAGGATAGGACAGAAGAAGAGAGGGCGCTGGGGGACAGGGTACGTAGGTTACGACGAGAGGGTCTTAAGTGGTTAGAGGCTGAGAGGGAAGAGGAAGTTTTGAGGGGAAGGGAGAAGGATATAAAGTGGTGATCAGAAACTGGAAGAGGGGTAACGGTAAGTTTGGAAGTGTGGGAAGATCTGGTGAAGACAAGGTCGAGCTGATTGCCTGCCTTATGAGTCGGAGGAGAGGGGGACAGGGTAAGGCCGAAGGAGAGGAGAAGGTCAAGTACTCCAGATGAGAGAAGCTTCTCAGATTGGAAATTGAAGTCACCTAGTAGTACGAGCGGAGTGCCATCATCAGGGAAAGAGCTGAGAAGGCCATCCATCTCGCCTAGGAAGTCACCGAGTTGGCCTGGGGGGCGATCGATGACGACAATGTGGAGTTTGACCGGGGAAGAGACAAAAGCAGCATGAAATTCAAAGGAGGATGTAGACAAGTGTGCCAGGGGAAGGACAGTGTGTGACCACTTGGGCGAGATGAGGAGTCCTGTGCCTCCCCCTCGACCAGAGGGTCTAGGGGAATGAGAAAAGGAGTAGGCGGCAGAGAGGGCTGCCGGTGTAGCTGTGTTTTCTGGTGTGATCCAGGTCTCAGTGAGAGCAAGGAAATTGAGGGCCATAAGAGATGCATAAGCTGAGATAGTGTCAGCTTTCCGGACCGCCGACTGGCAATTCCAGAGACCGCCTGCGGCGATAAAGTCATGGTCAGTAGAAAGAGGTGGGTAGATGAGAAGGAAGGTTTGCGAGGGGGGATGTAGCATCTAGGTGTCCTCCTGAGTGTCAGAAGAACAGGGATAGGGAGAAAGCACATTGTGGCAAAAGTCTGTAGAGGGGAAGAGGGCTAAGGAACCAACAGAACTAGGACTAGCTAAGCGCACTCAGTAGACCGGAGTGACTTGAGAAGACAGCAGCAACACTACAAACAACTGGAAGAGAAGGTACTTAGTACCCTGGCTTCCGGCTTCCTCTCAGGGTTCCTCGATGGACTCCCACAGATAGACTCCCTTGTCTTGTTGTCACGAGTCTTAGTGTCATAGACTTGTATTAGCATATCCACTGGGAGTATAACATATGTGAGCAGAGCCCTCTCTATGACATCAGAGCCCTCTCTATGACATCAGAGAGGACTGCTGTAACCTGTATGGAACTTTTTACTTGTGATCTATTTGGACTTATATAGCGCCTTTATCCAAAGCGCTTTACAACGGCCTCTCATTCACCCATTCACACACACACATTCACACACCAATGGCGGCCTGCGGCCTCGTACCTATGACTGAATCTGTCTTGTTATTAGTAATAGAGTAAATAACTGTCTGTTTTAAGGCTATCTAGTTAAAATTGGACTACTGATACCTGTCTGTTCATAGGGAGAGTGTGGGAATAGGGAGAAAGCACATTGGGATATAGGTCCGTAGAGGGGAAGAGGGCTAATGAACCAACAGAAGTAGGGGTAGCTAAGTGCACTCAGTAAACTGATGTGCCAAGAGAAGACAGCAACACTACACACAACTGGAAGAGAAGGTACTAAGTACCCTGGCTTCCTCTCAGGCCTTCCTCGATGGACTCCCACAGATAGACTCCCTTGTCTTGTTGTCACGAGTCTTAGTGTCATAGACTTGTATTAGCATATCCACTGGGAGTATAACATATGTGAGCAGAGCCCTCTCTATGACATCAGAGCCCTCTCTATGACATCAGAGAGGACTGCTGTAACCTGTATGGAACTTTTTACTTGTGATCTATTTGGACTTATATAGCGCCTTTATCCAAAGCGCTTTACAACGGCCTCTCATTCACCCATTCACACACACATTCACACACCAATGGCGGCCTGCGGCCTCGTACCTATGACTGAATCTGTCTTGTTATTAGTAATAGAGTAAATAACTGTCTGTTTTAAGGCTATCTAGTTAAAATTGGACTACTGATACCTGTCTGTTCATAGGGAGAGTGTGGGAATAGGGAGAAAGCACATTGGGATATAGGTCCGTAGAGGGGAAGAGGGCTAATGAACCAACAGAAGTAGGGGTAGCTAAGTGCACTCAGTAGACTGATGTGCCAAGAGAAGACAGCAACACTACACACAACTGGAAGAGAAGGTACTAAGTACCCTGGCTTCCTCTCAGGCCTTCCTCGATGGACTCCCACAGATAGACTCCCTTGTCTTGTTGTCACGAGTCTTAGTGTCATAGACTTGTATTAGCATATCCACTGGGAGTATAACATATGTGAGCAGAGCCCTCTCTATGACATCAGAGCCCTCTCTATGACATCAGAGAGGACTGCTGTAACCTGTATGGAACTTTTTACTTGTGATCTATTTGGACTTATATAGCGCCTTTATCCAAAGCGCTTTACAACGGCCTCTCATTCACCCATTCACACACACACATTCACACACCAATGGCGGCCTGCGGCCTCGTACCTATGACTGAATCTGTCTTGTTATTAGTAATTAGTGTTGTTCCGATACCATTTTTTGATCCCGATACCGATACCGATACCTGACCGTGCAGTACTTGCCGATACCGAGTACCGATCCGATACCACGGCGTTTGAAAAAACAAAACAAAAAAACATGTTTTTTGAGCCGCATACTCACCTCGATGTAAAATTATTGCTAACACTTAGTCTGGCACTGCTCAAAACCTTTGTAAAACAGGAAAAAATACCAACAGAGAGTGAATACTATAGAACTTTTTTTTATTGTCTACCTGGTATGGTGACAAGAAAATCAACCCCTTATAAAACCTGAAATGTGGCTCTCACAGATGCCAATCAGTGCAATATCCATTTAAGATATAAAACAGTCGTAGTAGTGCAACAGCAAGTGAACATTTACAAACAAAATAACTTTAGTACTTAAAAAAATAAAAATAAAATTAAATCGGATTTTTTGTTTTGTTAGTACTCGCCGATACCGATACCAGCATTTTTGTGCGTATCGGTGGCCATGCCGATACTAGTATCGGGATCGGAACAACACTATTAGTAATAGAGTAAATAACTGTCTGTTTTAAGGCTATCTACGGTAGTTAAAATTGGACTACTGATACCTGTCTGTTCATAGGGAGAGTGTGGGAATAGGGAGAAAGCACATTGGGATATAGGTCCGTAGAGGGGAAGAGGGCTAATGAACCAACAGAAGTAGGGGTAGCTAAGTGCACTCAGTAGACTGATGTGCCAAGAGAAGACAGCAACACTACACACAACTGGAAGAGAAGGTACTAAGTACCCTGGCTTCCTCTCAGGCCTTCCTCGATGGACTCCCACAGATAGACTCCCTTGTCTTGTTGTCACGAGTCTTAGTGTCATAGACTTGTATTAGCATATCCACTGGGAGTATAACATATGTGAGCAGAGCCCTCTCTATGACATCAGAGCCCTCTCTATGACATCAGAGAGGACTGCTGTAACCTGTATGGAACTTTTTACTTGTGATCTATTTGGACTTATATAGCGCCTTTATCCAAAGCGCTTTACAACGGCCTCTCATTCACCCATTCACACACACATTCACACACCAATGGCGGCCTGCGGCCTCGTACCTATGACTGAATCTGTCTTGTTATTAGTAATAGAGTAAATAACTGTCTGTTTTAAGGCTATCTAGTTAAAATTGGACTACTGATACCTGTCTGTTCATAGGGAGAGTGTGGGAATAGGGAGAAAGCACATTGGGATATAGGTCCGTAGAGGGGAAGAGGGCTAATGAACCAACAGAAGTAGGGGTAGCTAAGTGCACTCAGTAGACTGATGTGCCAAGAGAAAACAGCAACACTACACACAACTGGAAGAGAAGGTACTAAGTACCCTGGCTTCCTCTCAGGCCTTCCTCGATGGACTCCCACAGATAGACTCCCTTGTCTTGTTGTCACGAGTCTTAGTGTCATAGACTTGTATTAGCATATCCACTGGGAGTATAACATATGTGAGCAGAGCCCTCTCTATGACATCAGAGCCCTCTCTATGACATCAGAGAGGACTGCTGTAACCTGTATGGAACTTTTTACTTGTGATCTATTTGGACTTATATAGCGCCTTCATCCAAAGGGCTTTACAACGGCCTCTCATTCACCCATTCACACACACATTCACACACCAATGGCGGCCTGCGGCCTCGTACCTATGACTGAATCTGTCTTGTTATTAGTAATAGAGTAAATAACTGTCTGTTTTAAGGCTATCTAGTTAAAATTGGACTACTGATACCTGTCTGTTCATAGGGAGAGTGTGGGAATAGGGAGAAAGCACATTGGGATATAGGTCCGTAGAGGGGAAGAGGGCTAATGAACCAACAGAAGTAGGGGTAGCTAAGTGCACTCAGTAGACTGATGTGCCAAGAGAAGACAGCAACACTACACACAACTGGAAGAGAAGGTACTAAGTACCCTGGCTTCCTCTCAGGCCTTCCTCGATGGACTCCCACAGATAGACTCCCTTGTCTTGTTGTCACGAGTCTTAGTGTCATAGACTTGTATTAGCATATCCACTGGGAGTATAACATATGTGAGCAGAGCCCTCTCTATGACATCAGAGCCCTCTCTATGACATCAGAGAGGACTGCTGTAACCTGTATGGAACTTTTTACTTGTGATCTATTTGGACTTATATAGCGCCTTTATCCAAAGCGCTTTACAACGGCCTCTCATTCACCCATTCACACACACATTCACACACCAATGGCGGCCTGCGGCCTCGTACCTATGACTGAATCTGTCTTGTTATTAGTAATAGAGTAAATAACTGTCTGTTTTAAGGCTATCTAGTTAAAATTGGACTACTGATACCTGTCTGTTCATAGGGAGAGTGTGGGAATAGGGAGAAAGCACATTGGGATATAGGTCCGTAGAGGGGAAGAGGGCTAATGAACCAACAGAAGTAGGGGTAGCTAAGTGCTCTCAGTAGACTGATGTGCCAAGAGAAGACAGCAACACTACACACAACTGGAAGAGAAGGTACTAAGTACCCTGGCTTCCTCTCAGGCCTTCCTCGATGGACTCCCACAGATAGACTCCCTTGTCTTGTTGTCACGAGTCTTAGTGTCATAGACTTGTATTAGCATATCCACTGGGAGTATAACATATGTGAGCAGAGCCCTCTCTATGACATCAGAGCCCTCTCTATGACATCAGAGAGGACTGCTGTAACCTGTATGGAACTTTTTACTTGTGATCTATTTGGACTTATATAGCGCCTTTATCCAAAGCGCTTTACAACGGCCTCTCATTCACCCATTCACACACACATTCACACACCAATGGCGGCCTGCGGCCTCGTACCTATGACTGAATCTGTCTTGTTATTAGTAATAGAGTAAATAACTGTCTGTTTTAAGGCTATCTAGTTAAAATTGGACTACTGATACCTGTCTGTTCATAGGGAGAGTGTGGGAATAGGGAGAAAGCACATTGGGATATAGGTCCGTAGAGGGGAAGAGGGCTAATGAACCAACAGAAGTAGGGGTAGCTAAGTGCACTCAGTAGACTGATGTGCCAAGAGAAGACAGCAACACTACACACAACTGGAAGAGAAGGTACTAAGTACCCTGGCTTCCTCTCAGGCCTTCCTCGATGGACTCCCACAGATAGACTCCCTTGTCTTGTTGTCACGAGTCTTAGTGTCATAGACTTGTATTAGCATATCCACTGGGAGTATAACATATGTGAGCAGAGCCCTCTCTATGACATCAGAGCCCTCTCTATGACATCAGAGAGGACTGCTGTAACCTGTATGGAACTTTTTACTTGTGATCTATTTGGACTTATATAGCGCCTTTATCCAAAGCGCTTTACAACGGCCTCTCATTCACCCATTCACACACACATTCACACACCAATGGCGGCCTGCGGCCTCGTACCTATGACTGAATCTGTCTTGTTATTAGTAATAGAGTAAATAACTGTCTGTTTTAAGGCTATCTAGTTAAAATTGGACTACTGATACCTGTCTGTTCATAGGGAGAGTGTGGGAATAGGGAGAAAGCACATTGGGATATAGGTCCGTAGAGGGGAAGAGGGCTAATGAACCAACAGAAGTAGGGGTAGCTAAGTGCACTCAGTAGACTGATGTGCCAAGAGAAGACAGCAACACTACACACAACTGGAAGAGAAGGTACTAAGTACCCTGGCTTCCTCTCAGGCCTTCCTCGATGGACTCCCACAGATAGACTCCCTTGTCTTGTTGTCACGAGTCTAAGTGTCATAGACTTGTATTAGCATATCCACTGGGAGTATAACATATGTGAGCAGAGCCCTCTCTATGACATCAGAGCCCTCTCTATGACATCAGAGAGGACTGCTGTAACCTGTATGGAACTTTTTACTTGTGATCTATTTGGACTTATATAGCGCCTTTATCCAAAGCGCTTTACAACGGCCTCTCATTCACCCATTCACACACACATTCACACACCAATGGCGGCCTGCGGCCTCGTACCTATGACTGAATCTGTCTTGTTATTAGTAATAGAGTAAATAACTGTCTGTTTTAAGGCTATCTAGTTAAAATTGGACTACTGATACCTGTCTGTTCATAGGGAGAGTGTGGGAATAGGGAGAAAGCACATTGGGATATAGGTCCGTAGAGGGGAAGAGGGCTAATGAACCAACAGAAGTAGGGGTAGCTAAGTGCACTCAGTAGACTGATGTGCCAAGAGAAGACAGCAACACTACACACAACTGGAAGAGAAGGTACTAAGTACCCTGGCTTCCTCTCAGGCCTTCCTCGATGGACTCCCACAGATAGACTCCCTTGTCTTGTTGTCACGAGTCTTAGTGTCATAGACTTGTATTAGCATATCCACTGGGAGTATAACATATGTGAGCAGAGCCCTCTCTATGACATCAGAGCCCTCTCTATGACATCAGAGAGGACTGCTGTAACCTGTATGGAACTTTTTACTTGTGATCTATTTGGACTTATATAGCGCCTTTATCCAAAGCGCTTTACAACGGCCTCTCATTCACCCATTCACACACACATTCACACACCAATGGCGGCCTGCAGCCTCGTACCTATGACTGAATCTGTCTTGTTATTAGTAATAGAGTAAATAACTGTCTGTTTTAAGGCTATCTAGTTAAAATTGGACTACTGATACCCGTCTGTTCATAGGGAGAGTGTGGGAATAGGGAGAAAGCACATTGGGATATAGGTCCGTAGAGGGGAAGAGGGCTAATGAACCAACAGAAGTAGGGGTAGCTAAGTGCACTCAGTAGACTGATGTGCCAAGAGAAGACAGCAACACTACACACAACTGGAAGAGAAGGTACTAAGTACCCTGGCTTCCTCTCAGGCCTTCCTCGATGGACTCCCACAGATAGACTCCCTTGTCTTGTTGTCACGAGTCTTAGTGTCATAGACTTGTATTAGCATATCCACTGGGAGTATAACATATGTGAGCAGAGCCCTCTCTATGACATCAGAGAGGACTGCTGTAACCTGTATGGAACTTTTTACTTGTGATCTATTTGGACTTATATAGCGCCTTTATCCAAAGCGCTTTACAACGGCCTCTCATTCACCCATTCACACACACATTCACACACCAATGGCGGCCTGCGGCCTCGTACCTATGACTGAATCTGTCTTGTTATTAGTAATAGAGTAAATAACTGTCTGTTTTAAGGCTATCTAGTTAAAATTGGACTACTGATACCTGTCTGTTCATAGGGAGAGTGTGGGAATAGGGAGAAAGCACATTGGGATATAGGTCCGTAGAGGGGAAGAGGGCTAATGAACCAACAGAAGTAGGGGTAGCTAAGTGCACTCAGTAGACTGATGTGCCAAGAGAAGACAGCAACACTACACACAACTGGAAGAGAAGGTACTAAGTACCCTGGCTTCCTCTCAGGCCTTCCTCGATGGACTCCCACAGATAGACTCCCTTGTCTTGTTGTCACGAGTCTTAGTGTCATAGACTTGTATTAGCATATCCACTGGGAGTATAACATATGTGAGCAGAGCCCTCTCTATGACATCAGAGCCCTCTCTATGACATCAGAGAGGACTGCTGTAACCTGTATGGAACTTTTTACTTGTGATCTATTTGGACTTATATAGCGCCTTTATCCAAAGCGCTTTACAACGGCCTCTCATTCACCCATTCACACACACATTCACACACCAATGGCGGCCTGCAGCCTCGTACCTATGACTGAATCTGTCTTGTTATTAGTAATAGAGTAAATAACTGTCTGTTTTAAGGCTATCTAGTTAAAATTGGACTACTGATACCTGTCTGTTCATAGGGAGAGTGTGGGAATAGGGAGAAAGCACATTGGGATATAGGTCCGTAGAGGGGAAGAGGGCTAATGAACCAACAGAAGTAGGGGTAGCTAAGTGCACTCAGTAGACTGATGTGCCAAGAGAAGACAGCAACACTACACACAACTGGAAGAGAAGGTACTAAGTACCCTGGCTTCCTCTCAGGCCTTCCTCGATGGACTCCCACAGATAGACTCCCTTGTCTTGTTGTCACGAGTCTTAGTGTCATAGACTTGTATTAGCATATCCACTGGGAGTATAACATATGTGAGCAGAGCCCTCTCTATGACATCAGAGAGGACTGCTGTAACCTGTATGGAACTTTTTACTTGTGATCTATTTGGACTTATATAGCGCCTTTATCCAAAGCGCTTTACAACGGCCTCTCATTCACCCATTCACACACACATTCACACACCAATGGCGGCCTGCGGCCTCGTACCTATGACTGAATCTGTCTTGTTATTAGTAATAGAGTAAATAACTGTCTGTTTTAAGGCTATCTAGTTAAAATTGGACTACTGATACCTGTCTGTTCATAGGGAGAGTGTGGGAATAGGGAGAAAGCACATTGGGATATAGGTCCGTAGAGGGGAAGAGGGCTAATGAACCAACAGAAGTAGGGGTAGCTAAGTGCACTCAGTAGACTGATGTGCCAAGAGAAGACAGCAACACTACACACAACTGGAAGAGAAGGTACTAAGTACCCTGGCTTCCTCTCAGGCCTTCCTCGATGGACTCCCACAGATAGACTCCCTTGTCTTGTTGTCACGAGTCTTAGTGTCATAGACTTGTATTAGCATATCCACTGGGAGTATAACATATGTGAGCAGAGCCCTCTCTATGACATCAGAGCCCTCTCTATGACATCAGAGAGGACTGCTGTAACCTGTATGGAACTTTTTACTTGTGATCTATTTGGACTTATATAGCGCCTTTATCCAAAGCGCTTTACAACGGCCTCTCATTCACCCATTCACACACACATTCACACACCAATGGCGGCCTGCGGCCTCGTACCTATGACTGAATCTGTCTTGTTATTAGTAATAGAGTAAATAACTGTCTGTTTTAAGGCTATCTAGTTAAAATTGGACTACTGATACCTGTCTGTTCATAGGGAGAGTGTGGTAATAGGGAGAAAGCACATTGGGATATAGGTCCGTAGAGGGGAAGAGGGCTAATGAACCAACAGAAGTAGGGGTAGCTAAGTGCACTCAGTAGACTGATGTGCCAAGAGAAGACACCAACACTACACACAACTGGAAGAGAAGGTACTAAGTACCCTGGCTTCCTCTCAGGCCTTCCTCGATGGACTCCCACAGATAGACTCCCTTGTCTTGTTGTCACGAGTCTTAGTGTCATAGACTTGTATTAGCATATCCACTGGGAGTATAACATAAGTGAGCAGAGCCCTCTCTATGACATCAGAGCCCTCTCTATGACATCAGAGAGGACTGCTGTAACCTGTATGGAACTTTTTACTTGTGATCTATTTGGACTTATATAGCGCCTTTATCCAAAGCGCTTTACAACGGCCTCTCATTCACCCATTCACACACACATTCACACACCAATGGCGGCCTGCGGCCTCGTACCTATGACTGAATCTGTCTTGTTATTAGTAATAGAGTAAATAACTGTCTGTTTTAAGGCTATCTAGTTAAAATTGGACTACTGATACCTGTCTGTTCATAGGGAGAGTGTGGGAATAGGGAGAAAGCACATTGGGATATAGGTCCGTAGAGGGGAAGAGGGCTAATGAACCAACAGAAGTAGGGGTAGCTAAGTGCACTCAGTAGACTGATGTGCCAAGAGAAGACAGCAACACTACACACAACTGGAAGAGAAGGTACTAAGTACCCTGGCTTCCTCTCAGGCCTTCCTCGATGGACTCCCACAGATAGACTCCCTTGTCTTGTTGTCACGAGTCTTAGTGTCATAGACTTGTATTAGCATATCCACTGGGAGTATAACATATGTGAGCAGAGCCCTCTCTATGACATCAGAGCCCTCTCTATGACATCAGAGAGGACTGCTGTAACCTGTATGGAACTTTTTACTTGTGATCTATTTGGACTTATATAGCGCCTTTATCCAAAGCGCTTTACAACGGCCTCTCATTCACCCATTCACACACACATTCACACACCAATGGCGGCCTGCGGCCTCGTACCTATGACTGAATCTGTCTTGTTATTAGTAATAGAGTAAATAACTGTCTGTTTTAAGGCTATCTAGTTAAAATTGGACTACTGATACCTGTCTGTTCATAGGGAGAGTGTGGGAATAGGGAGAAAGCACATTGGGATATAGGTCCGTAGAGGGGAAGAGGGCTAATGAACCAACAGAAGTAGGGGTAGCTAAGTGCACTCAGTAGACTGATGTGCCAAGAGAAGACAGCAACACTACACACAACTGGAAGAGAAGGTACTAAGTACCCTGGCTTCCTCTCAGGCCTTCCTCGATGGACTCCCACAGATAGACTCCCTTGTCTTGTTGTCACGAGTCTTAGTGTCATAGACTTGTATTAGCATATCCACTGGGAGTATAACATATGTGAGCAGAGCCCTTTCTATGACATCAGAGCCCTCTCTATGACATCAGAGAGGACTGCTGTAACCTGTATGGAACTTTTTACTTGTGATCTATTTGGACTTATATAGCGCCTTTATCCAAAGCGCTTTACAACGGCCTCTCATTCACCCATTCACACACACATTCACACACCAATGGCGGCCTGCGGCCTCGTACCTATGACTGAATCTGTCTTGTTATTAGTAATAGAGTAAATAACTGTCTGTTTTAAGGCTATCTAGTTAAAATTGGACTACTGATACCTGTCTGTTCATAGGGAGAGTGTGGGAATAGGGAGAAAGCACATTGGGATATAGGTCTGTAGAGGGGAAGAGGGCTAATGAACCAACAGAAGTAGGGGTAGCTAAGTGCACTCAGTAGACTGATGTGCCAAGAGAAGACAGCAACACTACACACAACTGGAAGAGAAGGTACTAAGTACCCTGGCTTCCTCTCAGGCCTTCCTCGATGGACTCCAACAGATAGACTCCCTTGTCTTGTTGTCACGAGTCTTAGTGTCATAGACTTGTATTAGCATATCCACTGGGAGTATAACATATGTGAGCAGAGCCCTCTCTGTGACATCAGAGACCTCTCTATGACATCAGAGAGGACTGCTGTAACCTGTATGGAACTTTTTACTTGTGATCTATTTGGACTTATATAGCGCCTTTATCCAAAGCGCTTTACAACGGCCTCTCATTCACCCATTCACACACACATTCACACACCAATGGCGGCCTGCGGCCTCGTACCTATGACTGAATCTGTCTTGTTATTAGTAATAGAGTAAATAACTGTCTGTTTTAAGGCTATCTAGTTAAAATTGGACTACTGATACCTGTCTGTTCATAGGGAGAGTGTGGGAATAGGGAGAAAGCACATTGGGATATCGGTCCGTAGAGGGGAAGAGGGCTAATGAACCAACAGAAGTAGGGGTAGCTAAGTGCACTCAGTAGACTGATGTGCCAAGAGAAGACAGCAACACTACACACAACTGGAAGAGAAGGTACTAAGTACCCTGGCTTCCTCTCAGGCCTTCCTCGATGGACTCCCACAGATAGACTCCCTTGTCTTGTTGTCACGAGTCTTAGTGTCATAGACTTGTATTAGCATATCCACTGGGAGTATAACATATGTGAGCAGAGCCCTCTCTGTGACATCAGAGCCCTCTCTATGACATCAGAGAGGACTGCTGTAACCTGTATGGAACTTTTTACTTGTGATCTATTTGGACTTATATAGCGCCTTTATCCAAAGCGCTTTACAACGGCCTCTCATTCACCCATTCACACACACATTCACACACCAATGGCGGCCTGCGGCCTCGTACCTATGACTGAATCTGTCTTGTTATTAGTAATAGAGTAAATAACTGTCTGTTTTAAGGCTATCTAGTTAAAATTGGACTACTGATACCTGTCTGTTCATAGGGAGAGTGTGGGAATAGGGAGAAAGCACATTGGGATATAGGTCCGTAGAGGGGAAGAGGGCTAATGAACCAACAGAAGTAGGGGTAGCTAAGTGCACTCAGTAGACTGATGTGCCAAGAGAAGACAGCAACACTACACACAACTGGAAGAGAAGGTACTAAGTACCCTGGCTTCCTCTCAGGCCTTCCTCGATGGACTCCCACAGATAGACTCCCTTGTCTTGTTGTCACGAGTCTTAGTGTCATAGACTTGTATTAGCATATCCACTGGGAGTATAACATATGTGAGCAGAGCCCTCTCTTTGACATCAGAGAGGACTGCTGTAACCTGTATGGAACTTTTTACTTGTGATCTATTTGGACTTATATAGCGCCTTTATCCAAAGCGCTTTACAACGGCCTCTCATTCACCCATTCACACACACATTCACACACCAATGGCGGCCTGCGGCCTCGTACCTATGACTGAATCTGTCTTGTTATTAGTTATAGAGTAAATAACTGTCTGTTTTAAGGCTATCTAGTTAAAATTGGACTACTGATACCTGTCTGTTCATAGGGAGAGTGTGGGAATAGGGAGAAAGCACATTGGGATATAGGTCCGTAGAGGGGAAGAGGGCTAATGAACCAACAGAAGTAGGGGTAGCTAAGTGCACTCAGTAGACTGATGTGCCAAGAGAAGACAGCAACACTACACACAACTGGAAGAGAAGGTACTAAGTACCCTGGCTTCCTCTCAGGCCTTCCTCGATGGACTCCCACAGATAGACTCCCTTGTCTTGTTGTCACGAGTCTTAGTGTCATAGACTTGTATTAGCATATCCACTGGGAGTATAACATATGTGAGCAGAGCCCTCTCTATGACATCAGAGCCCTCTCTATGACATCAGAGAGGACTGCTGTAACCTGTATGGAACTTTTTACTTGTGATCTATTTGGACTTATATAGCGCCTTTATCCAAAGCGCTTTACAACGGCCTCTCATTCACCCATTCACACACACATTCACACACCAATGGCGGCCTGCGGCCTCGTACCTATGACTGAATCTGTCTTGTTATTAGTAATAGAGTAAATAACTGTCTGTTTTAAGGCTATCTAGTTAAAATTGGACTACTGATACCTGTCTGTTCATAGGGAGAGTGTGGGAATAGGGAGAAAGCACATTGGGATATAGGTCCGTAGAGGGGAAGAGGGCTAATGAACCAACAGAAGTAGGGGTAGCTAAGTGCACTCAGTAGACTGATGTGCCAAGAGAAGACAGCAACACTACACACAACTGGAAGAGAAGGTACTAAGTACCCTGGCTTCCTCTCAGGCCTTCCTCGATGGACTCCAACAGATAGACTCCCTTGTCTTGTTGTCACGAGTCTTAGTGTCATAGACTTGTATTAGCATATCCACTGGGAGTATAACATATGTGAGCAGAGCCCTCTCTATGACATCAGAGCCCTCTCTATGACATCAGAGAGGACTGCTGTAACCTGTATGGAACTTTTTACTTGTGATCTATTTGGACTTATATAGCGCCTTTATCCAAAGCGCTTTACAACGGCCTCTCATTCACCCATTCACACACACATTCACACACCAATGGCGGCCTGCGGCCTCGTACCTATGACTGAATCTGTCTTGTTATTAGTAATAGAGTAAATAACTGTCTGTTTTAAGGCTATCTAGTTAAAATTGGACTACTGATACCTGTCTGTTCATAGGGAGAGTGTGGGAATAGGGAGAAAGCACATTGGGATATAGGTCCGTAGAGGGGAAGAGGGCTAATGAACCAACAGAAGTAGGGGTAGCTAAGTGCACTCAGTAGACTGATGTGCCAAGAGAAGACAGCAACACTACACACAACTGGAAGAGAAGGTACTAAGTACCCTGGCTTCCTCTCAGGCCTTCCTTGATGGACTCCCACAGATAGACTCCCTTGTCTTGTTGTCACGAGTCTTAGTGTCATAGACTTGTATTAGCATATCCACTGGGAGTATAACATATGTGAGCAGAGCACTCTCTGTGACATCAGAGCCCTCTCTATGACATCAGAGAGGACTGCTGTAACCTGTATGGAACTTTTTACTTGTGATCTATTTGGACTTATATAGCGCCTTTATCCAAAGCGCTTTACAACGGCCTCTCATTCACCCATTCACACACACATTCACACACCAATGGCGGCCTGCGGCCTCGTACCTATGACTGAATCTGTCTTGTTATTAGTAATAGAGTAAATAACTGTCTGTTTTAAGGCTATCTAGTTAAAATTGGACTACTGATACCTGTCTGTTCATAGGGAGAGTGTGGGAATAGGGAGAAAGCACATTGGGATATAGGTCCGTAGAGGGGAAGAGGGCTAATGAACCAACAGAAGTAGGGGTAGCTAAGTGCACTCAGTAGACTGATGTGCCAAGAGAAGACAGCAACACTACACACAACTGGAAGAGAAGGTACTAAGTACCCTGGCTTCCTCTCAGGCCTTCCTCGATGGACTCCCACAGATAGACTCCCTTGTCTTGTTGTCACGAGTCTTAGTGTCATAGACTTGTATTAGCATATCCACTGGGAGTATAACATATGTGAGCAGAGCCCTCTCTGTGACATCAGAGACCTCTCTATGACATCAGAGAGGACTGCTGTAACCTGTATGGAACTTTTTACTTGTGATCTATTTGGACTTATATAGCGCCTTTATCCAAAGCGCTTTACAACGGCCTCTCATTCACCCATTCACACACACATTCACACACCAATGGCGGCCTGCGGCCTCGTACCTATGACTGAATCTGTCTTGTTATTAGTAATAGAGTAAATAACTGTCTGTTTTAAGGCTATCTAGTTAAAATTGGACTACTGATACCTGTCTGTTCATAGGGAGAGTGTGGGAATAGGGAGAAAGCACATTGGGATATAGGTCCGTAGAGGGGAAGAGGGCTAATGAACCAACAGAAGTAGGGGTAGCTAAGTGCACTCAGTAGACTGATGTGCCAAGAGAAGACAGCAACACTACACACAACTGGAAGAGAAGGTACTAAGTACCCTGGCTTCCTCTCAGGCCTTCCTCGATGGACTCCCACAGATAGACTCCCTTGTCTTGTTGTCACGAGTCTTAGTGTCATAGACTTGTATTAGCATATCCACTGGGAGTATAACATATGTGAGCAGAGCCCTCTCTATGACATCAGAGAGGACTGCTGTAACCTGTATGGAACTTTTTACTTGTGATCTATTTGGACTTATATAGCGCCTTTATCCAAAGCGCTTTACAACGGCCTCTCATTCACCCATTCACACACACATTCACACACCAATGGCGGCCTGCGGCCTCGTACCTATGACTGAATCTGTCTTGTTATTAGTTATAGAGTAAATAACTGTCTGTTTTAAGGCTATCTAGTTAAAATTGGACTACTGATACCTCTCTGTTCATAGGGAGAGTGTGGGAATAGGGAGAAAGCACATTGGGATATAGGTCCGTAGAGGGGAAGAGGGCTAATGAACCAACAGAAGTAGGGGTAGCTAAGTGCACTCAGTAGACTGATGTGCCAAGAGAAGACAGCAACACTACACACAACTGGAAGAGAAGGTACTAAGTACCCTGGCTTCCTCTCAGGCCTTCCTCGATGGACTCCCACAGATAGACTCCCTTGTCTTGTTGTCACGAGTCTTAGTGTCATAGACTTGTATTAGCATATCCACTGGGAGTATAACATATGTGAGCAGAGCCCTCTCTATGACATCAGAGCCCTCTCTATGACATCAGAGAGGACTGCTGTAACCTGTATGGAACTTTTTACTTGTGATCTATTTGGACTTATATAGCGCCTTTATCCAAAGCGCTTTACAACGGCCTCTCATTCACCCATTCACACACACATTCACACACCAATGGCGGCCTGCGGCCTCGTACCTATGACTGAATCTGTCTTGTTATTAGTAATAGAGTAAATAACTGTCTGTTTTAAGGCTATCTAGTTAAAATTGGACTACTGATACCTGTCTGTTCATAGGGAGAGTGTGGGAATAGGGAGAAAGCACATTGGGATATAGGTCCGTAGAGGGGAAGAGGGCTAATGAACCAACAGAAGTAGGGGTAGCTAAGTGCACTCAGTAGACTGATGTGCCAAGAGAAGACAGCAACACTACACACAACTGGAAGAGAAGGTACTAAGTACCCTGGCTTCCTCTCAGGCCTTCCTCGATGGACTCCCACAGATAGACTCCCTTGTCTTGTTGTCACGAGTCTTAGTGTCATAGACTTGTATTAGCATATCCACTGGGAGTATAACATTATGTGAGCAGAGCCCTCTCTATGACATCAGAGCCCTCTCTATGACATCAGAGAGGACTGCTGTAACCTGTATGGAACTTTTTACTTGTGATCTATTTGGACTTATATAGCGCCTTTATCCAAAGCGCTTTACAACGGCCTCTCATTCACCCATTCACACACACACATTCACACACCAATGGCGGCCTGCGGCCTCGTACCTATGACTGAATCTGTCTTGTTATTAGTAATAGAGTAAATAACTGTCTGTTTTAAGGCTATCTAGTTAAAATTGGACTACTGATACCTGTCTGTTCATAGGGAGAGTGTGGGAATAGGGAGAAAGCACATTGGGATATAGGTCCGTAGAGGGGAAGAGGGCTAATGAACCAACAGAAGTAGGGGTAGCTAAGTGCACTCAGTAGACTGATGTGCCAAGAGAAGACAGCAACACTACACACAACTGGAAGAGAAGGTACTAAGTACCCTGGCTTCCTCTCAGGCCTTCCTCGATGGACTCCCACAGATAGACTCCCTTGTCTTGTTGTCACAAGGCTTAGTGTCATAGACTTGTATTAGCATATCCACTGGGAGTATAACATATGTGAGCAGAGCCCTCTCTGTGACATCAGAGCCCTCTCTATGACATCAGAGAGGACTGCTGTAACCTGTATGGAACTTTTTACTTGTGATCTATTTGGACTTATATAGCGCCTTTATCCAAAGCGCTTTACAACGGCCTCTCATTCACCCATTCACACACACACATTCACACACCAATGGCGGCCTGCGGCCTCGTACCTATGACTGAATCTGTCTTGTTATTAGTAATAGAGTAAATAACTGTCTGTTTTAAGGCTATCTAGTTAAAATTGGACTACTGATACCTGTCTGTTCATAGGGAGAGTGTGGGAATAGGGAGAAAGCACATTGGGATATAGGTCCGTAGAGGGGAAGAGGGCTAATGAACCAACAGAAGTAGGGGTAGCTAAGTGCACTCAGTAGACTGATGTGCCAAGAGAAGACAGCAACACTACACACAACTGGAAGAGAAGGTACTAAGTACCCTGGCTTCCTCTCAGGCCTTCCTCGATGGACTCCCACAGATAGACTCCCTTGTCTTGTTGTCACGAGTCTTAGTGTCATAGACTTGTATTAGCATATCCACTGGGAGTATAACATAATAATGTGAGCAGAGCCCTCTCTATGACATCAGAGCCCTCTCTATGACATCAGAGAGGACTGCTGTAACCTGTACGGAACTTTTTACTTGTGATCTATTTGGACTTATATAGCGCCTTTATCCAAAGCGCTTTACAACGGCCTCTCATTCACCCATTCACACACACACATTCACACACCAATGGCGGCCTGCGGCCTCGTACCTATGACTGAATCTGTCTTGTTATTAGTAATAGAGTAAATAACTGTCTGTTTTAAGGCTATCTAGTTAAAATTGGACTACTGATACCTGTCTGTTCATAGGGAGAGTGTGGGAATAGGGAGAAAGCACATTGGGATATAGGTCCGTAGAGGGGAAGAGGGCTAATGAACCAACAGAAGTAGGGGTAGCTAAGTGCACTCAGTAGACTGATGTGCCAAGAGAAGACAGCAACACTACACACAACTGGAAGAGAAGGTACTAAGTACCCTGGCTTCCTCTCAGGCCTTCCTCGATGGACTCCCACAGATAGACTCCCTTGTCTTGTTGTCACGAGTCTTAGTGTCATAGACTTGTATTAGCATATCCACTGGGAGTATAACATATGTGAGCAGAGCCCTCTCTATGACATCAGAGCCCTCTCTATGACATCAGAGAGGACTGCTGTAACCTGTATGGAACTTTTTACTTGTGATCTATTTGGACTTATATAGCGCCTTTATCCAAAGCGCTTTACAACGGCCTCTCATTCACCCATTCACACACACACATTCACACACCAATGGCGGCCTGCGGCCTCGTACCTATGACTGAATCGGTCTTGTTATTAGTAATAGAGTAAATAACTGTCTGTTTTAAGGCTATCTAGTTAAAATTGGACTACTGATACCTGTCTGTTCATAGGGAGAGTGTGGGAATAGGGAGAAAGCACATTGGGATATAGGTCCGTAGAGGGGAAGAGGGCTAATGAACCAACAGAAGTAGGGGTAGCTAAGTGCACTCAGTAGACTGATGTGCCAAGAGAAGACAGCAACACTACACACAACTGGAAGAGAAGGTACTAAGTACCCTGGCTTCCTCTCAGGCCTTCCTCGATGGACTCCCACAGATAGACTCCCTTGTCTTGTTGTCACGAGTCTTAGTGTCATAGACTTGTATTAGCATATCCACTGGGAGTATAACATATGTGAGCAGAGCCCTCTCTAGGACATCAGAGCCCTCTCTATGACATCAGAGAGGACTGCTGTAACCTGTATGGAACTTTTTACTTGTGATCTATTTGGACTTATATAGCGCCTTTATCCAAAGCGCTTTACAACGGCCTCTCATTCACCCATTCACACACACACATTCACACACCAATGGCGGCCTGCGGCCTCGTACCTATGACTGAATCTGTCTTGTTATTAGTAATAGAGTAAATAACTGTCTGTTTTAAGGCTATCTAGTTAAAATTGGACTACTGATACCTGTCTGTTCATAGGGAGAGTGTGGGAATAGGGAGAAAGCACATTGGGATATAGGTCCGTAGAGGGGAAGAGGGCTAATGAACCAACAGAAGTAGGGGTAGCTAAGTGCACTCAGTAGACTGATGTGCCAAGAGAAGACAGCAACACTACACACAACTGGAAGAGAAGGTACTAAGTACCCTGGCTTCCTCTCAGGCCTTCCTCGATGGACTCCCACAGATAGACTCCCTTGTCTTGTTGTCACGAGTCTTAGTGTCATAGACTTGTATTAGCATATCCACTGGGAGTATAACATATGTGAGCAGAGCCCTCTCTATGACATCAGAGCCCTCTCTATGACATCAGAGAGGACTGCTGTAACCTGTATGGAACTTTTTACTTGTGATCTATTTGGACTTATATAGCGCCTTTATCCAAAGCGCTTTACAACGGCCTCTCATTCACCCATTCACACACACATTCACACACCAATGGCGGCCTGCGGCCTCGTACCTATGACTGAATCTGTCTTGTTATTAGTAATAGAGTAAATAACTGTCTGTTTTAAGGCTATCTAGTTAAAATTGGACTACTGATACCTGTCTGTTCATAGGGAGAGTGTGGGAATAGGGAGAAAGCACATTGGGATATAGGTCCGTAGAGGGGAAGAGGGCTAATGAACCAACAGAAGTAGGGGTAGCTAAGTGCACTCAGTAGACTGATGTGCCAAGAGAAGACAGCAACACTACACACAACTGGAAGAGAAGGTACTAAGTACCCTGGCTTCCTCTCAGGCCTTCCTCGATGGACTCCCACAGATAGACTCCCTTGTCTTGTTGTCACGAGTCTTAGTGTCATAGACTTGTATTAGCATATCCACTGGGAGTATAACATATGTGAGCAGAGCCCTCTCTATGACATCAGAGCCCTCTCTATGACATCAGAGAGGACTGCTGTAACCTGTATGGAACTTTTTACTTGTGATCTATTTGGACTTATATAGCGCCTTTATCCAAAGCGCTTTACAACGGCCTCTCATTCACCCATTCACACACACACATTCACACACCAATGGCGGCCTGCGGCCTCGTACCTATGACTGAATCTGTCTTGTTATTAGTAATAGAGTAAATAACTGTCTGTTTTAAGGCTATCTAGTTAAAATTGGACTACTGATACCTGTCTGTTCATAGGGAGAGTGTGGGAATAGGGAGAAAGCACATTGGGATATAGGTCCGTAGAGGGGAAGAGGGCTAATGAACCAACAGAAGTAGGGGTAGCTAAGTGCACTCAGTAGACTGATGTGCCAAGAGAAGACAGCAACACTACACACAACTGGAAGAGAAGGTACTAAGTACCCTGGCTTCCTCTCAGGCCTTCCTCGATGGACTCCCACAGATAGACTCCCTTGTCTTGTTGTCACGAGTCTTAGTGTCATAGACTTGTATTAGCATATCCACTGGGAGTATAACATATGTGAGCAGAGCCCTCTCTATGACATCAGAGCCCTCTCTATGACATCAGAGAGGACTGCTGTAACCTGTATGGAACTTTTTACTTGTGATCTATTTGGACTTATATAGCGCCTTTATCCAAAGCGCTTTACAACGGCCTCTCATTCACCCATTCACACACACACATTCACACACCAATGGCGGCCTGCGGCCTCGTACCTATGACTGAATCTGTCTTGTTATTAGTAATAGAGTAAATAACTGTCTGTTTTAAGGCTATCTAGTTAAAATTGGACTACTGATACCTGTCTGTTCATAGGGAGAGTGTGGGAATAGGGAGAAAGCACATTGGGATATAGGTCCGTAGAGGGGAAGAGGGCTAATGAACCAACAGAAGTAGGGGTAGCTAAGTGCACTCAGTAGACTGATGTGCCAAGAGAAGACAGCAACACTACACACAACTGGAAGAGAAGGTACTAAGTACCCTGGCTTCCTCTCAGGCCTTCCTCGATGGACTCCCACAGATAGACTCCCTTGTCTTGTTGTCACGAGTCTTAGTGTCATAGACTTGTATTAGCATATCCACTGGGAGTATAACATATGTGAGCAGAGCCCTCTCTAGGACATCAGAGCCCTCTCTATGACATCAGAGAGGACTGCTGTAACCTGTATGGAACTTTTTACTTGTGATCTATTTGGACTTATATAGCGCCTTTATCCAAAGCGCTTTACAACGGCCTCTCATTCACCCATTCACACACACATTCACACACCAATGGCGGCCTGCGGCCTCGTACCTATGACTGAATCTGTCTTGTTATTAGTAATAGAGTAAATAACTGTCTGTTTTAAGGCTATCTAGTTAAAATTGGACTACTGATACCTGTCTGTTCATAGGGAGAGTGTGGGAATAGGGAGAAAGCACATTGGGATATAGGTCCGTAGAGGGGAAGAGGGCTAATGAACCAACAGAAGTAGGGGTAGCTAAGTGCACTCAGTAGACTGATGTGCCAAGAGAAGACAGCAACACTACACACAACTGGAAGAGAAGGTACTAAGTACCCTGGCTTCCTCTCAGGCCTTCCTCGATGGACTCCCACAGATAGACTCCCTTGTCTTGTTGTCACGAGTCTTAGTGTCATAGACTTGTATTAGCATATCCACTGGGAGTATAACATATGTGAGCAGAGCCCTCTCTATGACATCAGAGCCCTCTCTATGACATCAGAGAGGACTGCTGTAACCTGTATGGAACTTTTTACTTGTGATTTATTTGGACTTATATAGCGCCTTTATCCAAAGCGCTTTACAACGGCCTCTCATTCACCCATTCACACACACACATTCACACACCAATGGCGGCCTGCGGCCTCGTACCTATGACTGAATCTGTCTTGTTATTAGTAATAGAGTAAATAACTGTCTGTTTTAAGGCTATCTAGTTAAAATTGGACTACTGATACCTGTCTGTTCATAGGGAGAGTGTGGGAATAGGGAGAAAGCACATTGGGATATAGGTCCGTAGAGGGGAAGAGGGCTAATGAACCAACAGAAGTAGGGGTAGCTAAGTGCACTCAGTAGACTGATGTGCCAAGAGAAGACAGCAACACTACACACAACTGGAAGAGAAGGTACTAAGTACCCTGGCTTCCTCTCAGGCCTTCCTCGATGGACTCCCACAGATAGACTCCCTTGTCTTGTTGTCACGAGTCTTAGTGTCATAGACTTGTATTAGCATATCCACTGGGAGTATAACATATGTGAGCAGAGCCCTCTCTATGACATCAGAGCCCTCTCTATGACATCAGAGAGGACTGCTGTAACCTGTATGGAACTTTTTACTTGTGATCTATTTGGACTTATATAGCGCCTTTATCCAAAGCGCTTTACAACGGCCTCTCATTCACCCATTCACACACACACATTCACACACCAATGGCGGCCTGCGGCCTCGTACCTATGACTGAATCTGTCTTGTTATTAGTAATAGAGTAAATAACTGTCTGTTTTAAGGCTATCTAGTTAAAATTGGACTACTGATACCTGTCTGTTCATAGGGAGAGTGTGGGAATAGGGAGAAAGCACATTGGGATATAGGTCCGTAGAGGGGAAGAGGGCTAATGAACCAACAGAAGTAGGGGTAGCTAAGTGCACTCAGTAGACTGATGTGCCAAGAGAAGACAGCAACACTACACACAACTGGAAGAGAAGGTACTAAGTACCCTGGCTTCCTCTCAGGCCTTCCTCGATGGACTCCCACAGATAGACTCCCTTGTCTTGTTGTCACGAGTCTTAGTGTCATAGACTTGTATTAGCATATCCACTGGGAGTATAACATATGTGAGCAGAGCCCTCTCTAGGACATCAGAGCCCTCTCTATGACATCAGAGAGGACTGCTGTAACCTGTATGGAACTTTTTACTTGTGATCTATTTGGACTTATATAGCGCCTTTATCCAAAGCGCTTTACAACGGCCTCTCATTCACCCATTCACACACACACATTCACACACCAATGGCGGCCTGCGGCCTCGTACCTATGACTGAATCTGTCTTGTTATTAGTAATAGAGTAAATAACTGTCTGTTTTAAGGCTATCTAGTTAAAATTGGACTACTGATACCTGTCTGTTCATAGGGAGAGTGTGGGAATAGGGAGAAAGCACATTGGGATATAGGTCCGTAGAGGGGAAGAGGGCTAATGAACCAACAGAAGTAGGGGTAGCTAAGTGCACTCAGTAGACTGATGTGCCAAGAGAAGACAGCAACACTACACACAACTGGAAGAGAAGGTACTAAGTACCCTGGCTTCCTCTCAGGCCTTCCTCGATGGACTCCCACAGATAGACTCCCTTGTCTTGTTGTCACGAGTCTTAGTGTCATAGACTTGTATTAGCATATCCACTGGGAGTATAACATATGTGAGCAGAGCCCTCTCTATGACATCAGAGCCCTCTCTATGACATCAGAGAGGACTGCTGTAACCTGTATGGAACTTTTTACTTGTGATCTATTTGGACTTATATAGCGCCTTTATCCAAAGCGCTTTACAACGGCCTCTCATTCACCCATTCACACACACACATTCACACACCAATGGCGGCCTGCGGCCTCGTACCTATGACTGAATCTGTCTTGTTATTAGTAATAGAGTAAATAACTGTCTGTTTTAAGGCTATCTAGTTAAAATTGGACTACTGATACCTGTCTGTTCATAGGGAGAGTGTGGGAATAGGGAGAAAGCACATTGGGATATAGGTCCATAGAGGGGAAGAGGGCTAATGAACCAACAGAAGTAGGGGTAGCTAAGTGCACTCAGTAGACTGATGTGCCAAGAGAAGACAGCAACACTACACACAACTGGAAGAGAAGGTACTAAGTACCCTGGCTTCCTCTCAGGCCTTCCTCGATGGACTCCCACAGATAGACTCCCTTGTCTTGTTGTCACGAGTCTTAGTGTCATAGACTTGTATTAGCATATCCACTGGGAGTATAACATATGTGAGCAGAGCCCTCTCTATGACATCAGAGCCCTCTCTATGACATCAGAGAGGACTGCTGTAACCTGTATGGAACTTTTTACTTGTGATCTATTTGGACTTATATAGCGCCTTTATCCAAAGCGCTTTACAACGGCCTCTCATTCACCCATTCACACACACATTCACACACCAATGGCGGCCTGCGGCCTCGTACCTATGACTGAATCTGTCTTGTTATTAGTAATAGAGTAAATAACTGTCTGTTTTAAGGCTATCTAGTTAAAATTGGACTACTGATACCTGTCTGTTCATAGGGAGAGTGTGGGAATAGGGAGAAAGCACATTGGGATATAGGTCCGTGGAGGGGAAGAGGGCTAATGAACCAACAGAAGTAGGGGTAGCTAAGTGCACTCAGTAGACTGATGTGCCAAGAGAAGACAGCAACACTACACACAACTGGAAGAGAAGGTACTAAGTACCCTGGCTTCCTCTCAGGCCTTCCTCGATGGACTCCCACAGATAGACTCCCTTGTCTTGTTGTCACGAGTCTTAGTGTCATAGACTTGTATTAGCATATCCACTGGGAGTATAACATATGTGAGCAGAGCCCTCTCTATGACATCAGAGCCCTCTCTATGACATCAGAGAGGACTGCTGTAACCTGTATGGAACTTTTTACTTGTGATCTATTTGGACTTATATAGCGCCTTTATCCAAAGCGCTTTACAACGGCCTCTCATTCACCCATTCACACACACACATTCACACACCAATGGCGGCCTGCGGCCTCGTACCTATGACTGAATCTGTCTTGTTATTAGTAATAGAGTAAATAACTGTCTGTTTTAAGGCTATCTAGTTAAAATTGGACTACTGATACCTGTCTGTTCATAGGGAGAGTGTGGGAATAGGGAGAAAGCACATTGGGATATAGGTCCATAGAGGGGAAGAGGGCTAATGAACCAACAGAAGTAGGGGTAGCTAAGTGCACTCAGTAGACTGATGTGCCAAGAGAAGACAGCAACACTACACACAACTGGAAGAGAAGGTACTAAGTACCCTGGCTTCCTCTCAGGCCTTCCTCGATGGACTCCCACAGATAGACTCCCTTGTCTTGTTGTCACGAGTCTTAGTGTCATAGACTTGTATTAGCATATCCACTGGGAGTATAACATATGTGAGCAGAGCCCTCTCTATGACATCAGAGCCCTCTCTATGACATCAGAGAGGACTGCTGTAACCTGTATGGAACTTTTTACTTGTGATCTATTTGGACTTATATAGCGCCTTTATCCAAAGCGCTTTACAACGGCCTCTCATTCACCCATTCACACACACATTCACACACCAATGGCGGCCTGCGGCCTCGTACCTATGACTGAATCTGTCTTGTTATTAGTAATAGAGTAAATAACTGTCTGTTTTAAGGCTATCTAGTTAAAATTGGACTACTGATACCTGTCTGTTCATAGGGAGAGTGTGGGAATAGGGAGAAAGCACATTGGGATATAGGTCCATAGAGGGGAAGAGGGCTAATGAACCAACAGAAGTAGGGGTAGCTAAGTGCACTCAGTAGACTGATGTGCCAAGAGAAGACAGCAACACTACACACAACTGGAAGAGAAGGTACTAAGTACCCTGGCTTCCTCTCAGGCCTTCCTCGATGGACTCCCACAGATAGACTCCCTTGTCTTGTTGTCACGAGTCTTAGTGTCATAGACTTGTATTAGCATATCCACTGGGAGTATAACATATGTGAGCAGAGCCCTCTCTATGACATCAGAGCCCTCTCTATGACATCAGAGAGGACTGCTGTAACCTGTATGGAACTTTTTACTTGTGATCTATTTGGACTTATATAGCACCTTTATCCAAAGCGCTTTACAACGGCCTCTCATTCACCCATTCACACACACATTCACACACCAATGGCGGCCTGCGGCCTCGTACCTATGACTGAATCTGTCTTGTTATTAGTAATAGAGTAAATAACTGTCTGTTTTAAGGCTATCTAGTTAAAATTGGACTACTGATACCTGTCTGTTCATAGGGAGAGTGTGGGAATAGGGAGAAAGCACATTGGGATATAGGTCCGTGGAGGGGAAGAGGGCTAATGAACCAACAGAAGTAGGGGTAGCTAAGTGCACTCAGTAGACTGATGTGCCAAGAGAAGACAGCAACACTACACACAACTGGAAGAGAAGGTACTAAGTACCCTGGCTTCCTCTCAGGCCTTCCTCGATGGACTCCCACAGATAGACTCCCTTGTCTTGTTGTCACGAGTCTTAGTGTCATAGACTTGTATTAGCATATCCACTGGGAGTATAACATATGTGAGCAGAGCCCTCTCTATGACATCAGAGCCCTCTCTATGACATCAGAGAGGACTGCTGTAACCTGTATGGAACTTTTTACTTGTGATCTATTTGGACTTATATAGCGCCTTTATCCAAAGCGCTTTACAACGGCCTCTCATTCACCCATTCACACACACACATTCACACACCAATGGCGGCCTGCGGCCTCGTACCTATGACTGAATCTGTCTTGTTATTAGTAATAGAGTAAATAACTGTCTGTTTTAAGGCTATCTAGTTAAAATTGGACTACTGATACCTGTCTGTTCATAGGGAGAGTGTGGGAATAGGGAGAAAGCACATTGGGATATAGGTCCATAGAGGGGAAGAGGGCTAATGAACCAACAGAAGTAGGGGTAGCTAAGTGCACTCAGTAGACTGATGTGCCAAGAGAAGACAGCAACACTACACACAACTGGAAGAGAAGGTACTAAGTACCCTGGCTTCCTCTCAGGCCTTCCTCGATGGACTCCCACAGATAGACTCCCTTGTCTTGTTGTCACGAGTCTTAGTGTCATAGACTTGTATTAGCATATCCACTGGGAGTATAACATATGTGAGCAGAGCCCTCTCTATGACATCAGAGCCCTCTCTATGACATCAGAGAGGACTGCTGTAACCTGTATGGAACTTTTTACTTGTGATCTATTTGGACTTATATAGCGCCTTTATCCAAAGCGCTTTACAACGGCCTCTCATTCACCCATTCACACACACATTCACACACCAATGGCGGCCTGCGGCCTCGTACCTATGACTGAATCTGTCTTGTTATTAGTAATAGAGTAAATAACTGTCTGTTTTAAGGCTATCTAGTTAAAATTGGACTACTGATACCTGTCTGTTCATAGGGAGAGTGTGGGAATAGGGAGAAAGCACATTGGGATATAGGTCCATAGAGGGGAAGAGGGCTAATGAACCAACAGAAGTAGGGGTAGCTAAGTGCACTCAGTAGACTGATGTGCCAAGAGAAGACAGCAACACTACACACAACTGGAAGAGAAGGTACTAAGTACCCTGGCTTCCTCTCAGGCCTTCCTCGATGGACTCCCACAGATAGACTCCCTTGTCTTGTTGTCACGAGTCTTAGTGTCATAGACTTGTATTAGCATATCCACTGGGAGTATAACATATGTGAGCAGAGCCCTCTCTATGACATCAGAGCCCTCTCTATGACATCAGAGAGGACTGCTGTAACCTGTATGGAACTTTTTACTTGTGATCTATTTGGACTTATATAGCGCCTTTATCCAAAGCGCTTTACAACGGCCTCTCATTCACCCATTCACACACACATTCACACACCAATGGCGGCCTGCGGCCTCGTACCTATGACTGAATCTGTCTTGTTATTAGTAATAGAGTAAATAACTGTCTGTTTTAAGGCTATCTAGTTAAAATTGGACTACTGATACCTGTCTGTTCATAGGGAGAGTGTGGGAATAGGGAGAAAGCACATTGGGATATAGGTCCGTGGAGGGGAAGAGGGCTAATGAACCAACAGAAGTAGGGGTAGCTAAGTGCACTCAGTAGACTGATGTGCCAAGAGAAGACAGCAACACTACACACAACTGGAAGAGAAGGTACTAAGTACCCTGGCTTCCTCTCAGGCCTTCCTCGATGGACTCCCACAGATAGACTCCCTTGTCTTGTTGTCACGAGTCTTAGTGTCATAGACTTGTATTAGCATATCCACTGGGAGTATAACATATGTGAGCAGAGCCCTCTCTATGACATCAGAGCCCTCTCTATGACATCAGAGAGGACTGCTGTAACCTGTATGGAACTTTTTACTTGTGATCTATTTGGACTTATATAGCGCCTTTATCCAAAGCGCTTTACAACGGCCTCTCATTCACCCATTCACACACACACATTCACACACCAATGGCGGCCTGCGGCCTCGTACCTATGACTGAATCTGTCTTGTTATTAGTAATAGAGTAAATAACTGTCTGTTTTAAGGCTATCTAGTTAAAATTGGACTACTGATACCTGTCTGTTCATAGGGAGAGTGTGGGAATAGGGAGAAAGCACATTGGGATATAGGTCCGTAGAGGGGAAGAGGGCTAATGAACCAACAGAAGTAGGGGTAGCTAAGTGCACTCAGTAGACTGATGTGCCAAGAGAAGACAGCAACACTACACACAACTGGAAGAGAAGGTACTAAGTACCCTGGCTTCCTCTCAGGCCTTCCTCGATGGACTCCCACAGATAGACTCCCTTGTCTTGTTGTCACGAGTCTTAGTGTCATAGACTTGTATTAGCATATCCACTGGGAGTATAACATATGTGAGCAGAGCCCTCTCTATGACATCAGAGCCCTCTCTATGACATCAGAGAGGACTGCTGTAACCTGTATGGAACTTTTTACTTGTGATCTATTTGGACTTATATAGCGCCTTTATCCAAAGCGCTTTACAACGGCCTCTCATTCACCCATTCACACACACACATTCACACACCAATGGCGGCCTGCGGCCTCGTACCTATGACTGAATCTGTCTTGTTATTAGTAATAGAGTAAATAACTGTCTGTTTTAAGGCTATCTAGTTAAAATTGGACTACTGATACCTGTCTGTTCATAGGGAGAGTGTGGGAATAGGGAGAAAGCACATTGGGATATAGGTCCGTAGAGGGGAAGAGGGCTAATGAACCAACAGAAGTAGGGGTAGCTAAGTGCACTCAGTAGACTGATGTGCCAAGAGAAGACAGCAACACTACACACAACTGGAAGAGAAGGTACTAAGTACCCTGGCTTCCTCTCAGGCCTTCCTCGATGGACTCCCACAGATAGACTCCCTTGTCTTGTTGTCACGAGTCTTAGTGTCATAGACTTGTATTAGCATATCCACTGGGAGTATAACATATGTGAGCAGAGCCCTCTCTATGACATCAGAGCCCTCTCTATGACATCAGAGAGGACTGCTGTAACCTGTATGGAACTTTTTACTTGTGATCTATTTGGACTTATATAGCGCCTTTATCCAAAGCGCTTTACAACGGCCTCTCATTCACCCATTCACACACACACATTCACACACCAATGGCGGCCTGCGGCCTCGTACCTATGACTGAATCTGTCTTGTTATTAGTAATAGAGTAAATAACTGTCTGTTTTAAGGCTATCTAGTTAAAATTGGACTACTGATACCTGTCTGTTCATAGGGAGAGTGTGGGAATAGGGAGAAAGCACATTGGGATAGGTCCATAGAGGGGAAGAGGGCTAATGAACCAACAGAAGTAGGGGTAGCTAAGTGCACTCAGTAGACTGATGTGCCAAGAGAAGACAGCAACACTACACACAACTGGAAGAGAAGGTACTAAGTACCCTGGCTTCCTCTCAGGCCTTCCTCGATGGACTCCTACAGATAGACTCCCTTGTCTTGTTGTCACGAGTCTTAGTGTCATAGACTTGTATTAGCATATCCACTGGGAGTATAACATATGTGAGCAGAGCCCTCTCTATGACATCAGAGCCCTCTCTATGACATCAGAGAGGACTGCTGTAACCTGTATGGAACTTTTTACTTGTGATCTATTTGGACTTATATAGCGCCTTTATCCAAAGCGCTTTACAACGGCCTCTCATTCACCCATTCACACACACACATTCACACACCAATGGCGGCCTGCGGCCTCGTACCTATGACTGAATCTGTCTTGTTATTAGTAATAGAGTAAATAACTGTCTGTTTTAAGGCTATCTAGTTAAAATTGGACTACTGATACCTGTCTGTTCATAGGGAGAGTGTGGGAATAGGGAGAAAGCACATTGGGATATAGGTCCGTAGAGGGGAAGAGGGCTAATGAACCAACAGAAGTAGGGGTAGCTAAGTGCACTCAGTAGACTGATGTGCCAAGAGAAGACAGCAACACTACACACAACTGGAAGAGAAGGTACTAAGTACCCTGGCTTCCTCTCAGGCCTTCCTCGATGGACTCCCACAGATAGACTCCCTTGTCTTGTTGTCACGAGTCTTAGTGTCATAGACTTGTATTAGCATATCCACTGGGAGTATAACATATGTGAGCAGAGCCCTCTCTATGACATCAGAGCCCTCTCTATGACATCAGAGAGGACTGCTGTAACCTGTATGGAACTTTTTACTTGTGATCTATTTGGACTTATATAGCGCCTTTATCCAAAGCGCTTTACAACGGCCTCTCATTCACCCATTCACACACACACATTCACACACCAATGGCGGCCTGCGGCCTCATACCTTTGACTGAATCTGTCTTGTTATTAGTAATAGAGTAAATAACTGTCTGTTTTAAGGCTATCTAGTTAAAATTGGACTACTGATACCTGTCTGTTCATAGGGAGAGTGTGGGAATAGGGAGAAAGCACATTGGGATATAGGTCCGTAGAGGGGAAGAGGGCTAATGAACCAACAGAAGTAGGGGTAGCTAAGTGCACTCAGTAGACTGATGTGCCAAGAGAAGACAGCAACACTACACACAACTGGAAGAGAAGGTACTAAGTACCCTGGCTTCCTCTCAGGCCTTCCTCGATGGACTCCCACAGATAGACTCCCTTGTCTTGTTGTCACGAGTCTTAGTGTCATAGACTTGTATTAGCATATCCACTGGGAGTATGACATATGTGAGCAGAGCCCTCTCTATGACATCAGAGCCCTCTCTATGACATCAGAGAGGACTGCTGTAACCTGTATGGAACTTTTTACTTGTGATCTATTTGGACTTATATAGCGCCTTTATCCAAAGCGCTTTACAACGGCCTCTCATTCACCCATTCACACACACACATTCACACACCAATGGCGGCCTGCGGCCTCGTACCTATGACTGAATCTGTCTTGTTATTAGTAATAGAGTAAATAACTGTCTGTTTTAAGGCTATCTAGTTAAAATTGGACTACTGATACCTGTCTGTTCATAGGGAGAGTGTGGGAATAGGGAGAAAGCACATTGGGATATAGGTCCGTAGAGGGGAAGAGGGCTAATGAACCAACAGAAGTAGGGGTAGCTAAGTGCACTCAGTAGACTGATGTGCCAAGAGAAGACAGCAACACTACACACAACTGGAAGAGAAGGTACTAAGTACCCTGGCTTCCTCTCAGGCCTTCCTCGATGGACTCCCACAGATAGACTCCCTTGTCTTGTTGTCACGAGTCTTAGTGTCATAGACTTGTATTAGCATATCCACTGGGAGTATAACATATGTGAGCAGAGCCCTCTCTATGACATCAGAGCCCTCTCTATGACATCAGAGAGGACTGCTGTAACCTGTATGGAACTTTTTACTTGTGATCTATTTGGACTTATATAGCGCCTTTATCCAAAGCACTTTACAACGGCCTCTCATTCACCCATTCACACACACACATTCACACACCAATGGCGGCCTGCGGCCTCGTACCTATGACTGAATCTGTCTTGTTATTAGTAATAGAGTAAATAACTGTCTGTTTTAAGGCTATCTAGTTAAAATTGGACTACTGATACCTGTCTGTTCATAGGGAGAGTGTGGGAATAGGGAGAAAGCACATTGGGATATAGGTCCGTAGAGGGGAAGAGGGCTAATGAACCAACAGAAGTAGGGGTAGCTAAGTGCACTCAGTAGACTGATGTGCCAAGAGAAGACAGCAACACTACACACAACTGGAAGAGAAGGTACTAAGTACCCTGGCTTCCTCTCAGGCCTTCCTCGATGGACTCCCACAGATAGACTCCCTTGTCTTGTTGTCACGAGTCTTAGTGTCATAGACTTGTATTAGCATATCCACTGGGAGTATAACATATGTGAGCAGAGCCCTCTCTATGACATCAGAGCCCTCTCTATGACATCAGAGAGGACTGCTGTAACCTGTATGGAACTTTTTACTTGTGATCTATTTGGACTTATATAGCGCCTTTATCCAAAGCGCTTTACAACGGCCTCTCATTCACCCATTCACACACACATTCACACACCAATGGCGGCCTGCGGCCTCGTACCTATGACTGAATCTGTCTTGTTATTAGTAATAGAGTAAATAACTGTCTGTTTTAAGGCTATCTAGTTAAAATTGGACTACTGATACCTGTCTGTTCATAGGGAGAGTGTGGGAATAGGGAGAAAGCACATTGGGATATAGGTCCGTAGAGGGGAAGAGGGCTAATGAACCAACAGAAGTAGGGGTAGCTAAGTGCACTCAGTAGACTGATGTGCCAAGAGAAGACAGCAACACTACACACAACTGGAAGAGAAGGTACTAAGTACCCTGGCTTCCTCTCAGGCCTTCCTCGATGGACTGCCACAGATAGACTCCCTTGTCTTGTTGTCACGAGTCTTAGTGTCATAGACTTGTATTAGCATATCCACTGGGAGTATAACATATGTGAGCAGAGCCCTCTCTATGACATCAGAGCCCTCTCTATAACATCAGAGAGGACTGCTGTAACCTGTATGGAACTTTTTACTTGTGATCTATTTGGACTTATATAGCGCCTTCATCCAAAGCGCTTTACAACGGCCTCTCATTCACCCATTCACACACACACATTCACACACCAATGGCGGCCTGCGGCCTCGTACCTATGACTGAATCTGTCTTGTTATTAGTAATAGAGTAAATAACTGTCTGTTTTAAGGCTATCTAGTTAAAATTGGACTACTGATACCTGTCTGTTCATAGGGAGAGTGTGGGAATAGGGAGAAAGCACATTGGGATATAGGTCTGTAGAGGGGAAGAGGGCTAATGAACCAACAGAAGTAGGGGTAGCTAAGTGCACTCAGTAGACTGATGTGCCAAGAGAAGACAGCAACACTACACACAACTGGAAGAGAAGGTACTAAGTACCCTGGCTTCCTCTCAGGCCTTCCTCGATGGACTCCCACAGATAGACTCCCTTGTCTTGTTGTCACGAGTCTTAGTGTCATAGACTTGTATTAGCATATCCACTGGGAGTATAACATATGTGAGCAGAGCCCTCTCTATGACATCAGAGCCCTCTCTATGACATCAGAGAGGACTGCTGTAACCTGTATGGAACTTTTTACTTGTGATCTATTTGGACTTATATAGCGCCTTTATCCAAAGCGCTTTACAACGGCCTCTCATTCACCCATTCACACACACACATTCACACACCAATGGCGGCCTGCGGCCTCGTACCTATGACTGAATCTGTCTTGTTATTAGTAATAGAGTAAATAACTGTCTGTTTTAAGGCCATCTAGTTAAAATTGGACTACTGATACCTGTCTGTTCATAGGGAGAGTGTGGGAATAGGGAGAAAGCACATTGGGATATAGGTCCGTAGAGGGGAAGAGGGCTAATGAACCAACAGAAGTAGGGGTAGCTAAGTGCACTCAGTAGACTGATGTGCCAAGAGAAGACAGCAACACTACACACAACTGGAAGAGAAGGTACTAAGTACCCTGGCTTCCTCTCAGGCCTTCCTCGATGGACTCCCACAGATAGACTCCCTTGTCTTGTTGTCACGAGTCTTAGTGTCATAGACTTGTATAAGCATATCCACTGGGAGTATAACATATGTGAGCAGAGCCCTCTCTATGACATCAGAGCCCTCTCTATGACATCAGAGAGGACTGCTGTAACCTGTATGGAACTTTTTACTTGTGATCTATTTGGACTTATATAGCGCCTTTATCCAAAGCGCTTTACAACGGCCTCTCATTCACCCATTCACACACACACACATTCACACACCAATGGCGGCCTGCGGCCTCGTACCTATGACTGAATCTGTCTTGTTATTAGTAATAGAGTAAATAACTGTCTGTTTTAAGGCTATCTAGTTAAAATTGGACTACTGATACCTGTCTGTTCATAGGGAGAGTGTGGGAATAGGGAGAAAGCACATTGGGATATAGGTCCGTAGAGGGGAAGAGGGCTAATGAACCAACAGAAGTAGGGGTAGCTAAGTGCACTCAGTAGACTGATGTGCCAAGAGAAGACAGCAACACTACACACAACTGGAAGAGAAGGTACTAAGTACCCTGGCTTCCTCTCAGGCCTTCCTCAATGGACTCCCACAGATAGACTCCCTTGTCTTGTTGTCACGAGTCTTAGTGTCATAGACTTGTATAAGCATATCCACTGGGAGTATAACATATGTGAGCAGAGCCCTCTCTATGACATCAGAGCCCTCTCTATGACATCAGAGAGGACTGCTGTAACCTGTATGGAACTTTTTACTTGTGATCTATTTGGACTTATATAGCGCCTTTATCCAAAGCGCTTTACAACGGCCTCTCATTCACCCATTCACACACACACATTCACACACCATTGGCGGCCTGCGGCCTCGTACCTATGACTGAATCTGTCTTGTTATTAGTAATAGAGTAAATAACTGTCTGTTTTAAGGCTATCTAGTTAAAATTGGACTACTGATACCTGTCTGTTCATAGGGAGAGTGTGGGAATAGGGAGAAAGCACATTGGGATATAGGTCCGTAGAGGGGAAGAGGGCTAATTAACCAACAGAAGCAGGGGTAGCTAAGTGCACTCAGTAGACTGATGTGCCAAGAGAAGACAGCAACACTACACACAACTGGAAGAGAAGGTACTAAGTACCCTGGCTTCCTCTCAGGCCTTCCTCGATGGACTCCCACAGATAGACTCCCTTGTCTTGTTGTCACGAGTCTTAGTGTCATAGACTTGTATTAGCATATCCACTGGGAGTATAACATATGTCTCTATGACATCTGAGTCCTCTCTATGACATCAGAGAGGACTGCTGTAACCTGTATGGAACTTTTTACTTGTGATCTATTTGGACTTATATAGCGCCTTTATCCAAAGCGCTTTACAACGGCCTCTCATTCACCCATTCACACACACATTCACACACCAATGGCGGCCTGCGGCCTCGTACCTATGACTGAATCTGTCTTGTTATTAGTAATAGAGTAAATAACTGTCTGTTTTAAGGCTATCTAGTTAAAATTGGACTACTGATACCTGTCTGTTCATAGGGAGAGTGTGGGAATAGGGAGAAAGCACATTGGGATATAGGTCCGTAGAGGGGAAGAGGGCTAATGAACCAACAGAAGTAGGGGTAGCTAAGTGCACTCAGTAGACTGATGTGCCAAGAGAAGACAGCAACACTACACACAACTGGAAGAGAAGGTACTAAGTACCCTGGCTTCCTCTCAGGCCTTCCTCGATGGACTCCCACAGATAGACTCCCTTGTCTTGTTGTCACGAGTCTTAGTGTCATAGACTTGTATTAGCATATCCACTGGGAGTATAACATATGTGAGCAGAGCCCTCTCTATGACATCAGAGCCCTCTCTATGACATCAGAGAGGACTGCTGTAACCTGTATGGAACTTTTTACTTGTGATCTATTTGGACTTATATATCGCCTTTATCCAAAGAGCTTTACAACGGCCTCTCATTCACCCATTCACACACACATTCACACACCAATGGCGGCCTGCGGCCTCGTACCTATGACTGAATCTGTCTTGTTATTAGTAATAGAGTAAATAACTGTCTGTTTTAAGGCTATCTAGTTAAAATTGGACTACTGATACCTGTCTGTTCATAGGGAGAGTGTGGGAATAGGGAGAAAGCACATTGGGATATAGGTCCGTAGAGGGGAAGAGGGCTAATGAACCAACAGAAGTAGGGGTAGCTAAGTGCACTCAGTAGACTGATGTGCCAAGAGAAGACAGCAACACTACACACAACTGGAAGAGAAGGTACTAAGTACCCTGGCTTCCTCTCAGGCCTTCCTCGATGGACTCCCACAGATAGACTCCCTTGTCTTGTTGTCACGAGTCTTAGTGTCATAGACTTGTATTAGCATATCCACTGGGAGTATAACATATGTGAGCAGAGCCCTCTCTATGACATCAGAGCCCTCTCTATGACATCAGAGAGGACTGCTGTAACCTGTATGGAACTTTTTACTTGTGATCTATTTGGACTTATATAGCGCCTTTATCCAAAGCGCTTTACAACGGCCTCTCATTCACCCATTCACACACACACATTCACACACCAATGGCGGCCTGCGGCCTCGTACCTATGACTGAATCTGTCTTGTTATTAGTAATAGAGTAAATAACTGTCTGTTTTAAGGCTATCTAGTTAAAATTGGACTACTGATACCTGTCTGTTCATAGGGAGAGTGTGGGAATAGGGAGAAAGCACATTGGGATATAGGTCCGTAGAGGGGAAGAGGGCTAATGAACCAACAGAAGTAGGGGTAGCTAAGTGCACTCAGTAGACTGATGTGCCAAGAGAAGACAGCAACACTACACACAACTGGAAGAGAAGGTACTAAGTACCCTGGCTTCCTCTCAGGCCTTCCTCGATGGACTCCCACAGATAGACTCCCTTGTCTTGTTGTCACGAGTCTTAGTGTCATAGACTTGTATTAGCATATCCACTGGGAGTATAACATATGTGAGCAGAGCCCTCTCTAGGACATCAGAGCCCTCTCTATGACATCAGAGAGGACTGCTGTAACCTGTATGGAACTTTTTACTTGTGATCTATTTGGACTTATATAGCGCCTTTATCCAAAGCGCTTTACAACGGCCTCTCATTCACCCATTCACACACACACATTCACACACCAATGGCGGCCTGCGGCCTCGTACCTATGACTGAATCTGTCTTGTTATTAGTAATAGAGTAAATAACTGTCTGTTTTAAGGCTATCTAGTTAAAATTGGACTACTGATACCTGTCTGTTCATAGGGAGAGTGTGGGAATAGGGAGAAAGCACATTGGGATATAGGTCCGTAGAGGGGAAGAGGGCTAATGAACCAACAGAAGTAGGGGTAGCTAAGTGCACTCAGTAGACTGATGTGCCAAGAGAAGACAGCAACACTACACACAACTGGAAGAGAAGGTACTAAGTACCCTGGCTTCCTCTCAGGCCTTCCTCGATGGACTCCCACAGATAGACTCCCTTGTCTTGTTGTCACGAGTCTTAGTGTCATAGACTTGTATTAGCATATCCACTGGGAGTATAACATATGTGAGCAGAGCCCTCTCTATGACATCAGAGCCCTCTCTATGACATCAGAGAGGACTGCTGTAACCTGTATGGAACTTTTTACTTGTGATCTATTTGGACTTATATAGCGCCTTTATCCAAAGCGCTTTACAACGGCCTCTCATTCACCCATTCACACACACATTCACACACCAATGGCGGCCTGCGGCCTCGTACCTATGACTGAATCTGTCTTGTTATTAGTAATAGAGTAAATAACTGTCTGTTTTAAGGCTATCTAGTTAAAATTGGACTACTGATACCTGTCTGTTCATAGGGAGAGTGTGGGAATAGGGAGAAAGCACATTGGGATATAGGTCCGTAGAGGGGAAGAGGGCTAATGAACCAACAGAAGTAGGGGTAGCTAAGTGCACTCAGTAGACTGATGTGCCAAGAGAAGACAGCAACACTACACACAACTGGAAGAGAAGGTACTAAGTACCCTGGCTTCCTCTCAGGCCTTCCTCGATGGACTCCCACAGATAGACTCCCTTGTCTTGTTGTCACGAGTCTTAGTGTCATAGACTTGTATTAGCATATCCACTGGGAGTATAACATATGTGAGCAGAGCCCTCTCTATGACATCAGAGCCCTCTCTATGACATCAGAGAGGACTGCTGTAACCTGTATGGAACTTTTTACTTGTGATCTATTTGGACTTATATAGCGCCTTTATCCAAAGCGCTTTACAACGGCCTCTCATTCACCCATTCACACACACACATTCACACACCAATGGCGGCCTGCGGCCTCGTACCTATGACTGAATCTGTCTTGTTATTAGTAATAGAGTAAATAACTGTCTGTTTTAAGGCTATCTAGTTAAAATTGGACTACTGATACCTGTCTGTTCATAGGGAGAGTGTGGGAATAGGGAGAAAGCACATTGGGATATAGGTCCGTAGAGGGGAAGAGGGCTAATGAACCAACAGAAGTAGGGGTAGCTAAGTGCACTCAGTAGACTGATGTGCCAAGAGAAGACAGCAACACTACACACAACTGGAAGAGAAGGTACTAAGTACCCTGGCTTCCTCTCAGGCCTTCCTCGATGGACTCCCACAGATAGACTCCCTTGTCTTGTTGTCACGAGTCTTAGTGTCATAGACTTGTATTAGCATATCCACTGGGAGTATAACATATGTGAGCAGAGCCCTCTCTAGGACATCAGAGCCCTCTCTATGACATCAGAGAGGACTGCTGTAACCTGTATGGAACTTTTTACTTGTGATCTATTTGGACTTATATAGCGCCTTTATCCAAAGCGCTTTACAACGGCCTCTCATTCACCCATTCACACACACACATTCACACACCAATGGCGGCCTGCGGCCTCGTACCTATGACTGAATCTGTCTTGTTATTAGTAATAGAGTAAATAACTGTCTGTTTTAAGGCTATCTAGTTAAAATTGGACTACTGATACCTGTCTGTTCATAGGGAGAGTGTGGGAATAGGGAGAAAGCACATTGGGATATAGGTCCGTAGAGGGGAAGAGGGCTAATGAACCAACAGAAGTAGGGGTAGCTAAGTGCACTCAGTAGACTGATGTGCCAAGAGAAGACAGCAACACTACACACAACTGGAAGAGAAGGTACTAAGTACCCTGGCTTCCTCTCAGGCCTTCCTCGATGGACTCCCACAGATAGACTCCCTTGTCTTGTTGTCACGAGTCTTAGTGTCATAGACTTGTATTAGCATATCCACTGGGAGTATAACATATGTGAGCAGAGCCCTCTCTATGACATCAGAGCCCTCTCTATGACATCAGAGAGGACTGCTGTAACCTGTATGGAACTTTTTACTTGTGATCTATTTGGACTTATATAGCGCCTTTATCCAAAGCGCTTTACAACGGCCTCTCATTCACCCATTCACACACACATTCACACACCAATGGCGGCCTGCGGCCTCGTACCTATGACTGAATCTGTCTTGTTATTAGTAATAGAGTAAATAACTGTCTGTTTTAAGGCTATCTAGTTAAAATTGGACTACTGATACCTGTCTGTTCATAGGGAGAGTGTGGGAATAGGGAGAAAGCACATTGGGATATAGGTCCGTAGAGGGGAAGAGGGCTAATGAACCAACAGAAGTAGGGGTAGCTAAGTGCACTCAGTAGACTGATGTGCCAAGAGAAGACAGCAACACTACACACAACTGGAAGAGAAGGTACTAAGTACCCTGGCTTCCTCTCAGGCCTTCCTCGATGGACTCCCACAGATAGACTCCCTTGTCTTGTTGTCACGAGTCTTAGTGTCATAGACTTGTATTAGCATATCCACTGGGAGTATAACATATGTGAGCAGAGCCCTCTCTATGACATCAGAGCCCTCTCTATGACATCAGAGAGGACTGCTGTAACCTGTATGGAACTTTTTACTTGTGATCTATTTGGACTTATATAGCGCCTTTATCCAAAGCGCTTTACAACGGCCTCTCATTCACCCATTCACACACACATTCACACACCAATGGCGGCCTGCGGCCTCGTACCTATGACTGAATCTGTCTTGTTATTAGTAATAGAGTAAATAACTGTCTGTTTTAAGGCTATCTAGTTAAAATTGGACTACTGATACCTGTCTGTTCATAGGGAGAGTGTGGGAATAGGGAGAAAGCACATTGGGATATAGGTCCGTAGAGGGGAAGAGGGCTAATGAACCAACAGAAGTAGGGGTAGCTAAGTGCACTCAGTAGACTGATGTGCCAAGAGAAGACAGCAACACTACACACAACTGGAAGAGAAGGTACTAAGTACCCTGGCTTCCTCTCAGGCCTTCCTCGATGGACTCCCACAGATAGACTCCCTTGTCTTGTTGTCACGAGTCTTAGTGTCATAGACTTGTATTAGCATATCCACTGGGAGTATAACATATGTGAGCAGAGCCCTCTCTAGGACATCAGAGCCCTCTCTATGACATCAGAGAGGACTGCTGTAACCTGTATGGAACTTTTTACTTGTGATCTATTTGGACTTATATAGCGCCTTTATCCAAAGCGCTTTACAACGGCCTCTCATTCACCCATTCACACACACACATTCACACACCAATGGCGGCCTGCGGCCTCGTACCTATGACTGAATCTGTCTTGTTATTAGTAATAGAGTAAATAACTGTCTGTTTTAAGGCTATCTAGTTAAAATTGGACTACTGATACCTGTCTGTTCATAGGGAGAGTGTGGGAATAGGGAGAAAGCACATTGGGATATAGGTCCGTAGAGGGGAAGAGGGCTAATGAACCAACAGAAGTAGGGGTAGCTAAGTGCACTCAGTAGACTGATGTGCCAAGAGAAGACAGCAACACTACACACAACTGGAAGAGAAGGTACTAAGTACCCTGGCTTCCTCTCAGGCCTTCCTCGATGGACTCCCACAGATAGACTCCCTTGTCTTGTTGTCACGAGTCTTAGTGTCATAGACTTGTATTAGCATATCCACTGGGAGTATAACATATGTGAGCAGAGCCCTCTCTATGACATCAGAGCCCTCTCTATGACATCAGAGAGGACTGCTGTAACCTGTATGGAACTTTTTACTTGTGATCTATTTGGACTTATATAGCGCCTTTATCCAAAGCGCTTTACAACGGCCTCTCATTCACCCATTCACACACACACATTCACACACCAATGGCGGCCTGCGGCCTCGTACCTATGACTGAATCTGTCTTGTTATTAGTAATAGAGTAAATAACTGTCTGTTTTAAGGCTATCTAGTTAAAATTGGACTACTGATACCTGTCTGTTCATAGGGAGAGTGTGGGAATAGGGAGAAAGCACATTGGGATATAGGTCCGTAGAGGGGAAGAGGGCTAATGAACCAACAGAAGTAGGGGTAGCTAAGTGCACTCAGTAGACTGATGTGCCAAGAGAAGACAGCAACACTACACACAACTGGAAGAGAAGGTACTAAGTACCCTGGCTTCCTCTCAGGCCTTCCTCGATGGACTCCCACAGATAGACTCCCTTGTCTTGTTGTCACGAGTCTTAGTGTCATAGACTTGTATTAGCATATCCACTGGGAGTATAACATATGTGAGCAGAGCCCTCTCTAGGACATCAGAGCCCTCTCTATGACATCAGAGAGGACTGCTGTAACCTGTATGGAACTTTTTACTTGTGATCTATTTGGACTTATATAGCGCCTTTATCCAAAGCGCTTTACAACGGCCTCTCATTCACCCATTCACACACACACATTCACACACCAATGGCGGCCTGCGGCCTCGTACCTATGACTGAATCTGTCTTGTTATTAGTAATAGAGTAAATAACTGTCTGTTTTAAGGCTATCTAGTTAAAATTGGACTACTGATACCTGTCTGTTCATAGGGAGAGTGTGGGAATAGGGAGAAAGCACATTGGGATATAGGTCCGTAGAGGGGAAGAGGGCTAATGAACCAACAGAAGTAGGGGTAGCTAAGTGCACTCAGTAGACTGATGTGCCAAGAGAAGACAGCAACACTACACACAACTGGAAGAGAAGGTACTAAGTACCCTGGCTTCCTCTCAGGCCTTCCTCGATGGACTCCCACAGATAGACTCCCTTGTCTTGTTGTCACGAGTCTTAGTGTCATAGACTTGTATTAGCATATCCACTGGGAGTATAACATATGTGAGCAGAGCCCTCTCTATGACATCAGAGCCCTCTCTATGACATCAGAGAGGACTGCTGTAACCTGTATGGAACTTTTTACTTGTGATCTATTTGGACTTATATAGCGCCTTTATCCAAAGCGCTTTACAACGGCCTCTCATTCACCCATTCACACACACACATTCACACACCAATGGCGGCCTGCGGCCTCGTACCTATGACTGAATCTGTCTTGTTATTAGTAATAGAGTAAATAACTGTCTGTTTTAAGGCTATCTAGTTAAAATTGGACTACTGATACCTGTCTGTTCATAGGGAGAGTGTGGGAATAGGGAGAAAGCACATTGGGATATAGGTCCATAGAGGGGAAGAGGGCTAATGAACCAACAGAAGTAGGGGTAGCTAAGTGCACTCAGTAGACTGATGTGCCAAGAGAAGACAGCAACACTACACACAACTGGAAGAGAAGGTACTAAGTACCCTGGCTTCCTCTCAGGCCTTCCTCGATGGACTCCCACAGATAGACTCCCTTGTCTTGTTGTCACGAGTCTTAGTGTCATAGACTTGTATTAGCATATCCACTGGGAGTATAACATATGTGAGCAGAGCCCTCTCTATGACATCAGAGCCCTCTCTATGACATCAGAGAGGACTGCTGTAACCTGTATGGAACTTTTTACTTGTGATCTATTTGGACTTATATAGCGCCTTTATCCAAAGCGCTTTACAACGGCCTCTCATTCACCCATTCACACACACACATTCACACACCAATGGCGGCCTGCGGCCTCGTACCTATGACTGAATCTGTCTTGTTATTAGTAATAGAGTAAATAACTGTCTGTTTTAAGGCTATCTAGTTAAAATTGGACTACTGATACCTGTCTGTTCATAGGGAGAGTGTGGGAATAGGGAGAAAGCACATTGGGATATAGGTCCATAGAGGGGAAGAGGGCTAATGAACCAACAGAAGTAGGGGTAGCTAAGTGCACTCAGTAGACTGATGTGCCAAGAGAAGACAGCAACACTACACACAACTGGAAGAGAAGGTACTAAGTACCCTGGCTTCCTCTCAGGCCTTCCTCGATGGACTCCCACAGATAGACTCCCTTGTCTTGTTGTCACGAGTCTTAGTGTCATAGACTTGTATTAGCATATCCACTGGGAGTATAACATATGTCTCTATGACATCTGAGTCCTCTCTATGACATCAGAGAGGACTGCTGTAACCTGTATGGAACTTTTTACTTGTGATCTATTTGGACTTATATAGCGCCTTTATCCAAAGCGCTTTACAACGGCCTCTCATTCACCCATTCACACACACATTCACACACCAATGGCGGCCTGCGGCCTCGTACCTATGACTGAATCTGTCTTGTTATTAGTAATAGAGTAAATAACTGTCTGTTTTAAGGCTATCTAGTTAAAATTGGACTACTGATACCTGTCTGTTCATAGGGAGAGTGTGGGAATAGGGAGAAAGCACATTGGGATATAGGTCCGTAGAGGGGAAGAGGGCTAATGAACCAACAGAAGTAGGGGTAGCTAAGTGCACTCAGTAGACTGATGTGCCAAGAGAAGACAGCAACACTACACACAACTGGAAGAGAAGGTACTAAGTACCCTGGCTTCCTCTCAGGCCTTCCTCGATGGACTCCCACAGATAGACTCCCTTGTCTTGTTGTCACGAGTCTTAGTGTCATAGACTTGTATTAGCATATCCACTGGGAGTATAACATATGTGAGCAGAGCCCTCTCTATGACATCAGAGCCCTCTCTATGACATCAGAGAGGACTGCTGTAACCTGTATGGAACTTTTTACTTGTGATCTATTTGGACTTATATATCGCCTTTATCCAAAGAGCTTTACAACGGCCTCTCATTCACCCATTCACACACACATTCACACACCAATGGCGGCCTGCGGCCTCGTACCTATGACTGAATCTGTCTTGTTATTAGTAATAGAGTAAATAACTGTCTGTTTTAAGGCTATCTAGTTAAAATTGGACTACTGATACCTGTCTGTTCATAGGGAGAGTGTGGGAATAGGGAGAAAGCACATTGGGATATAGGTCCGTAGAGGGGAAGAGGGCTAATGAACCAACAGAAGTAGGGGTAGCTAAGTGCACTCAGTAGACTGATGTGCCAAGAGAAGACAGCAACACTACACACAACTGGAAGAGAAGGTACTAAGTACCCTGGCTTCCTCTCAGGCCTTCCTCGATGGACTCCCACAGATAGACTCCCTTGTCTTGTTGTCACGAGTCTTAGTGTCATAGACTTGTATTAGCATATCCACTGGGAGTATAACATATGTGAGCAGAGCCCTCTCTATGACATCAGAGCCCTCTCTATGACATCAGAGAGGACTGCTGTAACCTGTATGGAACTTTTTACTTGTGATCTATTTGGACTTATATAGCGCCTTTATCCAAAGCGCTTTACAACGGCCTCTCATTCACCCATTCACACACACACATTCACACACCAATGGCGGCCTGCGGCCTCGTACCTATGACTGAATCTGTCTTGTTATTAGTAATAGAGTAAATAACTGTCTGTTTTAAGGCTATCTAGTTAAAATTGGACTACTGATACCTGTCTGTTCATAGGGAGAGTGTGGGAATAGGGAGAAAGCACATTGGGATATAGGTCCGTAGAGGGGAAGAGGGCTAATGAACCAACAGAAGTAGGGGTAGCTAAGTGCACTCAGTAGACTGATGTGCCAAGAGAAGACAGCAACACTACACACAACTGGAAGAGAAGGTACTAAGTACCCTGGCTTCCTCTCAGGCCTTCCTCGATGGACTCCCACAGATAGACTCCCTTGTCTTGTTGTCACGAGTCTTAGTGTCATAGACTTGTATTAGCATATCCACTGGGAGTATAACATATGTGAGCAGAGCCCTCTCTAGGACATCAGAGCCCTCTCTATGACATCAGAGAGGACTGCTGTAACCTGTATGGAACTTTTTACTTGTGATCTATTTGGACTTATATAGCGCCTTTATCCAAAGCGCTTTACAACGGCCTCTCATTCACCCATTCACACACACACATTCACACACCAATGGCGGCCTGCGGCCTCGTACCTATGACTGAATCTGTCTTGTTATTAGTAATAGAGTAAATAACTGTCTGTTTTAAGGCTATCTAGTTAAAATTGGACTACTGATACCTGTCTGTTCATAGGGAGAGTGTGGGAATAGGGAGAAAGCACATTGGGATATAGGTCCGTAGAGGGGAAGAGGGCTAATGAACCAACAGAAGTAGGGGTAGCTAAGTGCACTCAGTAGACTGATGTGCCAAGAGAAGACAGCAACACTACACACAACTGGAAGAGAAGGTACTAAGTACCCTGGCTTCCTCTCAGGCCTTCCTCGATGGACTCCCACAGATAGACTCCCTTGTCTTGTTGTCACGAGTCTTAGTGTCATAGACTTGTATTAGCATATCCACTGGGAGTATAACATATGTGAGCAGAGCCCTCTCTATGACATCAGAGCCCTCTCTATGACATCAGAGAGGACTGCTGTAACCTGTATGGAACTTTTTACTTGTGATCTATTTGGACTTATATAGCGCCTTTATCCAAAGCGCTTTACAACGGCCTCTCATTCACCCATTCACACACACATTCACACACCAATGGCGGCCTGCGGCCTCGTACCTATGACTGAATCTGTCTTGTTATTAGTAATAGAGTAAATAACTGTCTGTTTTAAGGCTATCTAGTTAAAATTGGACTACTGATACCTGTCTGTTCATAGGGAGAGTGTGGGAATAGGGAGAAAGCACATTGGGATATAGGTCCGTAGAGGGGAAGAGGGCTAATGAACCAACAGAAGCAGGGGTAGCTAGTGCACTCAGTAGACTGATGTGCCAAGAGAAGACAGCAACACTACACACAACTGGAAGAGAAGGTACTAAGTACCCTGGCTTCCTCTCAGGCCTTCCTCGATGGACTCCCACAGATAGACTCCCTTGTCTTGTTGTCACAAGTCTTAGTGTCATAGACTTGTATTAGCATATCCACTGGGAGTATAACATATGTCTCTATGACATCTGAGTCCTCTCTATGACATCAGAGAGGACTGCTGTAACCTGTATGGAACTTTTTACTTGTGATCTATTTGGACTTATATAGCGCCTTTATCCAAAGCGCTTTACAACGGCCTCTCATTCACCCATTCACACACACATTCACACACCAATGGCGGCCTGCGGCCTCGTACCTATGACTGAATCTGTCTTGTTATTAGTAATAGAGTAAATAACTGTCTGTTTTAAGGCTATCTAGTTAAAATTGGACTACTGATACCTGTCTGTTCATAGGGAGAGTGTGGGAATAGGGAGAAAGCACATTGGGATATAGGTCTGTAGAGGGGAAGAGGGCTAATGAACCAACAGAAGTAGGGGTAGCTAAGTGCACTCAGTAGACTGATGTGCCAAGAGAAGACAGCAACACTACACACAACTGGAAGAGAAGGTACTAAGTACCCTGGCTTCCTCTCAGGCCTTCCTCGATGGACTCCCACAGATAGACTCCCTTGTCTTGTTGTCACGAGTCTTAGTGTCATAGACTTGTATTAGCATATCCACTGGGAGTATAACATATGTGAGCAGAGCCCTCTCTATGACATCAGAGCCCTCTCTATGACATCAGAGAGGACTGCTGTAACCTGTATGGAACTTTTTACTTGTGATCTATTTGGACTTATATAGCGCCTTTATCCAAAGCGCTTTACAACGGCCTCTCATTCACCCATTCACACACACACACATTCACACACCAATGGCGGCCTGCGGCCTCGTACCTATGACTGAATCTGTCTTGTTATTAGTAATAGAGTAAATAACTGTCTGTTTTAAGGCTATCTAGTTAAAATTGGACTACTGATACCTGTCTGTTCATAGGGAGAGTGTGGGAATAGGGAGAAAGCACATTGGGATATAGGTCCGTAGAGGGGAAGAGGGCTAATGAACCAACAGAAGTAGGGGTAGCTAAGTGCACTCAGTAGACTGATGTGCCAAGAGAAGACAGCAACACTACACACAACTGGAAGAGAAGGTACTAAGTACCCTGGCTTCCTCTCAGGCCTTCCTCAATGGACTCCCACAGATAGACTCCCTTGTCTTGTTGTCACGAGTCTTAGTGTCATAGACTTGTATAAGCATATCCACTGGGAGTATAACATATGTGAGCAGAGCCCTCTCTATGACATCAGAGCCCTCTCTATGACATCAGAGAGGACTGCTGTAACCTGTATGGAACTTTTTACTTGTGATCTATTTGGACTTATATAGCGCCTTTATCCAAAGCGCTTTACAACGGCCTCTCATTCACCCATTCACACACACACATTCACACACCATTGGCGGCCTGCGGCCTCGTACCTATGACTGAATCTGTCTTGTTATTAGTAATAGAGTAAATAACTGTCTGTTTTAAGGCTATCTAGTTAAAATTGGACTACTGATACCTGTCTGTTCATAGGGAGAGTGTGGGAATAGGGAGAAAGCACATTGGGATATAGGTCCGTAGAGGGGAAGAGGGCTAATGAACCAACAGAAGCAGGGGTAGCTAGTGCACTCAGTAGACTGATGTGCCAAGAGAAGACAGCAACACTACACACAACTGGAAGAGAAGGTACTAAGTACCCTGGCTTCCTCTCAGGCCTTCCTCGATGGACTCCCACAGATAGACTCCCTTGTCTTGTTGTCACGAGTCTTAGTGTCATAGACTTGTATTAGCATATCCACTGGGAGTATAACATATGTCTCTATGACATCTGAGTCCTCTCTATGACATCAGAGAGGACTGCTGTAACCTGTATGGAACTTTTTACTTGTGATCTATTTGGACTTATATAGCGCCTTTATCCAAAGCGCTTTACAACGGCCTCTCATTCACCCATTCACACACACATTCACACACCAATGGCGGCCTGCGGCCTCGTACCTATGACTGAATCTGTCTTGTTATTAGTAATAGAGTAAATAACTGTCTGTTTTAAGGCTATCTAGTTAAAATTGGACTACTGATACCTGTCTGTTCATAGGGAGAGTGTGGGAATAGGGAGAAAGCACATTGGGATATAGGTCCGTAGAGGGGAAGAGGGCTAATGAACCAACAGAAGTAGGGGTAGCTAAGTGCACTCAGTAGACTGATGTGCCAAGAGAAGACAGCAACACTACACACAACTGGAAGAGAAGGTACTAAGTACCCTGGCTTCCTCTCAGGCCTTCCTCGATGGACTCCCACAGATAGACTCCCTTGTCTTGTTGTCACGAGTCTTAGTGTCATAGACTTGTATTAGCATATCCACTGGGAGTATAACATATGTGAGCAGAGCCCTCTCTATGACATCAGAGCCCTCTCTATGACATCAGAGAGGACTGCTGTAACCTGTATGGAACTTTTTACTTGTGATCTATTTGGACTTATATATCGCCTTTATCCAAAGAGCTTTACAACGGCCTCTCATTCACCCATTCACACACACATTCACACACCAATGGCGGCCTGCGGCCTCGTACCTATGACTGAATCTGTCTTGTTATTAGTAATAGAGTAAATAACTGTCTGTTTTAAGGCTATCTAGTTAAAATTGGACTACTGATACCTGTCTGTTCATAGGGAGAGTGTGGGAATAGGGAGAAAGCACATTGGGATATAGGTCCGTAGAGGGGAAGAGGGCTAATGAACCAACAGAAGTAGGGGTAGCTAAGTGCACTCAGTAGACTGATGTGCCAAGAGAAGACAGCAACACTACACACAACTGGAAGAGAAGGTACTAAGTACCCTGGCTTCCTCTCAGGCCTTCCTCGATGGACTCCCACAGATAGACTCCCTTGTCTTGTTGTCACGAGTCTTAGTGTCATAGACTTGTATTAGCATATCCACTGGGAGTATAACATATGTGAGCAGAGCCCTCTCTATGACATCAGAGCCCTCTCTATGACATCAGAGAGGACTGCTGTAACCTGTATGGAACTTTTTACTTGTGATCTATTTGGACTTATATAGCGCCTTTATCCAAAGCGCTTTACAACGGCCTCTCATTCACCCATTCACACACACACATTCACACACCAATGGCGGCCTGCGGCCTCGTACCTATGACTGAATCTGTCTTGTTATTAGTAATAGAGTAAATAACTGTCTGTTTTAAGGCTATCTAGTTAAAATTGGACTACTGATACCTGTCTGTTCATAGGGAGAGTGTGGGAATAGGGAGAAAGCACATTGGGATATAGGTCCGTAGAGGGGAAGAGGGCTAATGAACCAACAGAAGTAGGGGTAGCTAAGTGCACTCAGTAGACTGATGTGCCAAGAGAAGACAGCAACACTACACACAACTGGAAGAGAAGGTACTAAGTACCCTGGCTTCCTCTCAGGCCTTCCTCGATGGACTCCCACAGATAGACTCCCTTGTCTTGTTGTCACGAGTCTTAGTGTCATAGACTTGTATTAGCATATCCACTGGGAGTATAACATATGTGAGCAGAGCCCTCTCTAGGACATCAGAGCCCTCTCTATGACATCAGAGAGGACTGCTGTAACCTGTATGGAACTTTTTACTTGTGATCTATTTGGACTTATATAGCGCCTTTATCCAAAGCGCTTTACAACGGCCTCTCATTCACCCATTCACACACACACATTCACACACCAATGGCGGCCTGCGGCCTCGTACCTATGACTGAATCTGTCTTGTTATTAGTAATAGAGTAAATAACTGTCTGTTTTAAGGCTATCTAGTTAAAATTGGACTACTGATACCTGTCTGTTCATAGGGAGAGTGTGGGAATAGGGAGAAAGCACATTGGGATATAGGTCCGTAGAGGGGAAGAGGGCTAATGAACCAACAGAAGTAGGGGTAGCTAAGTGCACTCAGTAGACTGATGTGCCAAGAGAAGACAGCAACACTACACACAACTGGAAGAGAAGGTACTAAGTACCCTGGCTTCCTCTCAGGCCTTCCTCGATGGACTCCCACAGATAGACTCCCTTGTCTTGTTGTCACGAGTCTTAGTGTCATAGACTTGTATTAGCATATCCACTGGGAGTATAACATATGTGAGCAGAGCCCTCTCTATGACATCAGAGCCCTCTCTATGACATCAGAGAGGACTGCTGTAACCTGTATGGAACTTTTTACTTGTGATCTATTTGGACTTATATAGCGCCTTTATCCAAAGCGCTTTACAACGGCCTCTCATTCACCCATTCACACACACATTCACACACCAATGGCGGCCTGCGGCCTCGTACCTATGACTGAATCTGTCTTGTTATTAGTAATAGAGTAAATAACTGTCTGTTTTAAGGCTATCTAGTTAAAATTGGACTACTGATACCTGTCTGTTCATAGGGAGAGTGTGGGAATAGGGAGAAAGCACATTGGGATATAGGTCCGTAGAGGGGAAGAGGGCTAATGAACCAACAGAAGTAGGGGTAGCTAAGTGCACTCAGTAGACTGATGTGCCAAGAGAAGACAGCAACACTACACACAACTGGAAGAGAAGGTACTAAGTACCCTGGCTTCCTCTCAGGCCTTCCTCGATGGACTCCCACAGATAGACTCCCTTGTCTTGTTGTCACGAGTCTTAGTGTCATAGACTTGTATTAGCATATCCACTGGGAGTATAACATATGTGAGCAGAGCCCTCTCTATGACATCAGAGCCCTCTCTATGACATCAGAGAGGACTGCTGTAACCTGTATGGAACTTTTTACTTGTGATCTATTTGGACTTATATAGCGCCTTTATCCAAAGCGCTTTACAACGGCCTCTCATTCACACATTCACACACACATTCACACACCAATGGCGGCCTGCGGCCTCGTACCTATGACTGAATCTGTCTTGTTATTAGTAATAGAGTAAATAACTGTCTGTTTTAAGGCTATCTAGTTAAAATTGGACTACTGATACCTGTCTGTTCATAGGGAGAGTGTGGGAATAGGGAGAAAGCACATTGGGATATAGGTCCGTAGAGGGGAAGAGGGCTAATGAACCAACAGAAGTAGGGGTAGCTAAGTGCACTCAGTAGACTGATGTGCCAAGAGAAGACAGCAACACTACACACAACTGGAAGAGAAGGTACTAAGTACCCTGGCTTCCTCTCAGGCCTTCCTCGATGGACTGCCACAGATAGACTCCCTTGTCTTGTTGTCACGAGTCTTAGTGTCATAGACTTGTATTAGCATATCCACTGGGAGTATAACATATGTGAGCAGAGCCCTCTCTATGACATCAGAGCCCTCTCTATAACATCAGAGAGGACTGCTGTAACCTGTATGGAACTTTTTACTTGTGATCTATTTGGACTTATATAGCGCCTTCATCCAAAGCGCTTTACAACGGCCTCTCATTCACCCATTCACACACACACATTCACACACCAATGGCGGCCTGCGGCCTCGTACCTATGACTGAATCTGTCTTGTTATTAGTAATAGAGTAAATAACTGTCTGTTTTAAGGCAATCTAGTTAAAATTGGACTACTGATACCTGTCTGTTCATAGGGAGAGTGTGGGAATAGGGAGAAAGCACATTGGGATATAGGTCTGTAGAGGGGAAGAGGGCTAATGAACCAACAGAAGTAGGGGTAGCTAAGTGCACTCAGTAGACTGATGTGCCAAGAGAAGACAGCAACACTACACACAACTGGAAGAGAAGGTACTAAGTACCCTGGCTTCCTCTCAGGCCTTCCTCGATGGACTCCCACAGATAGACTCCCTTGTCTTGTTGTCACGAGTCTTAGTGTCATAGACTTGTATTAGCATATCCACTGGGAGTATAACATATGTGAGCAGAGCCCTCTCTATGACATCAGAGCCCTCTCTATGACATCAGAGAGGACTGCTGTAACCTGTATGGAACTTTTTACTTGTGATCTATTTGGACTTATATAGCGCCTTCATCCAAAGCGCTTTACAACGGCCTCTCATTCACCCATTCACACACACACATTCACACACCAATGGCGGCCTGCGGCCTCGTACCTATGACTGAATCTGTCTTGTTATTAGTAATAGAGTAAATAACTGTCTGTTTTAAGGCAATCTAGTTAAAATTGGACTACTGATACCTGTCTGTTCATAGGGAGAGTGTGGGAATAGGGAGAAAGCACATTGGGATATAGGTCTGTAGAGGGGAAGAGGGCTAATGAACCAACAGAAGTAGGGGTAGCTAAGTGCACTCAGTAGACTGATGTGCCAAGAGAAGACAGCAACACTACACACAACTGGAAGAGAAGGTACTAAGTACCCTGGCTTCCTCTCAGGCCTTCCTCGATGGACTCCCACAGATAGACTCCCTTGTCTTGTTGTCACGAGTCTTAGTGTCATAGACTTGTATTAGCATATCCACTGGGAGTATAACATATGTGAGCAGAGCCCTCTCTATGACATCAGAGCCCTCTCTATGACATCAGAGAGGACTGCTGTAACCTGTATGGAACTTTTTACTTGTGATCTATTTGGACTTATATAGCGCCTTTATCCAAAGCGCTTTACAACGGCCTCTCATTCACCCATTCACACACACACATTCACACACCAATGGCGGCCTGCGGCCTCGTACCTATGACTGAATCTGTCTTGTTATTAGTAATAGAGTAAATAACTGTCTGTTTTAAGGCTATCTAGTTAAAATTGGACTACTGATACCTGTCTGTTCATAGGGAGAGTGTGGGAATAGGGAGAAAGCACATTGGGATATAGGTCCGTAGAGGGGAAGAGGGCTAATGAACCAACAGAAGTAGGGGTAGCTAAGTGCACTCAGTAGACTGATGTGCCAAGAGAAGACAGCAACACTACACACAACTGGAAGAGAAGGTACTAAGTACCCTGGCTTCCTCTCAGGCCTTCCTCGATGGACTCCCACAGATAGACTCCCTTGTCTTGTTGTCACGAGTCTTAGTGTCATAGACTTGTATAAGCATATCCACTGGGAGTATAACATATGTGAGCAGAGCCCTCTCTATGACATCAGAGCCCTCTCTATGACATCAGAGAGGACTGCTGTAACCTGTATGGAACTTTTTACTTGTGATCTATTTGGACTTATATAGCGCCTTTATCCAAAGCGCTTTACAACGGCCTCTCATTCACCCATTCACACACACACATTCACACACCAATGGCGGCCTGCGGCCTCGTACCTATGACTGAATCTGTCTTGTTATTAGTAATAGAGTAAATAACTGTCTGTTTTAAGGCTATCTAGTTAAAATTGGACTACTGATACCTGTCTGTTCATAGGGAGAGTGTGGGAATAGGGAGAAAGCACATTGGGATATAGGTCCGTAGAGGGGAAGAGGGCTAATGAACCAACAGAAGTAGGGGTAGCTAAGTGCACTCAGTAGACTGATGTGCCAAGAGAAGACAGCAACACTACACACAACTGGAAGAGAAGGTACTAAGTACCCTGGCTTCCTCTCAGGCCTTCCTCGATGGACTCCCACAGATAGACTCCCTTGTCTTGTTGTCACGAGTCTTAGTGTCATGTATTAGCATATCCACTGGGAGTATAACATGTGAGCAGAGCCCTCTCTATGACATCAGAGCCCTCTCTATGACATCAGAGAGGACTGCTGTAACCTGTATGGAACTTTTTACTTGTGATCTATTTGGACTTATATAGCGCCTTTATCCAAAGCGCTTTACAACGGCCTCTCATTCACCCATTCACACACACACACATTCACACACCAATGGCGGCCTGCGGCCTCGTACCTATGACTGAATCTGTCTTGTTATTAGTAATAGAGTAAATAACTGTCTGTTTTAAGGCTATCTAGTTAAAATTGGACTACTGATACCTGTCTGTTCATAGGGAGAGTGTGGGAATAGGGAGAAAGCACATTGGGATATAGGTCCGTAGAGGGGAAGAGGGCTAATGAACCAACAGAAGTAGGGGTAGCTAAGTGCACTCAGTAGACTGATGTGCCAAGAGAAGACAGCAACACTACACACAACTGGAAGAGAAGGTACTAAGTACCCTGGCTTCCTCTCAGGCCTTCCTCAATGGACTCCCACAGATAGACTCCCTTGTCTTGTTGTCACGAGTCTTAGTGTCATAGACTTGTATAAGCATATCCACAGGGAGTATAACATATGTGAGCAGAGCCCTCTCTATGACATCAGAGCCCTCTCTATGACATCAGAGAGGACTGCTGTAACCTGTATGGAACTTTTTACTTGTGATCTATTTGGACTTATATAGCGCCTTTATCCAAAGCGCTTTACAACGGCCTCTCATTCACCCATTCACACACACACATTCACACACCAATGGCGGCCTGCGGCCTCGTACCTATGACTGAATCTGTCTTGTTATTAGTAATAGAGTAAATAACTGTCTGTTTTAAGGCTATCTAGTTAAAATTGGACTACTGATACCTGTCTGTTCATAGGGAGAGTGTGGGAATAGGGAGAAAGCACATTGGGATATAGGTCCGTAGAGGGGAAGAGGGCTAATGAACCAACAGAAGCAGGGGTAGCTAAGTGCACTCAGTAGACTGATGTGCCAAGAGAAGACAGCAACACTACACACAACTGGAAGAGAAGGTACTAAGTACCCTGGCTTCCTCTCAGGCCTTCCTCGATGGACTCCCACAGATAGACTCCCTTGTCTTGTTGTCACGAGTCTTAGTGTCATAGACTTGTATTAGCATATCCACTGGGAGTATAACATATGTCTCTATGACATCTGAGTCCTCTCTATGACATCAGAGAGGACTGCTGTAACCTGTATGGAACTTTTTACTTGTGATCTATTTGGACTTATATAGCGCCTTTATCCAAAGCGCTTTACAACGGCCTCTCATTCACCCATTCACACACACATTCACACACCAATGGCGGCCTGCGGCCTCGTACCTATGACTGAATCTGTCTTGTTATTAGTAATAGAGTAAATAACTGTCTGTTTTAAGGCTATCTAGTTAAAATTGGACTACTGATACCTGTCTGTTCATAGGGAGAGTGTGGGAATAGGGAGAAAGCACATTGGGATATAGGTCCGTAGAGGGGAAGAGGGCTAATGAACCAACAGAAGTAGGGGTAGCTAAGTGCACTCAGTAGACTGATGTGCCAAGAGAAGACAGCAACACTACACACAACTGGAAGAGAAGGTACTAAGTACCCTGGCTTCCTCTCAGGCCTTCCTCGATGGACTCCCACAGATAGACTCCCTTGTCTTGTTGTCACGAGTCTTAGTGTCATAGACTTGTATTAGCATATCCACTGGGAGTATAACATATGTGAGCAGAGCCCTCTCTATGACATCAGAGCCCTCTCTATGACATCAGAGAGGACTGCTGTAACCTGTATGGAACTTTTTACTTGTGATCTATTTGGACTTATATATCGCCTTTATCCAAAGAGCTTTACAACGGCCTCTCATTCACCCATTCACACACACATTCACACACCAATGGCGGCCTGCGGCCTCGTACCTATGACTGAATCTGTCTTGTTATTAGTAATAGAGTAAATAACTGTCTGTTTTAAGGCTATCTAGTTAAAATTGGACTACTGATACCTGTCTGTTCATAGGGAGAGTGTGGGAATAGGGAGAAAGCACATTGGGATATAGGTCCGTAGAGGGGAAGAGGGCTAATGAACCAACAGAAGTAGGGGTAGCTAAGTGCACTCAGTAGACTGATGTGCCAAGAGAAGACAGCAACACTACACACAACTGGAAGAGAAGGTACTAAGTACCCTGGCTTCCTCTCAGGCCTTCCTCGATGGACTCCCACAGATAGACTCCCTTGTCTTGTTGTCACGAGTCTTAGTGTCATAGACTTGTATTAGCATATCCACTGGGAGTATAACATATGTGAGCAGAGCCCTCTCTATGACATCAGAGCCCTCTCTATGACATCAGAGAGGACTGCTGTAACCTGTATGGAACTTTTTACTTGTGATCTATTTGGACTTATATAGCGCCTTTATCCAAAGCGCTTTACAACGGCCTCTCATTCACCCATTCACACACACATTCACACACCAATGGCGGCCTGCGGCCTCGTACCTATGACTGAATCTGTCTTGTTATTAGTAATAGAGTAAATAACTGTCTGTTTTAAGGCTATCTAGTTAAAATTGGACTACTGATACCTGTCTGTTCATAGGGAGAGTGTGGGAATAGGGAGAAAGCACATTGGGATATAGGTCCGTAGAGGGGAAGAGGGCTAATGAACCAACAGAAGTAGGGGTAGCTAAGTGCACTCAGTAGACTGATGTGCCAAGAGAAGACAGCAACACTACACACAACTGGAAGAGAAGGTACTAAGTACCCTGGCTTCCTCTCAGGCCTTCCTCGATGGACTCCCACAGATAGACTCCCTTGTCTTGTTGTCACGAGTCTTAGTGTCATAGACTTGTATTAGCATATCCACTGGGAGTATAACATATGTGAGCAGAGCCCTCTCTATGACATCAGAGCCCTCTCTATGACATCAGAGAGGACTGCTGTAACCTGTATGGAACTTTTTACTTGTGATCTATTTGGACTTATATAGCGCCTTTATCCAAAGCGCTTTACAACGGCCTCTCATTCACCCATTCACACACACATTCACACACCAATGGCGGCCTGCGGCCTCGTACCTATGACTGAATCTGTCTTGTTATTAGTAATAGAGTAAATAACTGTCTGTTTTAAGGCTATCTAGTTAAAATTGGACTACTGATACCTGTCTGTTCATAGGGAGAGTGTGGGAATAGGGAGAAAGCACATTGGGATATAGGTCCGTAGAGGGGAAGAGGGCTAATGAACCAACAGAAGTAGGGGTAGCTAAGTGCACTCAGTAGACTGATGTGCCAAGAGAAGACAGCAACACTACACACAACTGGAAGAGAAGGTACTAAGTACCCTGGCTTCCTCTCAGGCCTTCCTCGATGGACTCCCACAGATAGACTCCCTTGTCTTGTTGTCACGAGTCTTAGTGTCATAGACTTGTATTAGCATATCCACTGGGAGTATAACATATGTGAGCAGAGCCCTCTCTATGACATCAGAGCCCTCTCTATGACATCAGAGAGGACTGCTGTAACCTGTATGGAACTTTTTACTTGTGATCTATTTGGACTTATATAGCGCCTTTATCCAAAGCGCTTTACAACGGCCTCTCATTCACCCATTCACACACACATTCACACACCAATGGCGGCCTGCGGCCTCGTACCTATGACTGAATCTGTCTTGTTATTAGTAATAGAGTAAATAACTGTCTGTTTTAAGGCTATCTAGTTAAAATTGGACTACTGATACCTGTCTGTTCATAGGGAGAGTGTGGGAATAGGGAGAAAGCACATTGGGATATAGGTCCGTAGAGGGGAAGAGGGCTAATGAACCAACAGAAGTAGGGGTAGCTAAGTGCACTCAGTAGACTGATGTGCCAAGAGAAGACAGCAACACTACACACAACTGGAAGAGAAGGTACTAAGTACCCTGGCTTCCTCTCAGGCCTTCCTCGATGGACTCCCACAGATAGACTCCCTTGTCTTGTTGTCACGAGTCTTAGTGTCATAGACTTGTATTAGCATATCCACTGGGAGTATAACATATGTGAGCAGAGCCCTCTCTATGACATCAGAGCCCTCTCTATGACATCAGAGAGGACTGCTGTAACCTGTATGGAACTTTTTACTTGTGATCTATTTGGACTTATATAGCGCCTTTATCCAAAGCGCTTTACAACGGCCTCTCATTCACCCATTCACACACACATTCACACACCAATGGCGGCCTGCGGCCTCGTACCTATGACTGAATCTGTCTTGTTATTAGTAATAGAGTAAATAACTGTCTGTTTTAAGGCTATCTAGTTAAAATTGGACTACTGATACCTGTCTGTTCATAGGGAGAGTGTGGGAATAGGGAGAAAGCACATTGGGATATAGGTCCGTAGAGGGGAAGAGGGCTAATGAACCAACAGAAGTAGGGGTAGCTAAGTGCACTCAGTAGACTGATGTGCCAAGAGAAGACAGCAACACTACACACAACTGGAAGAGAAGGTACTAAGTACCCTGGCTTCCTCTCAGGCCTTCCTCGATGGACTCCCACAGATAGACTCCCTTGTCTTGTTGTCACGAGTCTTAGTGTCATAGACTTGTATTAGCATATCCACTGGGAGTATAACATATGTGAGCAGAGCCCTCTCTATGACATCAGAGCCCTCTCTATGACATCAGAGAGGACTGCTGTAACCTGTATGGAACTTTTTACTTGTGATCTATTTGGACTTATATAGCGCCTTTATCCAAAGCGCTTTACAACGGCCTCTCATTCACCCATTCACACACACATTCACACACCAATGGCGGCCTGCGGCCTCGTACCTATGACTGAATCTGTCTTGTTATTAGTAATAGAGTAAATAACTGTCTGTTTTAAGGCTATCTAGTTAAAATTGGACTACTGATACCTGTCTGTTCATAGGGAGAGTGTGGGAATAGGGAGAAAGCACAATGGGATATAGGTCCGTAGAGGGGAAGAGGGCTAATGAACCAACAGAAGTAGGGGTAGCTAAGTGCACTCAGTAGACTGATGTGCCAAGAGAAGACAGCAACACTACACACAACTGGAAGAGAAGGTACTAAGTACCCTGGCTTCCTCTCAGGCCTTCCTCGATGGACTCCCACAGATAGACTCCCTTGTCTTGTTGTCACGAGTCTTAGTGTCATAGACTTGTATTAGCATATCCACTGGGAGTATAACATATGTGAGCAGAGCCCTTTCTATGACATCAGAGCCCTCTCTATGACATCAGAGAGGACTGCTGTAACCTGTATGGAACTTTTTACTTGTGATCTATTTGGACTTATATAGCGCCTTTATCCAAAGCGCTTTACAACGGCCTCTCATTCACCCATTCACACACACATTCACACACCAATGGCGGCCTGCGGCCTCGTACCTATGACTGAATCTGTCTTGTTATTAGTAATAGAGTAAATAACTGTCTGTTTTAAGGCTATCTAGTTAAAATTGGACTACTGATACCTGTCTGTTCATAGGGAGAGTGTGGGAATAGGGAGAAAGCACATTGGGATATAGGTCCGTAGAGGGGAAGAGGGCTAATGAACCAACAGAAGTAGCGGTAGCTAAGTGCACTCAGTAGACTGATGTGCCAAGAGAAGACAGCAACACTACACACAACTGGAAGAGAAGGTACTAAGTACCCTGGCTTCCTCTCAGGCCTTCCTCGATGGACTCCCACAGATAGACTCCCTTGTCTTGTTGTCACGAGTCTTAGTGTCATAGACTTGTATAAGCATATCCACTGGGAGTATAACATATGTGAGCAGAGCCCTCTCTATGACGTCAGAGCCCTCTCTATGACATCAGAGAGGACTGCTGTAACCTGTATGGAACTTTTTACTTGTGATCTATTTGGACTTATATAGCGCCTTTATCCAAAGCGCTTTACAACGGCCTCTCATTCACCCATTCACACACACACACATTCACACACCAATGGCGGCCTGCGGCCTCGTACCTATGACTGAATCTGTCTTGTTATTATTAATAGAGTAAATAACTGTCTGTTTTAAGGCTATCTAGTTAAAATTGGACTACTGATACCTGTCTGTTCATAGGGAGAGTGTGTGAATAGGGAGAAAGCACATTGGGATATAGGTCCGTAGAGGGGAAGAGGGCTAATGAACCAACAGAAGTAGGGGTAGCTAAGTGCACTCAGTAGACTGATGTGCCAAGAGAAGACAGCAACACTACACACAACTGGAAGAGAAGGTACTAAGTACCCTGGCTTCCTCTCAGGCCTTCCTCGATGGACTCCCACAGATAGACTCCCTTGTCTTGTTGTCACGAGTCTTAGTGTCATAGACTTGTATTAGCATATCCACTGGGAGTATAACATATGTGAGCAGAGCCCTCTCTATGACATCAGAGCCCTCTCTATGACATCAGAGAGGACTGCTGTAACCTGTATGGAACTTTTTACTTGTGATCTATTTGGACTTATATAGCGCCTTTATCCAAAGCGCTTTACAACGGCCTCTCATTCACCCATTCACACACACACATTCACACACCAATGGCGGCCTGCGGCCTCGTACCTATGACTGAATCTGTCTTGTTATTAGTAATAGAGTAAATAACTGTCTGTTTTAAGGCTATCTAGTTAAAATTGGACTACTGATACCTGTCTGTTCATAGGGAGAGTGTGGGAATAGGGAGAAAGCACATTGGGATATAGGTCCGTAGAGGGGAAGAGGGCTAATGAACCAACAGAAGTAGGGGTAGCTAAGTGCACTCAGTAGACTGATGTGCCAAGAGAAGACAGCAACACTACACACAACTGGAAGAGAAGGTACTAAGTACCCTGGCTTCCTCTCAGGCCTTCCTCGATGGACTCCCACAGATAGACTCCCTTGTCTTGTTGTCACGAGTCTTAGTGTCATAGACTTGTATTAGCATATCCACTGGGAGTATAACATATGTGAGCAGAGCCCTCTCTATGACATCAGAGCCCTCTCTATGACATCAGAGAGGACTGCTGTAACCTGTATGGAACTTTTTACTTGTGATCTATTTGGACTTATATAGCGCCTTTATCCAAAGCGCTTTACAACGGCCTCTCATTCACCCATTCACACACACATTCACACACCAATGGCGGCCTGCGGCCTCGTACCTATGACTGAATCTGTCTTGTTATTAGTAATAGAGTAAATAACTGTCTGTTTTAAGGCTATCTAGTTAAAATTGGACTACTGATACCTGTCTGTTCATAGGGAGAGTGTGGGAATAGGGAGAAAGCACATTGGGATATAGGTCCGTAGAGGGGAAGAGGGCTAATGAACCAACAGAAGTAGGGGTAGCTAAGTGCACTCAGTAGACTGATGTGCCAAGAGAAGACAGCAACACTACACACAACTGGAAGAGAAGGTACTAAGTACCCTGGCTTCCTCTCAGGCCTTCCTCGATGGACTCCCACAGATAGACTCCCTTGTCTTGTTGTCACGAGTCTTAGTGTCATAGACTTGTATTAGCATATCCACTGGGAGTATAACATATGTGAGCAGAGCCCTCTCTATGACATCAGAGCCCTCTCTATGACATCAGAGAGGACTGCTGTAACCTGTATGGAACTTTTTACTTGTGATCTATTTGGACTTATATAGCGCCTTTATCCAAAGCGCTTTACAACGGCCTCTCATTCACCCATTCACACACACACATTCACACACCAATGGCGGCCTGCGGCCTCGTACCTATGACTGAATCTGTCTTGTTATTAGTAATAGAGTAAATAACTGTCTGTTTTAAGGCTATCTAGTTAAAATTGGACTACTGATACCTGTCTGTTCATAGGGAGAGTGTGGGAATAGGGAGAAAGCACATTGGGATATAGGTCCGTAGAGGGGAAGAGGGCTAATGAACCAACAGAAGTAGGGGTAGCTAAGTGCACTCAGTAGACTGATGTGCCAAGAGAAGACAGCAACACTACACACAACTGGAAGAGAAGGTACTAAGTACCCTGGCTTCCTCTCAGGCCTTCCTCGATGGACTCCCACAGATAGACTCCCTTGTCTTGTTGTCACGAGTCTTAGTGTCATAGACTTGTATTAGCATATCCACTGGGAGTATAACATATGTGAGCAGAGCCCTCTCTATGACATCAGAGCCCTCTCTATGACATCAGAGAGGACTGCTGTAACCTGTATGGAACTTTTTACTTATGATCTATTTGGACTTATATAGCGCCTTTATCCAAAGCGCTTTACAACGGCCTCTCATTCACCCATTCACACACACATTCACACACCAATGGCGGCCTGCGGCCTCGTACCTATGACTGAATCTGTCTTGTTATTAGTAATAGAGTAAATAACTGTCTGTTTTAAGGCTATCTAGTTAAAATTGGACTACTGATACCTGTCTGTTCATAGGGAGAGTGTGGGAATAGGGAGAAAGCACATTGGGATATAGGTCCGTAGAGGGGAAGAGGGCTAATGAACCAACAGAAGTAGGGGTAGCTAAGTGCACTCAGTAGACTGATGTGCCAAGAGAAGACAGCAACACTACACACAACTGGAAGAGAAGGTACTAAGTACCCTGGCTTCCTCTCAGGCCTTCCTCGATGGACTCCCACAGATAGACTCCCTTGTCTTGTTGTCACGAGTCTTAGTGTCATAGACTTGTATTAGCATATCCACTGGGAGTATAACATATGTGACCAGAGCCCTCTCTATGACATCAGAGCCCTCTCTATGACATCAGAGAGGACTGCTGTAATCTGTATGGAACTTTTTACTTGTGATCTATTTGGACTTATATAGCGCCTTTATCCAAAGCGCTTTACAACGGCCTCTCATTCACCCATTCACACACACACACACATTCACACACCAATGGCGGCCTGCGGCCTCGTACCTATGACTGAATCTGTCTTGTTATTAGTAATAGAGTAAATAACTGTCTGTTTTAAGGCTATCTAGTTAAAATTGGACTACTGATACCTGTCTGTTCATAGGGAGAGTGTGGGAATAGGGAGAAAGCACATTGGGATATAGGTCCGTAGAGGGGAAGAGGGCTAATGAACCAACAGAAGTAGGGGTAGCTAAGTGCACTCAGTAGACTGATGTGCCAAGAGAAGACAGCAACACTACACACAACTGGAAGAGAAGGTACTAAGTACCCTGGCTTCCTCTCAGGCCTTCCTCGATGGACTCCCACAGATAGACTCCCTTGTCTTGTTGTCACGAGTCTTAGTGTCATAGACTTGTATAAGCATATCCACTGGGAGTATAACATATGTGAGCAGAGCCCTCTCTATGACATCAGAGCCCTCTCTATGACATCAGAGAGGACTGCTGTAACCTGTATGGAACTTTTTACTTGTGATCTATTTGGACTTATATAGCGCCTTTATCCAAAGCGCTTTACAACGGCCTCTCATTCACCCATTCACACACACACACACATTCACACACCAATGGCGGCCTGCGGCCTCGTACCTATGACTGAATCTGTCTTGTTATTAGTAATAGAGTAAATAACTGTCTGTTTTAAGGCTATCTAGTTAAAATTGGACTACTGATACCTGTCTGTTCATAGGGAGAGTGTGGGAATAGGGAGAAAGCACATTGGGATATAGGTCCGTAGAGGGGAAGAGGGCTAATGAACCAACAGAAGTAGGGGTAGCTAAGTGCACTCAGTAGACTGATGTGCCAAGAGAAGACAGCAACACTACACACAACTGGAAGAGAAGGTACTAAGTACCCTGGCTTCCTCTCAGGCCTTCCTCGATGGACTCCCACAGATAGACTCCCTTGTCTTGTTGTCACGAGTCTTAGTGTCATAGACTTGTATAAGCATATCCACTGGGAGTATAACATATGTGAGCAGAGCCCTCTCTATGACATCAGAGCCCTCTCTATGACATCAGAGAGGACTGCTGTAACCTGTATGGAACTTTTTACTTGTGATCTATTTGGACTTATATAGCGCCTTTATCCAAAGCGCTTTACAACGGCCTCTCATTCACCCATTCACACACACATTCACACACCAATGGCGGCCTGCGGCCTCGTACCTATGACTGAATCTGTCTTGTTATTAGTAATAGAGTAAATAACTGTCTGTTTTAAGGCTATCTAGTTAAAATTGGACTACTGATACCTGTCTGTTCATAGGGAGAGTGTGGGAATAGGGAGAAATCACATTGGGATATAGGTCCGTAGAGGGGAAGAGGGCTAATGAACCAACAGAAGTAGGGGTAGCTAAGTGCACTCAGTAGACTGATGTGCCAAGAGAAGACAGCAACACTACACACAACTGGAAGAGAAGGTACTAAGTACCCTGGCTTCCTCTCAGGCCTTCCTCGATGGACTCCCACAGATAGACTCCCTTGTCTTGTTGTCACGAGTCTTAGTGTCATAGACTTGTATTAGCATATCCACTGGGAGTATAACATATGTGAGCAGAGCCCTCTCTATGACATCAGAGCCCTCTCTATGACATCAGAGAGGACTGCTGTAACCTGTATGGAACTTTTTACTTGTGATCTATTTGGACTTATATAGCGCCTTTATCCAAAGCGCTTTACAACGGCCTCTCATTCACCCATTCACACACACATTCACACACCAATGGCGGCCTGCGGCCTCGTACCTATGACTGAATCTGTCTTGTTATTAGTAATAGAGTAAATAACTGTCTGTTTTAAGGCTATCTAGTTAAAATTGGACTACTGATACCTGTCTGTTCATAGGGAGAGTGTGGGAATAGGGAGAAAGCACATTGGGATATAGGTCCGTAGAGGGGAAGAGGGCTAATGAACCAATAGAAGTAGGGGTAGCTAAGTGCACTCAGTAGACTGATGTGCCAAGAGAAGACAGCAACACTACACACAACTGGAAGAGAAGGTACTAAGTACCCTGGCTTCCTCTCAGGCCTTCCTCGATGGACTCCCACAGATAGACTCCCTTGTCTTGTTGTCACGAGTCTTAGTGTCATAGACTTGTATTAGCATATCCACTGGGAGTATAACATGTGAGCAGAGCCCTCTCTATGACATCAGAGCCCTCTCTATGACATCAGAGAGGACTGCTGTAACCTGTATGGAACTTTTTACTTGTGATCTATTTGGACTTATATAGCGCCTTTATCCAAAGCGCTTTACAACGGCCTCTCATTCACCCATTCACACACACACATTCACACACCAATGGCGGCCTGCGGCCTCGTACCTATGACTGAATCTGTCTTGTTATTAGTAATAGAGTAAATAACTGTCTGTTTTAAGGCTATCTAGTTAAAATTGGACTACTGATACCTGTCTGTTCATAGGGAGAGTGTGGGAATAGGGAGAAAGCACATTGGGATATAGGTCCGTAGAGGGGAAGAGGGCTAATGAACCAACAGAAGTAGGGGTAGCTAAGTGCACTCAGTAGACTGATGTGCCAAGAGAAGACAGCAACACTACACACAACTGGAAGAGAAGGTACTAAGTACCCTGGCTTCCTCTCAGGCCTTCCTCGATGGACTCCCACAGATAGACTCCCTTGTCTTGTTGTCACGAGTCTTAGTGTCATAGACTTGTATTAGCATATCCACTGGGAGTATAACATATGTGAGCAGAGCCCTCTCTATGACATCAGAGCCCTCTCTATGACATCAGAGAGGACTGCTGTAACCTGTATGGAACTTTTTACTTGTGATCTATTTGGACTTATATAGCGCCTTTATCCAAAGCGCTTTACAACGGCCTCTCATTCACCCATTCACACACACACACACATTCACACACCAATGGCGGCCTGCGGCCTCGTACCTATGACTGAATCTGTCTTGTTATTAGTAATAGAGTAAATAACTGTCTGTTTTAAGGCTATCTAGTTAAAATTGGACTACTGATACCTGTCTGTTCATAGGGAGAGTGTGGGAATAGGGAGAAAGCACATTGGGATATAGGTCCGTAGAGGGGAAGAGGGCTAATGAAGCAACAGAAGTAGGGGTAGCTAAGTGCACTCAGTAGACTGATGTGCCAAGAGAAGACAGCAACACTACACACAACTGGAAGAGAAGGTACTAAGTACCCTGGCTTCCTCTCAGGCCTTCCTCGATGGACTCCCACAGATAGACTCCCTTGTCTTGTTGTCACGAGTCTTAGTGTCATAGACTTGTATAAGCATATCCACTGGGAGTATAACATATGTGAGCAGAGCCCTCTCTATGACATCAGAGCCCTCTCTATGACATCAGAGAGGACTGCTGTAACCTGTATGGAACTTTTTACTTGTGATCTATTTGGACTTATATAGCGCCTTTATCCAAAGCGCTTTACAACGGCCTCTCATTCACCCATTCACACACACACATTCACACACCAATGGCGGCCTGCGGCCTCGTACCTATGACTGAATCTGTCTTGTTATTAGTAATAGAGTAAATAACTGTCTGTTTTAAGGCTATCTAGTTAAAATTGGACTACTGATACCTGTCTGTTCATAGGGAGAGTGTGGGAATAGGGAGAAAGCACATTGGGATATAGGTCCGTAGAGGGGAAGAGGGCTAATGAACCAACAGAAGTAGGGGTAGCTAAGTGCACTCAGTAGACTGATGTGCCAAGAGAAGACAGCAACACTACACACAACTGGAAGAGAAGGTACTAAGTACCCTGGCTTCCTCTCAGGCCTTCCTCGATGGACTCCCACAGATAGACTCCCTTGTCTTGTTGTCACGAGTCTTAGTGTCATAGACTTGTATAAGCATATCCACTGGGAGTATAACATATGTGAGCAGAGCCCTCTCTATGACATCAGAGCCCTCTCTATGACATCAGAGAGGACTGCTGTAACCTGTATGGAACTTTTTACTTGTGATCTATTTGGACTTATATAGCGCCTTTATCCAAAGCGCTTTACAACGGCCTCTCATTCACCCATTCACACACACATTCACACACCAATGGCGGCCTGCGGCCTCGTACCTATGACTGAATCTGTCTTGTTATTAGTAATAGAGTAAATAACTGTCTGTTTTAAGGCTATCTAGTTAAAATTGGACTACTGATACCTGTCTGTTCATAGGGAGAGTGTGGGAATAGGGAGAAATCACATTGGGATATAGGTCCGTAGAGGGGAAGAGGGCTAATGAACCAACAGAAGTAGGGGTAGCTAAGTGCACTCAGTAGACTGATGTGCCAAGAGAAGACAGCAACACTACACACAACTGGAAGAGAAGGTACTAAGTACCCTGGCTTCCTCTCAGGCCTTCCTCGATGGACTCCCACAGATAGACTCCCTTGTCTTGTTGTCACGAGTCTTAGTGTCATAGACTTGTATTAGCATATCCACTGGGAGTATAACATATGTGAGCAGAGCCCTCTCTATGACATCAGAGCCCTCTCTATGACATCAGAGAGGACTGCTGTAACCTGTATGGAACTTTTTACTTGTGATCTATTTGGAGTTATATAGCGCCTTTATCCAAAGCGCTTTACAACGGCCTCTCATTCACCCATTCACACACACATTCACACACCAATGGCGGCCTGCGGCCTCGTACCTATGACTGAATCTGTCTTGTTATTAGTAATAGAGTAAATAACTGTCTGTTTTAAGGCTATCTAGTTAAAATTGGACTACTGATACCTGTCTGTTCATAGGGAGAGTGTGGGAATAGGGAGAAAGCACATTGGGATATAGGTCCGTAGAGGGGAAGAGGGCTAATGAACCAACAGAAGTAGGGGTAGCTAAGTGCACTCAGTAGACTGATGTGCCAAGAGAAGACAGCAACACTACACACAACTGGAAGAGAAGGTACTAAGTACCCTGGCTTCCTCTCAGGCCTTCCTCGATGGACTCCCACAGATAGACTCCCTTGTCTTGTTGTCACGAGTCTTAGTGTCATAGACTTGTATTAGCATATCCACTGGGAGTATAACATGTGAGCAGAGCCCTCTCTATGACATCAGAGCCCTCTCTATGACATCAGAGAGGACTGCTGTAACCTGTATGGAACTTTTTACTTGTGATCTATTTGGACTTATATAGCGCCTTTATCCAAAGCGCTTTACAACGGCCTCTCATTCACCCATTCACACACACACATTCACACACCAATGGCGGCCTGCGGCCTCGTACCTATGACTGAATCTGTCTTGTTATTAGTAATAGAGTAAATAACTGTCTGTTTTAAGGCTATCTAGTTAAAATTGGACTACTGATACCTGTCTGTTCATAGGGAGAGTGTGGGAATAGGGAGAAAGCACATTGGGATATAGGTCCGTAGAGGGGAAGAGGGCTAATGAACCAACAGAAGTAGGGGTAGCTAAGTGCACTCAGTAGACTGATGTGCCAAGAGAAGACAGCAACACTACACACAACTGGAAGAGAAGGTACTAAGTACCCTGGCTTCCTCTCAGGCCTTCCTCGATGGACTCCCACAGATAGACTCCCTTGTCTTGTTGTCACGAGTCTTAGTGTCATAGACTTGTATTAACATATCCACTGGGAGTATAACATATGTGAGCAGAGCCCTCTCTATGACATCAGAGCCCTCTCTATGACATCAGAGAGGACTGCTGTAACCTGTATGGAACTTTTTACTTGTGATCTATTTGGACTTATATAGCGCCTTTATCCAAAGCGCTTTACAACGGCCTCTCATTCACCCATTCACACACACACACACATTCACACACCAATGGCGGCCTGCGGCCTCGTACCTATGACTGAATCTGTCTTGTTATTAGTAATAGAGTAAATAACTGTCTGTTTTAAGGCTATCTAGTTAAAATTGGACTACTGATACCTGTCTGTTCATAGGGAGAGTGTGGGAATAGGGAGAAAGCACATTGGGATATAGGTCCGTAGAGGGGAAGAGGGCTAATGAACCAACAGAAGTAGGGGTAGCTAAGTGCACTCAGTAGACTGATGTGCCAAGAGAAGACAGCAACACTACACACAACTGGAAGAGAAGGTACTAAGTACCCTGGCTTCCTCTCAGGCCTTCCTCGATGGACTCCCACAGATAGACTCCCTTGTCTTGTTGTCACGAGTCTTAGTGTCATAGACTTGTATAAGCATATCCACTGGGAGTATAACATATGTGAGCAGAGCCCTCTCTATGACATCAGAGCCCTCTCTATGACATCAGAGAGGACTGCTGTAACCTGTATGGAACTTTTTACTTGTGATCTATTTGGACTTATATAGCGCCTTTATCCAAAGCGCTTTACAACGGCCTCTCATTCACCCATTCACACACACACATTCACACACCAATGGCGGCCTGCGGCCTCGTACCTATGACTGAATCTGTCTTGTTATTAGTAATAGAGTAAATAACTGTCTGTTTTAAGGCTATCTAGTTAAAATTGGACTACTGATACCTGTCTGTTCATAGGGAGAGTGTGGGAATAGGGAGAAAGCACATTGGGATATAGGTCCGTAGAGGGGAAGAGGGCTAATGAACCAACAGAAGTAGGGGTAGCTAAGTGCACTCAGTAGACTGATGTGCCAAGAGAAGACAGCAACACTACACACAACTGGAAGAGAAGGTACTAAGTACCCTGGCTTCCTCTCAGGCCTTCCTCGATGGACTCCCACAGATAGACTCCCTTGTCTTGTTGTCACGAGTCTTAGTGTCATAGACTTGTATAAGCATATCCACTGGGAGTATAACATATGTGAGCAGAGCCCTCTCTATGACATCAGAGCCCTCTCTATGACATCAGAGAGGACTGCTGTAACCTGTATGGAACTTTTTACTTGTGATCTATTTGGACTTATATAGCGCCTTTATCCAAAGCGCTTTACAACGGCCTCTCATTCACCCATTCACACACACATTCACACACCAATGGCGGCCTGCGGCCTCGTACCTATGACTGAATCTGTCTTGTTATTAGTAATAGAGTAAATAACTGTCTGTTTTAAGGCTATCTAGTTAAAATTGGACTACTGATACCTGTCTGTTCATAGGGAGAGTGTGGGAATAGGGAGAAATCACATTGGGATATAGGTCCGTAGAGGGGAAGAGGGCTAATGAACCAACAGAAGTAGGGGTAGCTAAGTGCACTCAGTAGACTGATGTGCCAAGAGAAGACAGCAACACTACACACAACTGGAAGAGAAGGTACTAAGTACCCTGGCTTCCTCTCAGGCCTTCCTCGATGGACTCCCACAGATAGACTCCCTTGTCTTGTTGTCACGAGTCTTAGTGTCATAGACTTGTATTAGCATATCCACTGGGAGTATAACATATGTGAGCAGAGCCCTCTCTATGACATCAGAGCCCTCTCTATGACATCAGAGAGGACTGCTGTAACCTGTATGGAACTTTTTACTTGTGATCTATTTGGACTTATATAGCGCCTTTATCCAAAGCGCTTTACAACGGCCTCTCATTCACCCATTCACACACACACATTCACACACCAATGGCGGCCTGCGGCCTCGTACCTATGACTGAATCTGTCTTGTTATTAGTAATAGAGTAAATAACTGTCTGTTTTAAGGCTATCTAGTTAAAATTGGACTACTGATACCTGTCTGTTCATAGGGAGAGTGTGGGAATAGGGAGAAAGCACATTGGGATATAGGTCCGTAGAGGGGAAGAGGGCTAATGAACCAACAGAAGTAGGGGTAGCTAAGTGCACTCAGTAGACTGATGTGCCAAGAGAAGACAGCAACACTACACACAACTGGAAGAGAAGGTACTAAGTACCCTGGCTTCCTCTCAGGCCTTCCTCGATGGACTCCCACAGATAGACTCCCTTGTCTTGTTGTCACGAGTCTTAGTGTCATAGACTTGTATTAGCATATCCACTGGGAGTATAACATATGTGAGCAGAGCCCTCTCTATGACATCAGAGCCCTCTCTATGACATCAGAGAGGACTGCTGTAACCTGTATGGAACTTTTTACTTGTGATCTATTTGGACTTATATAGCGCCTTTATCCAAAGCGCTTTACAACGGCCTCTCATTCACCCATTCACACACACACATTCACACACCAATGGCGGCCTGCGGCCTCGTACCTATGACTGAATCTGTCTTGTTATTAGTAATAGAGTAAATAACTGTCTGTTTTAAGGCTATCTAGTTAAAATTGGACTACTGATACCTGTCTGTTCATAGGGAGAGTGTGGGAATAGGGAGAAAGCACATTGGGATATAGGTCCGTAGAGGGGAAGAGGGCTAATGAACCAACAGAAGTAGGGGTAGCTAAGTGCACTCAGTAGACTGATGTGCCAAGAGAAGACAGCAACACTACACACAACTGGAAGAGAAGGTACTAAGTACCCTGGCTTCCTCTCAGGCCTTCCTCGATGGACTCCCACAGATAGACTCCCTTGTCTTGTTGTCACGAGTCTTAGTGTCATAGACTTGTATTAGCATATCCACTGGGAGTATAACATATGTGAGCAGAGCCCTCTCTATGACATCAGAGCCCTCTCTATGACATCAGAGAGGACTGCTGTAACCTGTATGGAACTTTTTACTTGTGATCTATTTGGACTTATATAGCGCCTTTATCCAAAGCGCTTTACAACGGCCTCTCATTCACCCATTCACACACACATTCACACACCAATGGCGGCCTGCGGCCTCGTACCTATGACTGAATCTGTCTTGTTATTAGTAATAGAGTAAATAACTGTCTGTTTTAAGGCTATCTAGTTAAAATTGGACTACTGATACCTGTCTGTTCATAGGGAGAGTGTGGGAATAGGGAGAAAGCACATTGGGATATAGGTCCGTAGAGGGGAAGAGGGCTAATGAACCAACAGAAGTAGGGGTAGCTAAGTGCACTCAGTAGACTGATGTGCCAAGAGAAGACAGCAACACTACACACAACTGGAAGAGAAGGTACTAAGTACCCTGGCTTCCTCTCAGGCCTTCCTCGATGGACTCCCACAGATAGACTCCCTTGTCTTGTTGTCACGAGTCTTAGTGTCATAGACTTGTATTAGCATATCCACTGGGAGTATAACATATGTGAGCAGAGCCCTCTCTATGACATCAGAGAGGACTGCTGTAACCTGTATGGAACTTTTTACTTGTGATCTATTTGGACTTATATAGCGCCTTTATCCAAAGCGCTTTACAACGGCCTCTCATTCACCCATTCACACACACATTCACACACCAATGGCGGCCTGCGGCCTCGTACCTATGACTGAATCTGTCTTGTTATTAGTAATAGAGTAAATAACTGTCTGTTTTAAGGCTATCTAGTTAAAATTGGACTACTGATACCTGTCTGTTCATAGGGAGAGTGTGGGAATAGGGAGAAAGCACATTGGGATATAGGTCCGTAGAGGGGAAGAGGGCTAATGAACCAACAGAAGTAGGGGTAGCTAAGTGCACTCAGTAGACTGATGTGCCAAGAGAAGACAGCAACACTACACACAACTGGAAGAGAAGGTACTAAGTACCCTGGCTTCCTCTCAGGCCTTCCTCGATGGACTCCCACAGATAGACTCCCTTGTCTTGTTGTCACGAGTCTTAGTGTCATAGACTTGTATTAGCATATCCACTGGGAGTATAACATATGTGAGCAGAGCCCTCTCTATGACATCAGAGCCCTCTCTATGACATCAGAGAGGACTGCTGTAACCTGTATGGAACTTTTTACTTGTGATCTATTTGGACTTATATAGCGCCTTTATCCAAAGCGCTTTACAACGGCCTCTCATTCACCCATTCACACACACATTCACACACAATGGCGGCCTGCGGCCTCGTACCTATGACTGAATCTGTCTTGTTATTAGTAATAGAGTAAATAACTGTCTGTTTTAAGGCTATCTAGTTAAAATTGGACTACTGATACCTGTCTGTTCATAGGGAGAGTGTGGGAATAGGGAGAAAGCACATTGGGATATAGGTCCGTAGAGGGGAAGAGGGCTAATGAACCAACAGAAGTAGGGGTAGCTAAGTGCACTCAGTAGATTGATGTGCCAAGAGAAGACAGCAACACTACACACAACTGGAAGAGAAGGTACTAAGTACCCTGGCTTCCTCTCAGGCCTTCCTCGATGGACTCCCACAGATAGACTCCCTTGTCTTGTTGTCACGAGTCTTAGTGTCATAGACTTGTATTAGCATATCCACTGGGAGTATAACATATGTGAGCAGAGCCCTCTCTATGACATCAGAGCCCTCTCTATGACATCAGAGAGGACTGCTGTAACCTGTATGGAACTTTTTACTTGTGATCTATTTGGACTGATATAGCGCCTTTATCCAAAGCGCTTTACAACGGCCTCTCATTCACCCATTCACACACACATTCACACACCAATGGCGGCCTGCGGCCTCGTACCTATGACTGAATCTGTCTTGTTATTAGTAATAGAGTAAATAACTGTCTGTTTTAAGGCTATCTAGTTAAAATTGGACTACTGATACCTGTCTGTTCATAGGGAGAGTGTGGGAATAGGGAGAAAGCACATTGGGATATAGGTCCGTAGAGGGGAAGAGGGCTAATGAACCAACAGAAGTAGGGGTAGCTAAGTGCACTCAGTAGACTGATGTGCCAAGAGAAGACAGCAACATTACACACAACTGGAAGAGAAGGTACTAAGTACCCTGGCTTCCTCTCAGGCCTTCCTCGATGGACTCCCACAGATAGACTCCCTTGTCTTGTTGTCACGAGTCTTAGTGTCATAGACTTGTATTAGCATATCCACTGGGAGTATAACATATGTGAGCAGAGCCCTCTCTATGACATCAGAGCCCTCTCTATGACATCAGAGAGGACTGCTGTAACCTGTATGGAACTTTTTACTTGTGATCTATTTGGACTTATATAGCGCCTTTATCCAAAGCGCTTTACAACGGCCTATCATTCACCCATTCACACACACATTCACACACCAATGGCGGCCTGCGGCCTCGTACCTATGACTGAATCTGTCTTGTTATTAGTAATAGAGTAAATAACTGTCTGTTTTAAGGCTATCTAGTTAAAATTGGACTACTGATACCTGTCTGTTCATAGGGAGAGTGTGGGAATAGGGAGAAAGCACATTGGGATATAGGTCCGTAGAGGGGAAGAGGGCTAATGAACCAACAGAAGTAGGGGTAGCTAAGTGCACTCAGTAGACTGATGTGCCAAGAGAAGACAGCAACACTACACACAACTGGAAGAGAAGGTACTAAGTACCCTGGCTTCCTCTCAGGCCTTCCTCGATGGACTCCCACAGATAGACTCCCTTGTCTTGTTGTCACGAGTCTTAGTGTCATAGACTTGTATTAGCATATCCACTGGGAGTATAACATATGTGAGCAGAGCCCTCTCTATGACATCAGAGCCCTCTCTATGACATCAGAGAGGACTGCTGTAACCTGTATGGAACTTTTTACTTGTGATCTATTTGGACTTATATAGCGCCTTTATCCAAAGCGCTTTACAACGGCCTCTCATTCACCCATTCACACACACATTCACACACCAATGGCGGCCTGCGGCCTCGTACCTATGACTGAATCTGTCTTGTTATTAGTAATAGAGTAAATAACTGTCTGTTTTAAGGCTATCTAGTTAAAATTGGACTACTGATACCTGTCTGTTCATAGGGAGAGTGTGGGAATAGGGAGAAAGCACATTGGGATATAGGTCCGTAGAGGGGAAGAGGGCTAATGAACCAACAGAAGTAGGGGTAGCTAAGTGCACTCAGTAGACTGATGTGCCAAGAGAAGACAGCAACACTACACACAACTGGAAGAGAAGGTACTAAGTACCCTGGCTTCCTCTCAGGCCTTCCTCGATGGACTCCCACAGATAGACTCCCTTGTCTTGTTGTCACGAGTCTTAGTGTCATAGACTTGTATTAGCATATCCACTGGGAGTATAACATATGTGAGCAGAGCCCTCTCTATGACATCAGAGCCCTCTCTATGACATCAGAGAGGACTGCTGTAACCTGTATGGAACTTTTTACTTGTGATCTATTTGGACTTATATAGCGCCTTTATCCAAAGCGCTTTACAACGGCCTCTCATTCACCCATTCACACACACACATTCACACACCAATGGCGGCCTGCGGCCTCATACCTATGACTGAATCTGTCTTGTTATTAGTAATAGAGTAAATAACTGTCTGTTTTAAGGCTATCTAGTTAAAATTGGACTACTGATACCTGTCTGTTCATAGGGAGAGTGTGGGAATAGGGAGAAAGCACATTGGGATATAGGTCCATAGAGGGGAAGAGGGCTAATGAACCAACAGAAGTAGGGGTAGCTAAGTGCACTCAGTAGACTGATGTGCCAAGAGAAGACAGCAACACTACACACAACTGGAAGAGAAGGTACTAAGTACCCTGGCTTCCTCTCAGGCCTTCCTCGATGGACTCCCACAGATAGACTCCCTTGTCTTGTTGTCACGAGTCTTAGTGTCATAGACTTGTATTAGCATATCCACTGGGAGTATAACATATGTGAGCAGAGCCCTCTCTATGACATCAGAGCCCTCTCTATGACATCAGAGAGGACTGCTGTAACCTGTATGGAACTTTTTACTTGTGATCTATTTGGACTTATATAGCGCCTTTATCCAAAGCGCTTTACAACGGCCTCTCATTCACCCATTCACACACACATTCACACACCAATGGCGGCCTGCGGCCTCGTACCTATGACTGAATCTGTCTTGTTATTAGTAATAGAGTAAATAACTGTCTGTTTTAAGGCTATCTAGTTAAAATTGGACTACTGATACCTGTCTGTTCATAGGGAGAGTGTGGGAATAGGGAGAAAGCACATTGGGATATAGGTCCGTAGAGGGGAAGAGGGCTAATGAACCAACAGAAGTAGGGGTAGCTAAGTGCACTCAGTAGACTGATGTGCCAAGAGAAGACAGCAACACTACACACAACTGGAAGAGAAGGTACTAAGTACCCTGGCTTCCTCTCAGGCCTTCCTCGATGGACTCCCACAGATAGACTCCCTTGTCTTGTTGTCACGAGTCTTAGTGTCATAGACTTGTATTAGCATATCCACTGGGAGTATAACATATGTGAGCAGAGCCCTCTCTGTGACATCAGAGCCCTCTCTATGACATCAGAGAGGACTGCTGTAACCTGTATGGAACTTTTTACTTGTGATCTATTTGGACTTATATAGCGCCTTTATCCAAAGCGCTTTACAACGGCCTCTCATTCACCCATTCACACACACATTCACACACCAATGGCGGCCTGCGACCTCGTACCTATGACTGAATCTGTCTTGTTATTAGTAATAGAGTAAATAACTGTCTGTTTTAAGGCTATCTAGTTAAAATTGGACTACTGATACCTGTCTGTTCATAGGGAGAGTGTGGGAATAGGGAGAAAGCACATTGGGATATAGGTCCGTAGAGGGGAAGAGGGCTAATGAACCAACAGAAGTAGGGGTAGCTAAGTGCACTCAGTAGACTGATGTGCCAAGAGAAGACAGCAACACTACACACAACTGGAAGAGAAGGTACTAAGTACCCTGGCTTCCTCTCAGGCCTTCCTCGATGGACTCCCACAGATAGACTCCCTTGTCTTGTTGTCACGAGTCTTAGTGTCATAGACTTGTATTAGCATATCCACTGGGAGTATAACATATGTGAGCAGAGCCCTCTCTATGACATCAGAGCCCTCTCTATGACATCAGAGAGGACTGCTGTAACCTGTATGGAACTTTTTACTTGTGATCTATTTGGACTTATATAGCGCCTTTATCCAAAGCGCTTTACAACGGCCTCTCATTCACCCATTCACACACACATTCACACACCAATGGCGGCCTGCGGCCTCGTACCTATGACTGAATCTGTCTTGTTATTAGTAATAGAGTAAATAACTGTCTGTTTTAAGGCTATCTAGTTAAAATTGGACTACTGATACCTGTCTGTTCATAGGGAGAGTGTGGGAATAGGGAGAAAGCACATTGGGATATAGGTCCGTAGAGGGGAAGAGGGCTAATGAACCAACAGAAGTAGGGGTAGCTAAGTGCACTCAGTAGACTGATGTGCCAAGAGAAGACAGCAACACTACACACAACTGGAAGAGAAGGTACTAAGTACCCTGGCTTCCTCTCAGGCCTTCCTCGATGGACTCCCACAGATAGACTCCCTTGTCTTGTTGTCACGAGTCTTAGTGTCATAGACTTGTATTAGCATATCCACTGGGAGTATAACATATGTGAGCAGAGCCCTCTCTATGACATCAGAGCCCTCTCTATGACATCAGAGAGGACTGCTGTAACCTGTATGGAACTTTTTACTTGTGATCTATTTGGACTTATATAGCGCCTTTATCCAAAGCGCTTTACAACAGCCTCTCATTCACCCATTCACACACACATTCACACACCAATGGCGGCCTGCGGCCTCGTACCTATGACTGAATCTGTCTTGTTATTAGTAATAGAGTAAATAACTGTCTGTTTTAAGGCTATCTAGTTAAAATTGGACTACTGATACCTGTCTGTTCATAGGGAGAGTGTGGGAATAGGGAGAAAGCACATTGGGATATAGGTCCGTAGAGGGGAAGAGGGCTAATGAACCAACAGAAGTAGGGGTAGCTAAGTGCACTCAGTAGACTGATGTGCCAAGAGAAGACAGCAACACTACACACAACTGGAAGAGAAGGTACTAAGTACCCTGGCTTCCTCTCAGGCCTTCCTCGATGGACTCCCACAGATAGACTCCCTTGTCTTGTTGTCACGAGTCTTAGTGTCATAGACTTGTATTAGCATATCCACTGGGAGTATAACATATGTGAGCAGAGCCCTCTCTATGACATCAGAGCCCTCTCTATGACATCAGAGAGGACTGCTGTAACCTGTATGGAACTTTTTACTTGTGATCTATTTGGACTTATATAGCGCCTTTATCCAAAGCGCTTTACAACGGCCTCTCATTCACCCATTCACACACACATTCACACACCAATGGCGGCCTGCGGCCTCGTACCTATGACTGAATCTGTCTTGTTATTAGTAATAGAGTAAATAACTGTCTGTTTTAAGGCTATCTAGTTAAAATTGGACTACTGATACCTGTCTGTTCATAGGGAGAGTGTGGGAATAGGGAGAAAGCACATTGGGATATAGGTCCGTAGAGGGGAAGAGGGCTAATGAACCAACAGAAGTAGGGGTAGCTAAGTGCACTCAGTAGACTGATGTGCCAAGAGAAGACAGCAACACTACACACAACTGGAAGAGAAGGTACTAAGTACCCTGGCTTCCTCTCAGGCCTTCCTCGATGGACTCCCACAGATAGACTCCCTTGTCTTGTTGTCACGAGTCTTAGTGTCATAGACTTGTATTAGCATATCCACTGGGAGTATAACATATGTGACTGCTCCTGGTGTTTCTGGACACCTCTCGGAAATGAGAAAGACGTCAAATTCGTCTTTAAAGTTTTTTTGTTTTTTTTTTGATTTTCGTTTTTTTAGCTAACATTCAACTCGAAGATGTGAAGTACCCACTCGTTATTTTTCCGAACAGTTTTACATTCATTAAATAAGTGTAATCTATAACACAATGACTTCGTTTCTTGTTGTTTGATGGGGATTCATTATCTTTGATGGGGATTTTCTGTGCTTAGTGATTTCCGGTGTAGCAACTTTCAAATACTCATGTCGTCTTCAATTTGTTTCCGATTTCAATGTATGATGCATCATTTGAAAGCTTACAATCTGTAGTTTAAGCACATGTAAAAGACTGAAAAATGATTTCGCCTACAGGTAGCCCTTTTCATTGGGCTGTGTCACATATGTGAGCAGAGCCCTCTCTATGACATCAGAGCCCTCTCTATGACATCAGAGAGGACTGCTGTAACCTGTATGGAACTTTTTACTTGTGATCTATTTGGACTTATATAGCGCCTTTATCCAAAGCGCTTTACAACGGCCTCTCATTCACCCATTCACACACACATTCACACACCAATGGCGGCCTGCGGCCTCGTACCTATGACTGAATCTGTCTTGTTATTAGTAATAGAGTAAATAACTGTCTGTTTTAAGGCTATCTAGTTAAAATTGGACTACTGATACCTGTCTGTTCATAGGGAGAGTGTGGGAATAGGGAGAAAGCACATTGGGATATAGGTCCGTAGAGGGGAAGAGGGCTAATGAACCAACAGAAGTAGGGGTAGCTAAGTGCACTCAGTAGACTGATGTGCCAAGAGAAGACAGCAACACTACACACAACTGGAAGAGAAGGTACTAAGTACCCTGGCTTCCTCTCAGGCCTTCCTCGATGGACTCCCACAGATAGACTCCCTTGTCTTGTTGTCACGAGTCTTAGTGTCATAGACTTGTATTAGCATATCCACTGGGAGTATAACATATGTGAGCAGAGCCCTCTCTATGACATCAGAGCCCTCTCTATGACATCAGAGAGGACTGCTGTAACCTGTATGGAACTTTTTACTTGTGATCTATTTGGACTTATATAGCGCCTTTATCCAAAGCGCTTTACAACGGCCTCTCATTCACCCATTCACACACACATTCACACACCAATGGCGGCCTGCGGCCTCGTACCTATGACTGAATCTGTCTTGTTATTAGTAATAGAGTAAATAACTGTCTGTTTTAAGGCTATCTAGTTAAAATTGGACTACTGATACCTGTCTGTTCATAGGGAGAGTGTGGGAATAGGGAGAAAGCACATTGGGATATAGGTCCGTAGAGGGGAAGAGGGCTAATGAACCAACAGAAGTAGGGGTAGCTAAGTGCACTCAGTAGACTGATGTGCCAAGAGAAGACAGCAACACTACACACAACTGGAAGAGAAGGTACTAAGTACCCTGGCTTCCTCTCAGGCCTTCCTCGATGGACTCCCACAGATAGACTCCCTTGTCTTGTTGTCACGAGTCTTAGTGTCATAGACTTGTATTAGCATATCCACTGGGAGTATAACATATGTGAGCAGAGCCCTCTCTATGACATCAGAGCCCTCTCTATGACATCAGAGAGGACTGCTGTAACCTGTATGGAACTTTTTACTTGTGATCTATTTGGACTTATATAGCGCCTTTATCCAAAGCGCTTTACAACAGCCTCTCATTCACCCATTCACACACACATTCACACACCAATGGCGGCCTGCGGCCTCGTACCTATGACTGAATCTGTCTTGTTATTAGTAATAGAGTAAATAACTGTCTGTTTTAAGGCTATCTAGTTAAAATTGGACTACTGATACCTGTCTGTTCATAGGGAGAGTGTGGGAATAGGGAGAAAGCACATTGGGATATAGGTCCGTAGAGGGGAAGAGGGCTAATGAACCAACAGAAGTAGGGGTAGCTAAGTGCACTCAGTAGACTGATGTGCCAAGAGAAGACAGCAACACTACACACAACTGGAAGAGAAGGTACTAAGTACCCTGGCTTCCTCTCAGGCCTTCCTCGATGGACTCCCACAGATAGACTCCCTTGTCTTGTTGTCACGAGTCTTAGTGTCATAGACTTGTATTAGCATATCCACTGGGAGTATAACATATGTGAGCAGAGCCCTCTCTATGACATCAGAGCCCTCTCTATGACATCAGAGAGGACTGCTGTAACCTGTATGGAACTTTTTACTTGTGATCTATTTGGACTTATATAGCGCCTTTATCCAAAGCGCTTTACAACGGCCTCTCATTCACCCATTCACACACACATTCACACACCAATGGCGGCCTGCGGCCTCGTACCTATGACTGAATCTGTCTTGTTATTAGTAATAGAGTAAATAACTGTCTGTTTTAAGGCTATCTAGTTAAAATTGGACTACTGATACCTGTCTGTTCATAGGGAGAGTGTGGGAATAGGGAGAAAGCACATTGGGATATAGGTCCGTAGAGGGGAAGAGGGCTAATGAACCAACAGAAGTAGGGGTAGCTAAGTGCACTCAGTAGACTGATGTGCCAAGAGAAGACAGCAACACTACACACAACTGGAAGAGAAGGTACTAAGTACCCTGGCTTCCTCTCAGGCCTTCCTCGATGGACTCCCACAGATAGACTCCCTTGTCTTGTTGTCACGAGTCTTAGTGTCATAGACTTGTATTAGCATATCCACTGGGAGTATAACATATGTGACTGCTCCTGGTGTTTCTGGACACCTCTCGGAAATGAGAAAGACGTCAAATTCGTCTTTAAAGTTTTTTTGTTTTTTTTTTGATTTTCGTTTTTTTAGCTAACATTCAACTCGAAGATGTGAAGTACCCACTCGTTATTTTTCCGAACAGTTTTACATTCATTAAATAAGTGTAATCTATAACACAATGACTTCGTTTCTTGTTGTTTGATGGGGATTCATTATCTTTGATGGGGATTTTCTGTGCTTAGTGATTTCCGGTGTAGCAACTTTCAAATACTCATGTCGTCTTCAATTTGTTTCCGATTTCAATGTATGATGCATCATTTGAAAGCTTACAATCTGTAGTTTAGGCACATGTAAAAGACTGAAAAATGATTTCGCCTACAGGTAGCCCTTTTCATTGGGCTGTGTCACATATGTGAGCAGAGCCCTCTCTATGACATCAGAGCCCTCTCTATGACATCAGAGAGGACTGCTGTAACCTGTATGGAACTTTTTACTTGTGATCTATTTGGACTTATATAGCGCCTTTATCCAAAGCGCTTTACAACGGCCTCTCATTCACCCATTCACACACACATTCACACACCAATGGCGGCCTGCGGCCTCGTACCTATGACTGAATCTGTCTTGTTATTAGTAATAGAGTAAATAACTGTCTGTTTTAAGGCTATCTAGTTAAAATTGGACTACTGATACCTGTCTGTTCATAGGGAGAGTGTGGGAATAGGGAGAAAGCACATTGGGATATAGGTCCGTAGAGGGGAAGAGGGCTAATGAACCAACAGAAGTAGGGGTAGCTAAGTGCACTCAGTAGACTGATGTGCCAAGAGAAGACAGCAACACTACACACAACTGGAAGAGAAGGTACTAAGTACCCTGGCTTCCTCTCAGGCCTTCCTCGATGGACTCCCACAGATAGACTCCCTTGTCTTGTTGTCACGAGTCTTAGTGTCATAGACTTGTATTAGCATATCCACTGGGAGTATAACATATGTGAGCAGAGCCCTCTCTATGACATCAGAGCCCTCTCTATGACATCAGAGAGGACTGCTGTAACCTGTATGGAACTTTTTACTTGTGATCTATTTGGACTTATATAGCGCCTTTATCCAAAGCGCTTTACAACGGCCTCTCATTCACCCATTCACACACACATTCACACACCAATGGCGGCCTGTGGCCTCGTACCTATGACTGAATCTGTCTTTTTATTAGTAATAGAGTAAATAACTGTCTGTTTTAAGGCTATCTAGTTAAAATTGGACTACTGATACCTGTCTGTTCATAGGGAGAGTGTGGGAATAGGGAGAAAGCACATTGGGATATAGGTCCGTAGAGGGGAAGAGGGCTAATGAACCAACAGAAGTAGGGGTAGCTAAGTGCACTCAGTAGACTGATGTGCCAAGAGAAGACAGCAACACTACACACAACTGGAAGAGAAGGTACTAAGTACCCTGGCTTCCTCTCAGGCCTTCCTCGATGGACTCCCACAGATAGACTCCCTTGTCTTGTTGTCACGAGTCTTAGTGTCATAGACTTGTATTAGCATATCCACTGGGAGTATAACATATGTGAGCAGAGCCCTCTCTATGACATCAGAGCCCTCTCTATGACATCAGAGAGGACTGCTGTAACCTGTATGGAACTTTTTACTTGTGATCTATTTGGACTTATATAGCGCCTTTATCCAAAGCGCTTTACAACGGCCTCTCATTCACCCATTCACACACACATTCACACACCAATGGCGGCCTGCGGCCTCGTACCTATGACTGAATCTGTCTTGTTATTAGTAATAGAGTAAATAACTGTCTGTTTTAAGGCTATCTAGTTAAAATTGGACTACTGATACCTGTCTGTTCATAGCAGTGGTGTAGTCTACGTGATACGCAGGACTACGCCGTATACCCACTAGGAAAGGACAAGGATTTGCGTATACCCACTAGGAAAGGACAAGGATTTGCGTATACCACTAAAAAATGTGCGAGGATACGTAACGGCGTTTTGTGACAGAACTTTCACACTTTTATTCATAAAATTCACCCCGTCTGTGTTACGAAGCACTTACTTCGAACTTTCTGACATGTTTGTTATCGCATAACCAGTCGTTCAGAATGCTAGTCTCAGTATTTCCCCTACAGAGCCTTGGGGTGGGCGGGCCGCGAATTTGCGAAACCTAGGATGGTAGGGGGAGGCAGGGCAGCCAATGAGGGGGCAATGAGGGAGTGCTTCGCCAACCAATCAGGTAGCGGTATTGCCCTGCCTCCCCTTACCATCCTAGGTTTCGCAAATTCGCGGGCGGGCCAGACCTCCACACACAGCTTCGTGCCGCTGGAGAATGCTTTTGGTTTTGTTTTGTGTGCGCGTGCGACGCGAGAGAGTTTTTGCAGGGTGAAAGCTCTGTAGAAGAAAGTAAGCAAGTTGAAACGTTAGCAAATATAATTACTGTGTTCTGACAGAGAAAGTTGGTTCAAATTAGTCGTTATTATTGTGACTAGAAAGTGTCTGATTATAGTTTCATGGTGTGAATAATAGTGTCAAAGAACTAGCATGCTCAGAGGTGATTAGATGAGCTAGTCTGCTGCACACATGACAGCTAAAGAGCTAACTGGAGGCACTTTATTATTTTACTTAAAGTAGATATACAATCTTTCTTATTCTGCTAGAATTGGGCTTTATGGTAATACCATAATGGTATATTTACAGTACATGGACAGTGGATTGAAGCATTGGAACAAACCCTCACTCATTGGAAATGTCTGTTTTTTGTAGTTGGACATACGATTTTCTTACAGGTGAGAGAGTAAGTAAAGACAGTATATGACTGCATTGCCCACAGCAACCCAATATTCAATTAGAATGATGTTATGATTTGATATGAATTCAATGTATACCTCTTATTAAATTATAAATACTCTGGTTGTTATATTTGCCTTTTGGTTGACAGCAAAAGAGGGAGAGAGGAGGATAGAGAGGGAGAGAAGGAGAGAGAGCAGGATGGTGTCGGCACACCAGAGAGAGAGAGCAAGAACCAGGTGAGAAAGTGGACATGTAGTCAAGACCACATAAGTAGCCTTGAGAACCGATGGTTCTCGAGCCTAACGGCCCTTAGGGGGCAGGAGCCTATCTCCTGTTTCTGTAGCGTGAGGCAGCTTGATGTACAAGTACAGTCCATGCCACCCCCCCCCCCCAAGGCAGCCAACACCGGTGTAGATGCATACTGTATGCATAAGTGAGTGTGGTGGTGCTTATGGGGTGTCGCTACGGGACAGGTGTCACTCTGACTGGGAGGGCAAAATCACAGTATACCCACTAGAAAAAACTAGACTACACCACTGGTTCATAGGGAGAGTGTGGGAATAGGGAGAAAGCACATTGGGATATAGGTCCGTAGAGGGGAAGAGGGCTAATGAACCAACAGAAGTAGGGGTAGCTAAGTGCACTCAGTAGACTGATGTGCCAAGAGAAGACAGCAACACTACACACAACTGGAAGAGAAGGTACTAAGTACCCTGGCTTCCTCTCAGGCCTTCCTCGATGGACTCCCACAGATAGACTCCCTTGTCTTGTTGTCACGAGTCTTAGTGTCATAGACTTGTATTAGCATATCCACTGGGAGTATAACATATGTGAGCAGAGCCCTCTCTATGACATCAGAGCCCTCTCTATGACATCAGAGAGGACTGCTGTAACCTGTATGGAACTTTTTACTTGTGATCTATTTGGACTTATATAGCGCCTTTATCCAAAGCGCTTTACAACGGCCTCTCATTCACCCATTCACACACACATTCACACACCAATGGCGGCCTGCGGCCTCGTACCTATGACTGAAGCTGTCTTGTTATTAGTAATAGAGTAAATAACTGTCTGTTTTAAGGCTATCTAGTTAAAATTGGACTACTGATACCTGTCTGTTCATAGGGAGAGTGTGGGAATAGGGAGAAAGCACATTGGGATATAGGTCCGTAGAGGGGAAGAGGGCTAATGAACCAACAGAAGTAGGGGTAGCTAAGTGCACTCAGTAGACTGATGTGCCAAGAGAAGACAGCAACACTACACACAACTGGAAGAGAAGGTACTAAGTACCCTGGCTTCCTCTCAGGCCTTCCTCGATGGACTCCCACAGATAGACTCCCTTGACTTGTTGTCACGAGTCTTAGTGTCATAGACTTGTTTTAGCATATCCACTGGGAGTATAACATATGTGAGCAGAGCCCTCTCTATGACATCAGAGCCCTCTCTATGACATCAGAGAGGACTGCTGTAACCTGTATGGAACTTTTTACTTGTGATCTATTTGGACTTATATAGCGCCTTTATCCAAAGCGCTTTACAACGGCCTCTCATTCACCCATTCACACACACACATTCACACACCAATGGCGGCCTGCGGCCTCGTACCTATGACTGAATCTGTCTTGTTATTAGTAATAGAGTAAATAACTGTCTGTTTTAAGGCTATCTAGTTAAAATTGGACTACTGATACCTGTCTGTTCATAGGGAGAGTGTGGGAATAGGGTGAAAGCACATTGGGATATAGGTCCGTAGAGGGGAAGAGGGCTAATGAACCAACAGAAGTAGGGGTAGCTAAGTGCACTCAGTAGACTGATGTGCCAAGAGAAGACAGCAACACTACACACAACTGGAAGAGAAGGTACTAAGTACCCTGGCTTCCTCTCAGGCCTTCCTCGATGGACTCCCACAGATAGACTCCCTTGTCTTGTTGTCACGAGTCTTAGTGTCATAGACTTGTATTAGCATATCCACTGGGAGTATAACATATGTGAGCAGAGCCCTCTCTATGACATCAGAGCCCTCTCTATGACATCAGAGAGGACTGCTGTAACCTGTATGGAACTTTTTACTTGTGATCTATTTGGACTTATATAGCGCCTTTATCCAAAGCGCTTTACAACGGCCTCTCATTCACCCATTCACACACACATTCACACACCAATGGCGGCCTGCGGCCTCGTACCTATGACTGAATCTGTCTTGTTATTAGTAATAGAGTAAATAACTGTCTGTTTTAAGGCTATCTAGTTAAAATTGGACTACTGATACCTGTCTGTTCATAGGGAGAGTGTGGGAATAGGGAGAAAGCACATTGGGATATAGGTCCGTAGAGGGGAAGAGGGCTAATGAACCAACAGAAGTAGGGGTAGCTAAGTGCACTCAGTAGACTGATGTGCCAAGAGAAGACAGCAACACTACACACAACTGGAAGAGAAGGTACTAAGTACCCTGGCTTCCTCTCAGGCCTTCCTCGATGGACTCCCACAGATAGACTCCCTTGTCTTGTTGTCACGAGTCTTAGTGTCATAGACTTGTATTAGCATATCCACTGGGAGTATAACATATGTGAGCAGAGCCCTCTCTATGACATCAGAGCCCTCTCTATGACATCAGAGAGGACTGCTGTAACCTGTATGGAACTTTTTACTTGTGATCTATTTGGACTTATATAGCGCCTTTATCCAAAGCGCTTTACAACGGCCTCTCATTCACCCATTCACACACACATTCACACACCAATGGCGGCCTGTGGCCTCGTACCTATGACTGAATCTGTCTTTTTATTAGTAATAGAGTAAATAACTGTCTGTTTTAAGGCTATCTAGTTAAAATTGGACTACTGATACCTGTCTGTTCATAGGGAGAGTGTGGGAATAGGGAGAAAGCACATTGGGATATAGGTCCGTAGAGGGGAAGAGGGCTAATGAACCAACAGAAGTAGGGGTAGCTAAGTGCACTCAGTAGACTGATGTGCCAAGAGAAGACAGCAACACTACACACAACTGGAAGAGAAGGTACTAAGTACCCTGGCTTCCTCTCAGGCCTTCCTCGATGGACTCCCACAGATAGACTCCCTTGTCTTGTTGTCACGAGTCTTAGTGTCATAGACTTGTATTAGCATATCCACTGGGAGTATAACATATGTGAGCAGAGCCCTCTCTATGACATCAGAGCCCTCTCTATGACATCAGAGAGGACTGCTGTAACCTGTATGGAACTTTTTACTTGTGATCTATTTGGACTTATATAGCGCCTTTATCCAAAGCGCTTTACAACGGCCTCTCATTCACCCATTCACACACACATTCACACACCAATGGCGGCCTGCGGCCTCGTACCTATGACTGAATCTGTCTTGTTATTAGTAATAGAGTAAATAACTGTCTGTTTTAAGGCTATCTAGTTAAAATTGGACTACTGATACCTGTCTGTTCATAGGGAGAGTGTGGGAATAGGGAGAAAGCACATTGGGATATAGGTCCGTAGAGGGGAAGAGGGCTAATGAACCAACAGAAGTAGGGGTAGCTAAGTGCACTCAGTAGACTGATGTGCCAAGAGAAGACAGCAACACTACACACAACTGGAAGAGAAGGTACTAAGTACCCTGGCTTCCTCTCAGGCCTTCCTCGATGGACTCCCACAGATAGACTCCCTTGTCTTGTTGTCACGAGTCTTAGTGTCATAGACTTGTATTAGCATATCCACTGGGAGTATAACATATGTGAGCAGAGCCCTCTCTATGACATCAGAGCCCTCTCTATGACATCAGAGAGGACTGCTGTAACCTGTATGGAACTTTTTACTTGTGATCTATTTGGACTTATATAGCGCCTTTATCCAAAGCGCTTTACAACGGCCTCTCATTCACCCATTCACACACACATTCACACACCAATGGCGGCCTGCGGCCTCGTACCTATGACTGAAGCTGTCTTGTTATTAGTAATAGAGTAAATAACTGTCTGTTTTAAGGCTATCTAGTTAAAATTGGACTACTGATACCTGTCTGTTCATAGGGAGAGTGTGGGAATAGGGAGAAAGCACATTGGGATATAGGTCCGTAGAGGGGAAGAGGGCTAATGAACCAACAGAAGTAGGGGTAGCTAAGTGCACTCAGTAGACTGATGTGCCAAGAGAAGACAGCAACACTACACACAACTGGAAGAGAAGGTACTAAGTACCCTGGCTTCCTCTCAGGCCTTCCTCGATGGACTCCCACAGATAGACTCCCTTGACTTGTTGTCACGAGTCTTAGTGTCATAGACTTGTTTTAGCATATCCACTGGGAGTATAACATATGTGAGCAGAGCCCTCTCTATGACATCAGAGCCCTCTCTATGACATCAGAGAGGACTGCTGTAACCTGTATGGAACTTTTTACTTGTGATCTATTTGGACTTATATAGCGCCTTTATCCAAAGCGCTTTACAACGGCCTCTCATTCACCCATTCACACACACACATTCACACACCAATGGCGGCCTGCGGCCTCGTACCTATGACTGAATCTGTCTTGTTATTAGTAATAGAGTAAATAACTGTCTGTTTTAAGGCTATCTAGTTAAAATTGGACTACTGATACCTGTCTGTTCATAGGGAGAGTGTGGGAATAGGGTGAAAGCACATTGGGATATAGGTCCGTAGAGGGGAAGAGGGCTAATGAACCAACAGAAGTAGGGGTAGCTAAGTGCACTCAGTAGACTGATGTGCCAAGAGAAGACAGCAACACTACACACAACTGGAAGAGAAGGTACTAAGTACCCTGGCTTCCTCTCAGGCCTTCCTCGATGGACTCCCACAGATAGACTCCCTTGTCTTGTTGTCACGAGTCTTAGTGTCATAGACTTGTATTAGCATATCCACTGGGAGTATAACATATGTGAGCAGAGCCCTCTCTATGACATCAGAGCCCTCTCTATGACATCAGAGAGGACTGCTGTAACCTGTATGGAACTTTTTACTTGTGATCTATTTGGACTTATATAGCGCCTTTATCCAAAGCGCTTTACAACGGCCTCTCATTCACCCATTCACACACACATTCACACACCAATGGCGGCCTGCGGCCTCGTACCTATGACTGAAGCTGTCTTGTTATTAGTAATAGAGTAAATAACTGTCTGTTTTAAGGCTATCTAGTTAAAATTGGACTACTGATACCTGTCTGTTCATAGGGAGAGTGTGGGAATAGGGAGAAAGCACATTGGGATATAGGTCCGTAGAGGGGAAGAGGGCTAATGAACCAACAGAAGTAGGGGTAGCTAAGTGCACTCAGTAGACTGATGTGCCAAGAGAAGACAGCAACACTACACACAACTGGAAGAGAAGGTACTAAGTACCCTGGCTTCCTCTCAGGCCTTCCTCGATGGACTCCCACAGATAGACTCCCTTGTCTTGTTGTCACGAGTCTTAGTGTCATAGACTTGTTTTAGCATATCCACTGGGAGTATAACATATGTGAGCAGAGCCCTCTCTATGACATCAGAGCCCTCTCTATGACATCAGAGAGGACTGCTGTAACCTGTATGGAACTTTTTACTTGTGATCTATTTGGACTTATATAGCGCCTTTATCCAAAGCGCTTTACAACGGCCTCTCATTCACCCATTCACACACACACATTCACACACCAATGGCGGCCTGCGGCCTCGTACCTATGACTGAATCTGTCTTGTTATTAGTAATAGAGTAAATAACTGTCTGTTTTAAGGCTATCTAGTTAAAATTGGACTACTGATACCTGTCTGTTCATAGGGAGAGTGTGGGAATAGGGTGAAAGCACATTGGGATATAGGTCCGTAGAGGGGAAGAGGGCTAATGAACCAACAAAAGTAGGGGTAGCTAAGTGCACTCAGTAGACTGATGTGCCAAGAGAAGACAGCAACACTACACACAACTGGAAGAGAAGGTACTAAGTACCCTGGCTTCCTCTCAGGCCTTCCTCGATGGACTCCCACAGATAGACTCCCTTGTCTTGTTGTCACGAGTCTTAGTGTCATAGACTTGTATTAGCATATCCACTGGGAGTATAACATATGTGAGCAGAGCCCTCTCTATGACATCAGAGCCCTCTCTATGACATCAGAGAGGACTGCTGTAACCTGTATGGAACTTTTTACTTGTGATCTATTTGGACTTATATAGCGCCTTTATCCAAAGCGCTTTACAACGGCCTCTCATTCACCCATTCACACACACATTCACACACCAATGGCGGCCTGCGGCCTCGTACCTATGACTGAATCTGTCTTGTTATTAGTAATAGAGTAAATAACTGTCTGTTTTAAGGCTATCTAGTTAAAATTGGACTACTGATACCTGTCTGTTCATAGGGAGAGTGTGGGAATAGGGAGAAAGCACATTGGGATATAGGTCCGTAGAGGGGAAGAGGGCTAATGAACCAACAGAAGTAGGGGTAGCTAAGTGCACTCAGTAGACTGATGTGCCAAGAGAAGACAGCAACACTACACACAACTGGAAGAGAAGGTACTAAGTACCCTGGCTTCCTCTCAGGCCTTCCTCGATGGACTCCCACAGATAGACTTCCTTGTCTTGTTGTCACGAGTCTTAGTGTCATAGACTTGTATTAGCATATCCACTGGGAGTATAACATATGTGAGCAGAGCCCTCTCTATGACATCAGAGCCCTCTCTATGACATCATGATTTTCCAAAAACAGTCAATGAGGCCCTGCCTCCTAAGAAAGTAAAAAATCATGTCTGCTATAATTCAGCCAACTGAGCTGAGCAAGGCTGAGGAACTGCCTCAGGCCGCCATTGGTGTGTGAATGTGTGTGTGAATGGGTGAATGAGAGGCCGTTGTAAAGCGCTTTGGATAAAGGCGCTATATAAGTCCAAATAGATCACAAGTAAAAAGTTCCATACAGGTTACAGCAGTCCTCTCTGATATCATAGAGAGGGCTCTGATGTCATAGAGAGGGCTCTGCTCACATATGTTATACTCCCAGTGGATATGCTAATACAAGTCTATGACACTAAGACTCGTGACAACAAGACAAGGGAGTCTATCTGTGGGAGTCCATCGAGGAAGGCCTGAGAGGAAGCCAGGGTACTTAGTACCTTCTCTTCCAGTTGTGTGTAGTGTTGCTGTCTTCTCTTGGCACATCAGTCTACTGAGTGCACTTAGCTACCCCTACTTCTGTTGGTTCATTAGCCCTCTTCCCCTCTACGGACCTATATCCCAATGTGCTTTCTCCCTATTCCCACACTCTCCCTATGAACAGACAGGTATCAGTAGTCCAATTTTAACTAGATAGCCTTAAAACAGACAGTTATTTACTCTATTACTAATAACAAGACAGATTCAGTCATAGGTACGAGGCCGCAGGCCGCCATTGGTGTGTGAATGTGTGTGTGAATGGGTGAATGAGAGGCCGTTGTAAAGCGCTTTGGATAAAGGCGCTATATAAGTCCAAATAGATCACAAGTAAAAAGTTCCATACAGGTTACAGCAGTCCTCTCTGATGTCATAGAGAGGGCTCTGATGTCATAGAGAGGGCTCTGCTCACATATGTTATACTCCCAGTGGATATGCTAATACAAGTCTATGACACTAAGACTCGTGACAACAAGACAAGGGAGTCTATCTGTGGGAGTCCATCGAGGAAGGCCTGAGAGGAAGCCAGGGTACTTAGTACCTTCTCTTCCAGTTGTGTGTAGTGTTGCTGTCTTCTCTTGGCACATCAGTCTACTGAGTGCACTTAGCTACCCCTACTTCTGTTGGTTCATTAGCCCTCTTCCCCTCTACGGACCTATATCCCAATGTGCTTTCTCCCTATTCCCACACTCTCCCTATGAACAGACAGGTATCAGTAGTCCAATTTTAACTAGATAGCCTTAAAACAGACAGTTATTTACTCTATTACTAATAACAAGACAGATTCAGTCATAGGTACGAGGCCGCAGGCCGCCATTGGTGTGTGAATGTGTGTGTGAATGGGTGAATGAGAGGCCGTTGTAAAGCGCTTTGGATAAAGGCGCTATATAAGTCCAAATTGATCACAAGTAAAAAGTTCCATACAGGTTACAGCAGTCCTCTCTGATGTCATAGAGAGGGCTCTGATGTCATAGAGAGGGCTCTGCTCACACATGTTATACTCCCAGTGGATATGCTAATACAAGTCTATGACACTAAGACTCGTGACAACAAGACAAGGGAGTCTATCTGTGGGAGTCCATCGAGGAAGGCCTGAGAGGAAGCCAGGGTACTTAGTACCTTCTCTTCCAGTTGTGTGTAGTGTTGCTGTCTTCTCTTGGCACATCAGTCTACTGAGTGCACTTAGCTACCCCTACTTCTGTTGGTTCATTAGCCCTCTTCCCCTCTACGGACCTATATCCCAATGTGCTTTCTCCCTATTCCCACACTCTCCCTATGAACAGACAGGTATCAGTAGTCCAATTTTAACTAGATAGCCTTAAAACAGACAGTTATTTACTCTATTACTAATAACAAGACAGATTCAGTCATAGGTACGAGGCCGCAGGCCGCCATTGGTGTGTGAATGTGTGTGTGAATGGGTGAATGAGAGGCCGTTGTAAAGCGCTTTGGATAAAGGCGCTATATAAGTCCAAATTGATCACAAGTAAAAAGTTCCATACAGGTTACAGCAGTCCTCTCTGATGTCATAGAGAGGGCTCTGATGTCATAGAGAGGGCTCTGCTCACACATGTTATACTCCCAGTGGATATGCTAATACAAGTCTATGACACTAAGACTCGTGACAACAAGACAAGGGAGTCTATCTGTGGGAGTCCATCGAGGAAGGCCTGAGAGGAAGCCAGGGTACTTAGTACCTTCTCTTCCAGTTGTGTGTAGTGTTGCTGTCTTCTCTTGGCACATCAGTCTACTGAGTGCACTTAGCTACCCCTACTTCTGTTGGTTCATTAGCCCTCTTCCCCTCTACGGACCTATATCCCAATGTGCTTTCTCCCTATTCCCACACTCTCCCTATGAACAGACAGGTATCAGTAGTCCAATTTTAACTAGATAGCCTTAAAACAGACAGTTATTTACTCTATTACTAATAACAAGACAGATTCAGTCATAGGTACGAGGCCGCAGGCCGCCATTGGTGTGTGAATGTGTGTGTGAATGGGTGAATGAGAGGCCGTTGTAAAGCGCTTTGGATAAAGGCGCTATATAAGTCCAAATTGATCACAAGTAAAAAGTTCCATACAGGTTACAGCAGTCCTCTCTGATGTCATAGAGAGGGCTCTGATGTCATAGAGAGGGCTCTGCTCACATATGTTATACTCCCAGTGGATATGCTAATACAAGTCTATGACACTAAGACTCGTGACAACAAGACAAGGGAGTCTATCTGTGGGAGTCCATCGAGGAAGGCCTGAGAGGAAGCCAGGGTACTTAGTACCTTCTCTTCCAGTTGTGTGTAGTGTTGCTGTCTTCTCTTGGCACATCAGTCTACTGAGTGCACTTAGCTACCCCTACTTCTGTTGGTTCATTAGCCCTCTTCCCCTCTACGGACCTATATCCCAATGTGCTTTCTCCCTATTCCCACACTCTCCCTATGAACAGACAGGTATCAGTAGTCCAATTTTAACTAGATAGCCTTAAAACAGACAGTTATTTACTCTATTACTAATAACAAGACAGGTATCAACTTATCAGAAGTCCAGCTTACTAGATAGTCTACTTACTCAGAGTGGAGAGAGAGATGACTTCACTGCTAGGTTTCCAAATGTAATTATAATCTACTCTATGGGTTCATTACACAATTACACATTACACAATGTCAATAGTTCCACCTGTTGTGAAAGGGATTAAGATCCTCAACCAGTTTGACAGTGTCTGGGTGTCTTTTGAACCCACCCAGGCAGAATAAGTCCAACCAACACAAAACAACCAAACATTTCCCCATGCTGCAGGTTTTTGAAGGATTTGGAGGTCGTCATAGTGTGACGTCACGCACTGTGATTTTAGGATGGGTGTTTTGAAACACAATATTTCTGTATGCCACAATAGGACTAGTTATGAAAGTGTCCAACAACTATGGATCCGTCAATAACATGACTGCTTATACCTATCAGTGATTGAAGTGGTGCTTAGAGTCATCATTAGTCAACTAGTTTATTGTAATTGTTTAAGTTTAATAAACTGGTCATTTTTAGGATTATACAGAAGGACCCCCTGTGTTACCTTGTTAAAGCGTTCAGAGTACAAGTGCTTTAGACTTCATTACCAATCTGAAATAACACTTATGACAGAGCAGATGTCGATCATAATCGAGTGCCTTTCAACATGACAACGTCAATTCATGTCATCTCAAGTTGAATAATAACTGTTAAGGCAGCGTAGCTCTACAACATCAATCAACAACACAATACAGTGTGATAAGTAAAAACATACATATAAACACTAAAAGTACCGTAGTACAAATAAATAATAGTTGATATAGTAAAATAAAAATCAAAAATTCAGAATAATTATACTGAATTGTTGTAGTAGCAGTAGAAGTAGGGGTAGTGGTGGTCTAGACTAGAGCATTCCGAAATTGGTGACGGAGTGTTTGAGTGTTTTGATTGTTGGTTCTACTGAAAGCTAAATGAGACCGAGCCAGCCAGGAGTCGAACCTAGAATCTTCTGATCCGTAGTCAGACGCGTTATCCATTGCGCCACTGGCCCTCTCTGGTCGCGCTCCGAGATCAGGGCCTGTTGACATCCTCAAGGAAGAGAGCTAAATAGTTTGCCATTTAGGATTACAATTTGGCATTTCCATCGTAGTTAGAATAATACCGGTTGGATTATTTTCTTTGTGTCGCTGTGAGTTTTGGATTCCACTCACCGGATCAGAGAGGAACGTTTATGAACGCGGATGCGCGTCTCCTTTATGCAATTGTTTTGATCCACGATCAGGGCTGCCAAGTCTCACGCAATCACCGTGAGACTCACGCATTTCAACCAGTTCTCATGCTCTCACGCCGCATCTCTATTTCTCACGGCGAGAAATAAATAAAGTTGCCAGATTGGACTACTTTTGGTCACACTGGACGGGTGGATTCGGCAGCTTTTAGACCGGTTGGGCTGGACACAGTGGCGGCTGGCCGATAGAGGGCGCTGGGGCGCCGCCCCCACCTTCACTTCCTAGTTGCGATTTGTAAACGTTTTTTTTTTTTAAATAAACATTGTTTATTCACAAAATGCGGCTGATATTCTGTCGGCGCCTATCAGCATTCATTAAAAATCCTCCAATACAATAAACATGTTATCTCTGTGTGTGTGTAAAATTCACTGTTAAAATACATAGGGGGAGGAGTCGGGTCGCCGATCGAATGCAAGTCTATCGCAGGCCAAATACTTTTCGCTTACACGTGAGCTGTAGCAGCGCTCCAATTGGCTGTCTCTATTTCTCGGCCGGGGCGCAAAAAGTTGCGTCCTGAATATCCGGTTGTAATAGCAGACAATGCATTATGCTGAGGACTTCCGACTTCCGGGCTTCCGGACTTCCGGGCTTCCGGAGTATTTTAAATGAACATTCGTAATGTCTGTCTCTGATGTTCATGGTCAATTAAATCAGCCTATTTTGTGCAACTAATAATGTTCCCGCTAATGGGTTAACCGAGCAGCCTCGCACCTAATGTGCAAGCACCTAGCTTCGAACTATTCATAGCAATATGCGCGGGGCAAAAATAATCTATTGCCTCTAAAATCACCATGAACAGAACGGCGGAGGTACGGGTAAACAGGGCTCATGTTGGTGTCCTCAAAGGTAAGAGCTGTTTTTCTTTAACTCAACTGATAGCATTACCTTGCTGTTGTTGTTTACCGAATGCTCCATCTGACTGTCACACTGTGATTGTACTTGCAGTGGCGGGCGGTGCATTTCACACCTAGGCCTTCAGTGATGTCCGACACATTCCTACCTGAATTATTCTACCTCTTAATACCATTGACAGAAACACAGTATAACCGGGCGTTGCATCACCTTAACATTAACACCTTAACAGTCAGACAAGTACAACAGAGTTATATTAATATTTCCGAAGCATTTTTAATCAATAAATCCGCATTTACAATGAAGAGTGTTAAACTAACATCTTTAAGATCACTACATTACCCACGTCTGTCGTCTCGTCCACCATAATAGCGACAAAGGGTGCCTTTTTAATCTCCATTTTGATCTCTTCTCCCATCACTTCAGCAATAGCAAAAATCAGGTCGTTTTGTATTTTGCCTGACGTCCCAGTAAACACTTTGTTTGTGGACAGGTGGTAATGTAAATCTGGGTTGTTTTCAGCAAGAAAAGAAAAAAGCTCAACGTAGTTTCCTCTGTTTGTGGACTCGGCGCTTTCATTGTGTCCCCTAAATGAAAGTTATTGTTTACCCAAAAACAGGACACAATCGATCAGTATTATCGATCAGTCAACGAAAGCTTTCGTTGTGGAGCTCCGTTTCCCTGCGCACCCCAAAGGTGTTCAAAAGTTTCACATCTACCGGCATAGTTACGCATCTCAATAGTGAATATCAATAGTGCGTATCAATAGTGCGTATCCAATCAAAAGACGTGCTGGGTGCTGACATCATTGAGCCTTACAGCAGGCGCCGTTGTTGCTTTTGCTCGCCAACTCGAAATCTACGTAGGTTTCCACTAGGTACGCCACAGGTTTTCTCGTTCAACGTTAAGTTACAGGTCGTATTCGCGGCACCGTTTATTGTGCAGGCGGGCAGATTTTGGAGCCCCCTAGCAACACATTTTGATTGGATAAAAGCTCTAACATAAAGGCCAGCCCTCCAAATCTCAATCGGAGACTGGAAGCAGCGCAACCAAGAGGAAAGCTATGAAATGAAGAGAATAGACTATGGGGAATCATTAATACATATTTGTGGAAAAAATATATTAAAATAAAATGTATATTCTGATGATGTTTAGGCCAGCAGAGAAGGCCTTGCTGGCCCTGACGGCACACCACTGTGTACTTGTGTAAACAGTTAATGAGTAACGTTAGCCGGTTTTGTGCGTGTCCTCTCATAGGCCTACTTCAGTGGTGTAGTCTAGTTTTTTCTAGCGGGTATACTGTGATTTTTCCCTCCCAGCCTCATATCGTTCATAAACATACATCTGCGCTCCCTGTCTAACGTTATATATATATATATATAACATGACATGTTATAAGGCTGATCTGTGCATGATATTGCTGCATTCTGACATATTTCATGTCGCATCTCCCCCCTTTGATTGTATATGAGCTATAGTCAGTCGCAATGGTCCAAAATTCAAGTGCTTCGTAACACAGACTGGGTGAATTTCATGAATGAAAGTGAAAGTTCTGTCACAAAACGCCGTTACGTATCCTCACACATGTTTAAGTGGGTATTGCGTGGGTAAAGTGAAATTACGTCTTTGTTTTGAGCGCCAGTGCGCGTTTTATGCGCGCGAAAGAGGACCCCCCCGCCACTAATGTGAAAAATCCTGGAGGAAACACTGCTGTGCCCCACCCACATTTTTTAGCACCAGCCGCCACTGGCTGGACATTGTCAATTCCATCTGGCAACCGTGGTAGCAAAATATGTGCATACATTACAACATCGTATCTGGTAGCCTACTGGACTGGGTTGCACCAATATGGCGTAAGTCATTACTAAATGCAGGCATTTAGTAGTTATTAAACCCCTAGTTGTTACTAGTTAGTTTCAAACTAGTTGTTTACTAATTTCGGTTGCACCACGCCAATCTTTTGCCAATCTTAGCTAGTAAATACTCCGTTTTGGTAACTGTTTTTTGTTTCTCTACTGTAACATAACCAGGTACATTAATAATAATTATTATTATTAATAATTACAATTTACAATACAAATACAACAATTGGGGGTCCCTCCCAAAAAATCACCCACCAAGCCCTCATTCTGACCCAGGAAAAACCCTGGTATGTACTGTATAACATGATAGCCATCTATGAGCAATGCACTGTAAGATGATGACCACGGGTCTTTCTGCTGCTGACCAAATGGCTGAGTCCTGTTGATGGGGCCAATTTTTCTTTTAGAGTCTGTAGGCTACTGTATTTGTTTATTAAGATTTCATAAATATTATATATTGTCTGAATTTTTTTCTTGTTTTATAAAATGTTATTATTTATTATTTTCATTTCTTGTTTTGGTTTATTATGAACAACATGTAAAATTGCAGGAAACTAGCACAAATAATTGGGTGGGAGAGAGGGGCCGCCGCTGCCAAAACGTGCACAGTTTTGGGTCGCTCCACCGCCAAAAAATCTCACTCCAAACTTTTGGTGAAACTTGGCAGCCCTGTCCACGATCTTCCTTTGCCGACAGACTTTTAACTTTTACAAGGAACTATTATTTAAAAGACAAATTCTTGGACACACTATTTAAGGATATTTAAAAAGCCAGATTTTTCTGTCCTTGCAGTGAATCAATGTACGCGAGGCAATAGAATAACTGTATACATTGTGGACATTCTCTACATAATCATTCGCTACATAAACCACGACAATGGAGCCGAAATAACGTGATGAGTTCGTGGGTTTCTGTCTAGCTAAACAAGATGCTGCATCTATCTAAACTCCTCCAAAAAAAGTTTGGAAACGTTATTTCAGTCGATTCTTCCTCCCCTTTAATAATACCAATTGGTATTGGATTTTATATCGTTGGAAAGCCTGATTAGTCACCTTTACAACGAGGTACAACTTGTAAGGATCATGCATTCGTGGAATGAGTAACATAGCTAAACGTGTGGGTAGCGGCCCAAAAGAATTAGCCAAAAATTGCTAAATATTCTTCTGTTGGTATTCCCTCTCGTTTTGAGCTTCAAGTGCTGGCAGGTGTATGTAAGTCACAGGTGTGTGACTGGCACCAGAATGGCACCTAATTGACAGCAGGGTGCGAAATAAGGGGGAGCTCGGGGAGCTATAGCTCCCCTAGTGGTGACATGAGCTCCCCTGGAAACATGGTTTGTGAAATTTTGGGGGAGCTCTAAAATATTCCAAATTGCGATGGATTTATTCCAAGTTGTGACGGATTTTACCTGGTGTAATATGATTTGTAGAGGCATACAATCTATTTTGATGTTGGTATTAGGTATATACAGTAAATGATATATAATAGCCTTATAGGCCTTTATTGGCTACAACTATGCGACAGTAACAGAGCGGGGTGCACTGACGCTGAACCCCTCATAGTGAGAAGTAGGTGGACAATGCGTGGTGCTGAAATAGCCGACATGCGGTGTGTGGTTTGAAAAAAGTAACGCCAGCTCAGTAAATCATTCAAACTTAATGTTTACTTATAGGCTATGTGAATGTGACTGCACCACACATGTGAACAGTAACAAAGCAAATGCAGTTTAATTTTATGAAAAACATTGACAACTAAATCGGCGCAAAAAAAAGAAAAAGCTGAATCCGCTTAGCCTATATGCTCCTGAAAAACATTTAATGACAGAGCAAACACGCTACATTACTAGGGATAATAATTACAATGAGCCATTCATTAAAAATAGAAAAAATAATATTAGGCTATTAAATCTCACTTAATGAGAAAACTGGCATCTCCCATCGGTCACTATTTGTTGGCTATCTGGTGATATGGACGTCTTTGAGTGTCTAGAAAAGCGCTATAAGTCTAATGTATTATTATTTATTATTATTATGGACGTCACTTTAATCCGGCAGTTCTCAAGGTTTTTATGCACCAATCGATTCCTCTAGTCCGTCTTTATCACATTCATTGACGAAAAGGATGACTCGCATGTATAGGTGGAAGGGAACATTCATTGTGAGCACAGAAAATGTGAGTCTCACAACGGCTTTGCATTGATGAAACCAGGTAGGATGAACGTATAGTTCGCTGTCCATTCCTCTTTAAATGCCCTGTTTTCACCGTCAACTTTCCTCTTTAGACCTTTGGAGAGTGACATGATGTTTCTCTTGCTAGCTAGCAGGTTAAATGTTTAGCTAACTTCACCCGGCACCAAACAACCAATCCAATAATAATGTGACCTTGTAAGTCTGGGAGGAGGGGGGAATCATTATCAGAATAAAACTATGTTAAATAATTATTAGAATAAGTTAGGCTGCGATACATCGTCAGTCCACACATTTATTATTCAAAACTATGGAAAAGGGTGAAACTACGTTGTTGAGAATCACAACACAAACTCGCTAGTCAAGCCAAAATACTGCAGCGAAATGGATTGGACTGTTACCTAGTTAACTAGAACACTACTTTACATTGTTACCTAGTTAACTAGAACACTACTTTACATTGTTAGCAGGCTCACAAAACAAGCCGTGTTAGTTGACTAGCGATGTGTCATTGATTTTCGACAACGCGGAAATGTGTTCACATTTTTAGAAAGAAAAGTCAAAGCATTAGAACGTAGAACGGAAAATCGCACGCGCGCTTTGCGCACGGAAAGCCACCGGCCCCGATTTGGCCTTTTTTTATTTTTTTTGCTTTAATCCCTGGGCTCCCCCGCACACCGTGATTTAATTCGCACACTGATTGACAGGAATGATATTCTGGGGCCAGTGGCGATCCCATATCTCCAGAATCTGGGACCTAACTCCATCCTCCAGGATGACAACGCTCGCCCCCACAGAGCCAGGATCATCACAGAGCACCTCCAGAATTTGGGAGTGGAGAGGATGGAATGGCCTGCCGTGAGTCCAGACCTCAACCTAATTGAAGACTGGTGGGATCAGCTTGGGCGTGCTGTACGTGCCAGAGTGACCAACGCAACCATGTTGGCTGACTGGCGGAAAATCCTGGTTGAGGAATGACCAGCATGACTGCACCAACTCAGTCACCGTGGACAAACGGGTCCGGGTCTACCCCAACACGAAGCCATGGATGACTGGGAAGGTCCAAAAACTGATCAATGAGAGGGACAACGCCTTCTTCGCAGGGAAGGGCACACTGCTGTACAGCACCACCAGGGCTAACCTAAAGCGCGGCATCCGAGAGGCCGAGGCAGACCACAGAGAGAAGATTGAGGAATGCTTCCTGAGCAACGACTCCAGGCGGATGTGGCAGGGGGTTCAGCACATGACAAACTTCAGAGCCAACAGGCTCACAGCCGCAGAGGACGACCCCCTGCTGGCGGAAAAGCTGAACTCCTTCTACGCCCGGTTCGACGAGGGGCGAACGGAGGTAACCACAACACAAACACCACTCTCTCCAGCTCTCAGCAGCCTCACCCTCACAGAGCATGAAGTGAGACGCGTGCTGAAGGCGGTGGACCCCAGGAAAGCCTCGGGGCCGGATGGCGTCCTGGGACGGGTGCTGAGGGACAGCGCCGACCAGCTGGCCGGGGTTTTCACCAACATCTTCAACCAGTCCCTGTCCCAGGCCACCATCCCACCCTGCCTGAAAACCTCGACTATCATCCCAGTCCCGAAGAAAAGCACGGTGAGCTGCCTAAACGACTACCGCCCGGTGGCACTCACACCAATCATCATGAAGTGCTTCGAGAAACTAGTCCGGGCCCACATACTCACACGCCTCCCGCCCAACCTGGATCCATACCAGTTCGCCTACAGAGCCCACAGGTCCACAGAGGACGCCATCGCGACGACTCTCCACGCCACTCTATCCCACCTGGAGAGGGGAAACAGCTACGCGAGACTGCTCTTTGTGGACTTCAGCTCTGCCTTCAACACCATCCTTCCAGACAGGCTAGTGACCAAACTACTAGACCTGGGACTATCACACTCTATATGTGCATGGATCAAGGACTTCCTGACCGACCGCCCCCAGAGGGTGCGGGTGGGCTCCCACACCTCCACAGCCCTCAGACTCAGCACTGGGTCCCCCCAGGGCTGCGTGCTAAGCCCCATCCTCTACAACCTCTACACCTACGACTTCACCCCCGTCCACCCCAGCAACGTATCCATCGTAAAGTTTGCAGACGACACCACCGTGGTGGGCTGCATCTCGGGGGGGGACGAGGCGGCGTACAGGGATGAGGTAGAGCAACTGAGCAAGCTGTGCAAGGTTAACAACCTGCTGCTGAACAAGTCAAAGACCCAGGAAATCATCGTGGACTTCAGGAGGAAAAAGTCTGAGGTCCAGCCCCTGCTCATCGACGGAGAGAGCGTGGAGAGAGTCTCAGCCCTCCGATTCCTGGGGGTGCACATACAGGATGACCTGTCCTGGAAGAACAACACAGCAGCCACCATCAAGAAGGCACAACAGTCCTCAGGAAGGAACACAACAAGCAGGAGATAATGGTGGCCTACTACCGCGGCGCAGTGGAGAGCATCCTCACCTACGGCATCTGCAACTGGTTCTCCAGCTGCACAACCGCGGAGAGAAATGCGCTACAGAGAGTCGTGAGAACAGCCCAGAAGATCACCGGCGCCCCCCTCCCCTCTCTGGAAGAGCTGTACAACACACACTGTCTCAGGAAGGCCTCCAAGATCTCCAGAGACCCAACCCACCCTGGGTACGAACACTTTGCCCGGCTGCCCTCGAAAAGGCGGTACAGGACCATGGCCGCAAGGACAAACAGACTGAAGCACAGCTTCTACCCCAGGGCCATCCAGGCCCTGAACACAGCAAAGACCTAGGTTCTGGGCCCTGGATAGTCTGGACGGATTGATGGCAGCTGCTGGACTGAAAAAATCAGGTGTAGTGCTGAGGCACAAATATGTCCATTTCAAGCCTGCAAACTGCGACACTTTAAATGAATGTGCAATAACACTATGTGCAATATGACAACCCTAGTCGTCTATCTGTACAGTATAGTATAGTGGATAGTGTACATAGCCTTTATTTATGTAAACCAGCTCCTTCCCTTCTTGTGTTTTTTTTCTTTCTTTTTTTCTTTCCTAGCACCAGGGGAGCCACCCCTCCTAAATTTCGTTGTTTGGTACCTCTACTATAGCAATGACAATAAAGACCATTCATTCATTCATGAGGAGGAGGTGAGAAGCTGTTGTGACTGCGTATGGATCTTCCACACGCTACTGAGGTCCCTGACAGTGTCAAATGAATAAAGTGTAAAAATGGCCAATATGTCTTGTTTTTTCCTTATTACTGTGGGAGAGTGCAATCATCCAATCCACCAAGAAGCAACTCAAAACGGGAGTGAATACCAACAGAAGAATACAGGGAATTTTGCCAAAATAAATTTGGGCCGCTACCCACACGTTTAGCTGTGTTGCTCATTCCACGAATGCATGATCCTTAAAAGTTGTACCTCGTTGTAAAGGTGACTAATCAGGCTTTCCAACGATATAAAATACAATACCAATTGGTATTATTAAAGGGGAGGAATAATCAACCAAAATAACGTTTCCGAACTTTTTTTGAGGGGTTTATTACAGTAGCCAGCCATCCTATCTCAATTGGAGAAGTGCGGTCTGGAGATTGAATATCTCAGAGGGCAGGTAAGGGCTATGAGTGGGCATGTTAACGGAGTATTACCGGTGTAGGTACGAGATCTGCTCGGCCTGCCAGATCTGCTCGGGGTCCTGCCATTACTGATGACGTTTCACATTAGGATTGGCTGTGATCACGTGACACATTATGATGATGACGTAACACATTATGATTGGCTGTACGTCTGAACGCTCCTGGGACTTGAGTGGGTGAGCAAGAACGTCCACCGGCTGAAAGGGAAGTTAAAAGAACCTCAGTTTCTTAGGATGGGACAAACACAGCAAAGGGACGTTGAAAAGAAACTGCTTGAGGCACACGATAAAGAAGAACATCAGGAATTGATGGATAATTTTTTGTTTGAGTTTGAGCTTCATGTTGATTATGATTTGTTTATGTCTGAGGTCAGAGATGCTCTTGACATTCCCATGTGTGCAAGCTTCATTAATGAATGAATGAATGAATGAATGAATGAATGAATGCGTGTGAATCCCCTAGCCATACACTTCAATAAAAGGGAAACAGGTCCACGGCAGATCACAACGTCTCGTCTTTTACTTTTGAAGTCAGGCCCAGTCTAGCGAATCCTGACCCTGTAGGGTCCCCACTAGACCCTGAAAATGTTGTCATTGCTGGTCCAGAAGAAGGTACAAGCTGTGTACTGCATCTGTTCTTTCCTTTGGTAAGGGGTGGGACACATGAAGCTGGCCTACCTTGCCCTGACTCAGAATATCAGTAATAAGTACAGTAATATAAATTCATAGCTAACTAGCTTTGAGTGTAATGCATGAAGGTGTGTAGTGTAATAAGAAGAAACTGTTTTATATCTGAACAAGAAAAATATTGTTTACCCAGAGAGTAGGGCTGTTTCTTACAACTTGGCAATATACAAACTATGTTCTTTATTTTTTAGACTACAGTCGGATTATCTTATCGCACTACAACACACTTCCATGAATGTAAATGCAAAATTGATGAACCAGCGTTCAGACGTACAGCCAATCATAATGTGTCACGTCATCATCATAATGTCGTCATCAGTAATGGCAGGACCCCGAGCAGATCTGGCAGGCCGAGCAGATCTGGTACCTACACCGGCACTATTGACACATTGCCGAAGCCACGCATTCAATCCATCGGTCTTCTGACATCCCGCTCATCAGGGACACCATGGCTACCATTGAGAATTTGTGTTTTTCTCTGCGTCTGCTGTTAGAAAGACAACCACCAGGAAGCAAGGAAACACAGTTAGTTAGTTAGTTAGTCCTCTTCACCCCGTTGAGGGGCATAGGGCGTCCACCAGAGCTCTCCATCTCACTCTCTTTTGGGCCTGGGCCTTTGTTTCTTGCCAGCTCACCCCGATGTTCTTCAGGTCTTGGAGTGTGGAACGTCTCCAGTAGGGATGCTCCGATTTATCGGCCACCGATTTAAATCGGCCGATTTCACTCCAAATGACTCGATCGGTGATCGGCAAAAATGGCCGATCGCAAAAACCGATTTTTTTTTTTTTTTTTTTTTCTTTTCCTGGGGAAGACAGATAACTGAACAGAAAACATAGGAGGACGTAACAGTATGTAAACCATGAAGGCCACGTTTATGATGTCTTTTATACAGCCATATCGACTGAATTGGGCTTCAGGCCCTAACTGGGTGATAGGCCAGACCTTTACTATGCCATAAAAATGGGTCTGCGTTTGCTTGGTGCCTAATGGATCAAAACTTTTGTCTAAAAAGCAAAAAATATGTAGGCTATCCAGTCAGTAGGCCTACAGTTATGTATTTTTTTTAAAATCGGTATCGGTATCGGTATCGGTTGATCTTGAGGAAAAAAATCGGTGATCGGTATCGGCCCAAAAAATCCAGATCGGAGCATCCCTAGTCTCCAGGTGTTTTTCGGCCTTCCAGCTTTCCTCTTCCATTGCGGGTTGTAGTCCAAGGCCTGTCTAGTGATGTTGTTGGAGTCCTTCCTAAGGGTGTGCCCTATGCAGCTCCACTTTCTCCTTTTGATGGTGGTAGCTATGCTGTCCTGGTTTGTTATTCTCCACAGCTCTTCATTTGTGATTCTGATGGGCCACCACAGCTTGAGGATGTACCGCAGGCATTTGTTGACAAACACCTGGATCTTGCTTGTGAGGCCCTCGGTGGTCCTCCACGTTTCAGAGCCGTAGAGCAGGACAGTCTTCACATTGGTATTGAAGATCCGTAGCTTTGTGTTGTTGGAGAGTTGCTTGGACAGCCAGATGGGCCTGAGTATATTGAAGGCTACTTGTGCTTTGCTGATGCGTGCTACTATGTCCCTGTCTGCTCCTCCATCCCTGCTGATGTTGCTCCCTAGGTATGTGAAGTGCTCCACGTCCTCTATGGCCTCTCCCCTGAGTGTGATTGGGTCATGTGTTTTCTGGTTTAGCTTCATGGTCTTAGTTTTCCCGATGTTGATCTTGAGTCCAAGCTGGTCACTGTTAGTCTGTAGCCTATCTGTCTTCTGTTGCAAGTGTGTGTGGTTTTCGGAGAGTAGTGCGAGGTCGTCTGCGAAATCTAGGTCCTCGAGCTGGGTGAACGGGGTCCACTGGATTCCTGTCCTATGGTTTTCAGTTGTTCTTCTCATGATCCAGTCTATGGCAATGAGGAAAATCAGAGGGGAAAGGAGACAGTCCTGCAGGGTAGCAATGTGGTCTGTGCATGACTTATCCTTCCTAAAACCTGCTTGCTCCTTCCTCAACTGGTCATCCAAGGCTGCTTGTATCCTATCTAAGATAATCCTACAGAGAACCTTGCTAGATAGATAGATAGATAGATAGATAGACTTTATTTGTCATTGTTACAGTACAGGTACCAAACAACGAAATTTAGGAGGGGAGGCTCCCCTGGTGTTTAAGAAAGGAAAAAGAAACACATTTTGGAAAAAGCATAGATGCATAAAATCACAAGAAGATAAGGAGCTGGTTTACATCAATAGAGGCTATGTACACAATCCACTGTACTATACTGCACAGATAGTCAAATAGGGTTGTCATATTTCACAAGAAAGTATTTTTTCACATTTTTTTAAAGTGTCACAGTTTGCAGGCTTGAAAATGTACATGTTTGTGCCTCAGCACTAGCTGCCATACAATCCGTCCGGACTTGTCCTGGGCCCAGAACTTAGGCCTTTTCTGTGTTCAGGGCCTTGACGGCCCTGTGGTAGAAGCTGTCCTTCAGTCTGTTTGTCCTAGCGGCCGGGGTCCTGTACCTCCTGTTCGAGGGCAGCTTGACAAAGTGTTCGTGCCCAGGGTGGGTCGGGTCCTTGGAGATCTTGGAGGCCCTCCTGAGACAGCGTGTTTTGTACAGCTCCTCCAGAGAGGGGAGGGTGGCGCCGGTGATCCCCTGTGCTGTTCTCACGACTCTCTGTAGATCGTTTCTCTCCGCTGCCGTGCAGCTGTGGTACCAGTTGGAGATGCCGAAGGTGAGGATGCTCTCCACTGCGCCGTGGTAGAAGGCCACCAGCATCTCCTGCTTGCTGTGTTGTTTCTTGAGGCATCTCAGGGTGTATAGCCGCTGCTGTGCCCTCTTGATGGTGCCTTTAGTGTTGTCCTTGCTAGGGGTGGACAGACGCATTATGCCTCTCCAGTTGTTGCATTCGCTAAGGTTTCCTCTTTTTGGAATGTTGACCACTAAGCCCGTTCTATCGGGGTTGTCTCTGTATCCCAGATCTTGTTGAGGAGGGGGTATAGAACCTCTGTGGACGCTTTGGGATCGGCTTTCAGAATATCAGGGATGTTATCAACTCCTGGTGCTTTTCCAGCCTTCAACTTTTGATGGCTCTGGTTATTTCACCCTTCGAGATCCTCCCACAGTTGACCTTCAGTATTTCCAATGGTGTACTGCTGATCTCTGGTGATGTTTCTGGGGGAGGTCTATTTAGGAGCTCTTGGAAGTGTGTGTTTTGCTTGAGAGACGCAGATAATTCAGAATGTGATAACATTACATTCTTCCTTCTAGTCAGCCTCTGGAGAAAACAAAGCCCGTGAGCAGCAGTGTGTTGATAGCTCTGGACATGCTTGCCCTAAAGGAGGCACATGATGAGTATTGCTGATAGCCAGGTTTCCTGAAGGACACCACTCTCATTGTGGCCGACAACGTTGACCAGTTACCAGTTCCCCCCTCTTCACGTGGTCACACAGAGGTTTGTTTTAGTTTCATCACTTGATCATTCCAATTAAATGAGAGAATTAAGGTTGAGCCAGTTAAGGGTAATTCTCTGATAATGAGGATTGAGTTTACCATCTCAACCATAAAGAATTAATCATTTTTTCTCTACACTCGCCCCTCTAAAGTGGTGGCCCATCTGGGCTGGTGGTTTTTAACTGTTCTTGAAATAATGTTGTCAAGGAAATGTGAACTGGGTTAATACAACTGTGATGGATTGAGGCCCTCTAGTGGACAAAGTGAGGTACATATACAGTGCCCTGCGTAAGTGAGACAGTGAAGCATTGTTTCCTCTTTCGGCAAACCATTAATATTAGGTTAAAGTAGAGATGTTCAGCTTTTATTTCATGGTATTTGTATACATATTGGTTTCACCAATCAGAAATTACACCACAGTTTCTATATTCAGTTTATATGTGCTGCCCCTTGGCAGTATCATCAGGTGACATGGCACCAATTTTCACAGCTACGCCGATGACACTCAGCTCTATATCGCTGTGTCTCCTGATGACACTCAGCTCTATATCGCTGTGTCTCCTGATGACACTCAGCTCTATATCGCTGTGTCTCCTGATGACACTCAGCTCTATATCGCTGTGTCTCCTGATGACACTCAGCTCTATATTGCTGTGTCTCCTGAAGCCCTATTGATTCCCACCAAGACTGTATTATAGACATTAATGCTTGGATGGCTCAGAACTTCATTCAGCTCAACCAGGGCAAAACAGAGGTACTTGTCATTGGAGCAGAGGCTCTGAGAGAGAAACTGACCTCTAAATTGAAGTCACAGGCACTCAGTCCTAAGCACCAGGGCAAAAACCTTGGTGTCATCATTTATTCCAATTTAACTTCCGATGCCCACATCAGGAATGTAAGCAAATCTGCGTTCTATCACTTTAAAAATATTGCCAGTTTCTCTCCCATGCGAATACTGAGATACTAGTGCACACTTGTATTACTAGCCGGACTATTGTAATGGACTATTGTAATGCTCTCCTCTGTGGTCTACCTAAAAAAGCCATTGATCAACTCCAGATTGTACAAAATTCAGCTGCTCGTGTTTTAACCAGAACTAAAAGGAGAGCACACATTACACCTGTTTTAACATCGCTGCACTGGCCACCTAATAGTTGTAGAATTGATTTTAAGATTATTTTATTGGTCTACAAGGCACTACATGGTCTCGCTCTCGACTACGTCAGACATGGTTTTAGAATACACACCCACTAGATCCCTCAGGTCATCTGGTACTGGTCTCTAGATCCCTCAGGTCCTCTGGTCCACAAAAATAAAATCACAAAAATGACAAAACGTGTTTCAGATTTCATTTTCAGGGGGAAAATACAGGTTTTTTAAGGCGAGTGCCATTAATTGCCATACCAAAACGATGCCTATCGAGACACAGAGAGCGAGCCGTACACAGACAGGCAAACGACCCATGGACTAAACCATTTTGCGCCAAAGAGGTCTCTCTCTGTCTCACAGATCTTCCAATATGTTGGGAGAGCTGTGGCACAGAGTTCATGCTCTCAATTAATGTAATCAACAAACTTAAATAAGTTATGACACTAATTCACTCGAAATAAAGAACATTACAAAGAAAACAAAACTTTAATTCCAGGACTTTCAAGGGCCCTCTCCCTGCTGGGGCCCTGGGTAATCAGGTCCACTTTTCCCCCAACTAGTGCGCCACACCATCTCTCAACCCCGGGTCACGTGTGCTACAGTCTAGCCATTGCAATGACAGTGAGTGTTCCATAGCTCAGTGGGTGAAGAGGGATGGATGGGGACCGCATTGAGCAGCTGTAGAGGGCAGGTGTTCGGGATCTTTAGGTGTAAACCCCCATAACAGGTACATTTTCGGCTCAACCTACACATCATGCTAGCAGACTTTCTCGCCAATGGGACATTTGGGACCCAAGTGACAATCCATCGCACGCACCTCCATCAACTCTTCCTCAAAATTGTCTTCTGTCAAGTCCAAATCTGTCACAAACGGTGGCACTTTTTGTCAAGTCATATTCGAAGGTATTTGACAGAAATGACATGAAAGATTTCACCTCGTCTAGAACTTTCCTTTTTGCCTGCATCAGCGGGACCAGCTTTGTTTTGGCTCTATCTATCTATCTCGCTACAGGTGTCATATAACCCTAACCCATATCCTGTCATATAAAAGTACCTTATTGAATCTCCAGATAATGTAGGCTATTTCTGACATCCATCACTTTTGCTGTCGTTAAGATACTTTATTTTTCTGTTTTGGTAGTCTGTCCAATGTGACACTTGCCCTCCTCCACCAGCCCTAGTTTTGGATCTAGCTTGCTGTTCATTATTTTCATGATAAATCGTAGCTAGCTAGCTATAACATCTTCATATACACCATACAGGCTAAATACTGATTAACAGTAGGCACTGATTAACAGTAGGCAAATGCCCATTGAACAGATTTATTCATTATCCTATCTTAAGAAAACGAATGTAACACTCTCATCTGGGGATTGTTAACACAAGTCATGAATAAAGCTTCGGCCTACATTGATGAAAGATTTTCTTTCAGCAGCTATTCAGGGAAAACAAAACATTTAATTTGACTGATTTATTTTATTTATTGTGCTTTGTTGGTATAGACTGATGTCTGCTGGAATGTTCAATAAAAGTTATTTTTTTTCAATCTCAATTTCTTTCTTTGAGAAGCATGAATAAAAAGCAAACTGTATTTAGTTTATGCAATGATTAAATTAAAAACTGCCGATACACATTCGGTATTCGGCCAAGTGTTTCCTTAAATTGGGCTTCGGCCTCGGCCAAGAATTTTCATTTCGGTGCATACCTAATTATATTATATTCTGCAAGCTGCAACTGTCGTGCAACAATGTTGATAAGACAGATGTACCATGGTCGCTAACTAGCTAGCTAGCTATGAAGTCAATGCTGGGTTAGGGTTAGTTAACCTAAGGTTAGGTTGGTTAGGGTTAGTTAACCTAGGTTAGGTTGGTTAGGGTAAGTTAACCTAGGTTAGGTTGGTTAGGGTTAGTTAACCTAAGGTTAGGTTGGTTAGGGTTAGTTAACCTAGGTTAGGTTGGTGAGGGTTAGTTAACCTAGGTTAGTTAGGGTTACGGTTATAAGGTTACTCGCTGAAGTGTGAGAACAGCGACTTAAAAACCACTGCCAATACGTGTCTTTATTTGACTTCTCTCTCGTGAATCGACTTGGCTGAACTGTTATTCAAGTAGTGAGTAAGTTGCTTTGCATCCATAGAAGACACTATTGGCCAACAAAATGGATAGATAACGTTCTTCTCTAAATAAATTGCTTTGCAGATTCGAGTTGACTTGGTTGGACTTAAAAAATAATACCTTAAAAAAGAAAAGAAAAGAACAGGTCGTGAGTAACTAGCAGCCTAAGAAACATGGGTTTAATTTGATTGTCACTATAACATTTTGAAATGTTGTTAGGTTTGTACTAAAGTATCTGTTCTCCTCATCTCTCCTTGGTCTGACAGTTGACAGGCAGGATGACCCAAGACCAGAAGGTCTCGAAGCTGAAGAAGGAGGTGCGCTCCCTGCTCATATCAAGCAAGCTAGGCCTGTCCCTGGACCAACTGAAACAGGACTACATCAACATGATGGGCCACCCTCTGCCTCTGAAGGCCCTGGGCTTCAGCAATGTGCTGGACATGATGATGGCGATGCCTGACGTGGTGAACGTGAGGTATTTGAGAGACGGCAGCTTGGTGTTGAAAGGTAAGCCCAGTCTTATACTTTGACCTGCACAGAGCACATGTATGAAATGAAAAATAATGACTTCATTCCATCCAATCCCTTTGCTTCTCTTTTTCCTCCCATCCCTTGGTCCCTCTGCAGCGGTTGTGGACGACAGCACCAGAGGCATGGGGGAGCTGGTGGCCAGGAACAACGGAGATGCTGGCGGCGGCGGCTGACCTGGTGGCGATCAAGCAGAGCCGGACGGGCTCCCTGCTGACCCTAAAGGTGGCGCCTGCCATGGGGCCGCTGGCGGGGCAGGTCGGGGTGTCGATGGCGCCACGGGTGACGACACCAGGGAGAACGGGACAGATAGAGCCACCTCCATCACAGCAGAACCCCTCAACAGACACACCAGGGAGGACGGGACAGATAAAGCCACCTCCACCACAGCAGAACCCCTCAACAGACACAGCTGTGAGGCCGGTAGGAGACACAGGTGGGTTGATGCTGCAGTGGATATAGTATAGTGTAGTATAGTATATATATATATAGTGTAGTGTAGTATAGTATGTATATAGTATAGTGTAGTATAGTATAGTGCAGATATATCTGTGTAGACAGATAAGATGGTATGTTTTCTGTTCAACATTGGTTTTTCTTCACATTTCTTAAAACATCTCTCAATGTATCCGTTTCAAGCACCTGATGTGAAAGCAGGAATACATTATCAATATTGCAATTGTTTAGCACTTGTGTCCATACTGCTCATTCAGTGTCCCTGTTTTCTACCGTTAACTATACATGGCCATGAGGGTGTGGTGTTTTAGTGGATGGTGAGTTGGATTGGTGATCAGAAGGTCATGAGTTCAAATCCCACCTGGGAACACCACCACTAGTAGGCCCTTGAGTAAGACCTGGGAACACCACCACTAGTAGGCCCTTGAGTAAGACCTGGGAACACCACCACTAGTAGGCCCTTGAGTAAGGCACTTAGCCCTAATTTACTGTGTCTCTATAATCTGTAATTGTAAATCGCTTTGGATAAAAGCGTCTGCTAAATAGTTAAAAAGTAAAATGCATCCTATCGATTCTGTTCAGCTAATCCCACTGCATTCCCACATTCTTGAGAGCCATGTGTCCCATCGGGGGGAAGGGTCATGTGAAGATAGGGGCAGAACTGAGTACTGTATCTTATAGCAGAACTGAGTACTGTATCTTATAGCTGAACTGAGGACTGTATCTTATAGCAGAACTGAGTACTGTATCTTATAGCTGAACTGAGTACTGTATCTTATAGCTGAACTGAGGACTATCTTATAGCTGAACTGAGGACTGTATCTTATAGCAGAACTGAGTACTGTATCTTATAGCAGAACTGAGTACTGTATCTTATAGCAGAACTGAGTACTGTATTTTATAGCAGAACTGAGTACTGTATCTTATAGCAGAACTGAGTACTGTATCTTATAGCAGAACTGAGTACTGTATCCTATAGCTCATGGTCTTGTAGAAACGCAGCACCCTGATGTTTTTGGCCAGATGCTGAGCAGGGTGAAGGTCTGAACCCCTCCAGCCAAGGCTGCCATCTCAGCTGTGGGGAGTCGCCCTGGGAGGGCCGGAGAGAGGAGGAGGAGGAGGAGGAGGAGGGCGAGGAGGAGGAGGACTCTGCCTCCAATGACACAGACTTGAAGTCAGAGACAGACCTCCGCTTCACCACCAAGACCTTCCAACAGGTGAGAGAAGAGACCCATCTGACTCTAAGATGGACTTCTTCTGGTCTAAGAAGACATGGGCAGCTGGTATGTCTGACTCAGGTCTAAGAAGACATGGGCAGCTGGTATGTCCTACTTGCCCTTTTGTTCAAGGTGTAATCCATAGCTTCTATGCCCCCTGCAGAAGCTGGACAAATTCATAGACAATTGAGGCTGAAACCAAAATGCATTCACAAGAATAGATGTGATCACCTGTCTGTCTGATCACCTGTATGTCTGATCACCTGTCTGTCTGATCACCTGTATGTCTGATCACCTGTCTGTCTGTGATCACCTGTATGTCTGATCACCTGTATGTCTGATCACCTGTCTGTCTGATCACCTGTATGTCTGATCACCTGTCTGTCTGATCACCTGTCTGTCTGATCACCTGTATGTCTGATCACCTGTCTGTCTGATCACCTGTCTGTCTGATCACCTGTCTGTCTGATCACCTGTCTGTCTGATCACCTGTATGTCTGATCACCTGTCTGTCTGATCACCTGTATGTCTGATCACCTGTATGTCTGATCACCTGTACATCTTCTTTAGAGATTGTAAATCTTAGAGAACCTTCATTCAGTCCTCAAAGCCTCTTTGTGGTGACACAAGTAAAAACACAAGTGTGTGTGTGTGTGTGTGTGTGTGTGTGTGTGTGTGTGTGTGTGTGTGTGTGTCCAGGTCCGGTCCAGTCCTGGGAAGGTGGTTCCTCTGGACGCCCTGCGGGGTCAGCGCTTGAGGGCTCCCACGCGCAGGGGCCACCGGGAGCTGATATCTGTGCTGGTGGAGCATGTGGAGTCACCCAGCAACTTCTACATCCGCTTCAACGAGACCCAGGAGGCCCGCGCCCTGGTGGACATGATGATGAAGATGAGGTGAGGAGACGGTGCCACTCAGACCGGGAAGGAAACATGAACAGGAAATTAATGGTTGCCTTGGTTGTAGTCATGCTGCAGATGATCAGATCTCTTATCAGGTCTAATATCTCAGGTAACCACATGAATGACATAGTAGCTGGAACGTAACCCTATGGTTAGATCAGAGTACTGCATCTTCACTGGTCAAATAGAACCATGAATAGAATAAAACAATTAATAATAATAATTCTTCCTTCTTCTAGCATTGCGACTGCCAATGGCCTAGCATAGATCTTAGCATAGATGATTTTTTCTTACAATGACTGATGGATAGATGATTCACTTACTTAAATGTATTTGTTTGAAGTCACTTTGGATAGAGGCGTAAAGTAGCCCAATGCTGTCAGAGTTTGTGGGACCATGTCTTCCTCCTAGGAGCTGCTACACCTGTCCTGAGGTGGCGGAGCGCTACGCCCTTCCCTCAGGCTTCGTGCGTCAGGGCCAGGTGTGCTGCGTGGATCCCGGAGACATGTGGTTCTACCGCGTCGTCGTCCACCGCATCCTCAGCCAGACCCAGGTGGAGGTCTACTACGTGGACTATGGGGACCTCACCACTGTGGACAGGACCAGCCTCAAGTTCCTCAAGTAGGCTTCTTCTGGTCCAGTTCAGACAGACAGCAATGTAGACAAGTAGGCTTGTTCTGGTCCAGTTCAGACAGACAGACAGCAATGTAGACAAGTAGGGTTCTTCTGGTCCAGTTCAGACAGTATGCATCAATGAAAGTCAATGGGCCGGTTTCACAGACAAGGCTTACGGCTTCAGTCCTGAATGCGTGTGTCTCACGACCAAAGCGTGAGACTTGGCAGCTCTGTGTGTAGGTGTTCACTCTGTGTTTCATTGTAGCTTAGCTCTCTAAAATAAAGCTGATGTTGAGAAGCTGTATGTGACAAGAAAGCAGTCTGACCCGTAACAATGTCGTACTGTGTCCGTATGGTTTGGGTCGACACCATAGTGTGGGAGACTGCTTCTTGCCACATACTGTAGTGTAAAGTCAATGTTGCGTAAATGTGACGGTCATTTTGATGACAAGTGTTTAGACCTCCTTGTCTGTGTTGCTGTCGTCTCCCTCCATCTCTCTGGTTTCTCACCCCAAGGTCTTGTTACTCTGAGCTCCCGGCACAAGCAGTCCCCTCATCGCTCACTGGAATCAAGCCAATGGGTGTAAGGCTCCACACAATCTCATATCACTCTTATTGACCACCAATCTCCCCAAGCTTTTAACACTGTACTGTTCCCATAGAGTCCCATTGACTTCCATAACCCACATTTACATTCAGGATAGCACTCTTCCATTCAAAGCGCTTTGAGTTGCATTCATGTACGAAAGGCGCCATATAAATAAAGTTTTACTTTACTTTACTTACTTAACAATATTAAAAGCCAGTGTTTTGGTGTTCCAGGGCAGTTGGAGTTTGAACGCCACCAGCTCCTTCCAGAAGCTGTGCTGTGAGAGCCCCCTGGTGGGAGCCCTGGACAGCTATCACACAGACTTTCTGCAGGTCTTCCTGTGTGACACAAAGGAGGACGTGTACATTCACAGTGTCCTGCAGAGCCAGGGCCACGGGATCTCCTGTCCCCCTGCAGTCAACTCAGAGGTCAGTAAGGCACACACACACATACACACACACACACACACACACACACACACACACACACACTTGCATACACATACTGTATATATCCATTCAACAACAATGATCCATTGCATTCATCCATTTATTCTGATATATTCTTATTTCTCCTTTCAGCTGTGTGACCAGTTCAACCCTGTGACCCTCTATCTGGGAGAAGGTGTGTTTGATGAAGGAATGGAAGTAGACATGGACATGGACCAAACCCCTGACACACCCCAGGTGAAGAGCTCCCCTTTCCCCATTCTAACAATACTCACACCACACACACACACACACACACACACACACACACACACACACACACACACACACACACACACACACGTACAATAGATACAAGCTTTCTTCATTTAACATATCATTGTTAGATGTGCTATTTCTGTGAGGGTGCATGTGGTGAGCGATACGTGTGTTTTAGGCTGCAACCCGCCCTGCTGTCGGGATCAAAGATGAAGTGGAGGAGCTACTTGACCCCCCAGAGCTGGAGCACATCGGGGTGAAACAGGTCAACGTCAAGGCCCAAGTAGGACCACTGACCCTGTATCACGCCCTCAGATTGAACAAGAGTGTGAATGTGTACAATAGATAATGCATGTCTATTAAAAGTAAATCAATTTGATTATCATAGTTTTATAATATTACTCCGACCTTCTAAAAGGGTGTTGTATTGTTTAATGCACAAAAAGTAATCCCAACAGTACTTTTTCGGTATTGTTTGCAATACGTGGAAACACTGGCTCACGTGAATTAGAACAACGTTTTTTTATAGTTACCATTATAGCATTATACCTTTACTCTTGTTTCTCAGTAGTGTATCTGATGGCTTATCAGACGTCATATCCAATGCCTTAACTGTTCTATTGTGTGTAATGTTTTAATGTTGTTAATAGGACCAGGGGTGGACCCCGGACCCCCCCACCCCAGAGGTGGTACAGCCCAAGGCAGCCCAAGACCTGGGTTACCATGGAGACACAACTGAGGTAAGGACACAGGCTTGACTGTGTTTAGTCGGTGATATCCTAAAATGAAACACACCGTTCCCTGCCTAAGTAATGGGACAGTCAAGTGTTTTTTAGTCTCTTGACTCTACACTCCAAAAGTTTGGATTGGAAATCAAAAACAATAACCATGAAGTTACAGTAGAGATTCTCAGCTTTTATTTGAGGGTGTTTGTGTATGGACTGGTTTCACTATTTCTCTCGGTTTTCTTTGAACAAGACTAAATCCAGCCAGTTTCAAACAGTCGTTATGAGAAAGCTCATTTAGTTGTCCCAGTCTATGCATGTACACTACCGTTCAAACGTTTGGGGTCACTTAGAAATGTCCTTATTTTTTAAAGAAAAGCACTGTTATTTTCAATGAAGATAACATTAAATTAATCAGAAATACACTATACATTGTTAATGTGGAAAATGATTATTCTAGCTGCAAACATCTGTTTTTTAATGGAATATCTACATAGGTGTATAGAGGCCCATTTCCAGCAACCGTCTCTCCAGTGTTCTAATGGTTCATTGTGTTTGCTAATCGCGTTAAAAAGCTAATAGATTAGAACAACCTTGAAAACCCTTGTGCAATTACGTTAGCACAGCTGAAAACGGTTTTGCTGGTTAGAGAAGCTATACAAATGGCCTTCCTTTGAGCTAGTTGAGTATCTGGAGCATCAAATCAAATCAAATAAAAAAATATATTTGTATAGCACATTTCTTACAAGATGCAACTCAATGCGCTTCACATACTGACAGAGCCACAAGCAGGCAAAAGCAAAAACCTGTACACTATGTAGCCAGGAAAATTCCCTTGCAGCCCTCTACACATAGAGCGACTACTAGCCAGTTTGCCTAGCATCACATTTGTGGGTTTGATTATACTCTCAAAATGGCCAGAAAAAGAGAACTTTCATATGAAACTCGACAGTCTATTCTTGTTCTTAGAAATGAAGGCTATTCCATGTGAGAAATTGCCAAGAAACTGAACATTTCCTACAACGGTGTGTACTACTCCCTTCAGAGAACAGCACAAACAGGCTCTGACCAGAGTAGAAAGAGAAGTGGGAGGCCCCGGTGCACAACTGAGCAAGAAGACAAGTACATTAGAGTCTCTAGTTTGAGAAATAGACGCCTCACAGGTCCTGAACTGGCAGCTTCATTAAATGGTACCCGCAAAACGCCAGTGTCAACGTCTACAGTGAAGAGGCGACTCCAGGATGCTGGCCTTCTAGGCAGAGTGGCAAAGAAAAAGCCATATCTGACACTGGCCAATAAAAGGAAAAGATTATTATGGGCAAAAGAACACAGACATTGGACAGAGGAAGATTGGAAAAAAGTGTTATGGACAGACAAATCGAAGTTTGAGGTGTTTGAATCACACAGAAGAACATTTGTGAGATGCAGAACAAATAAAAAGATGCTGGAAGAGTGCATGACGCCATCTGTCAAGCATGGTGGAGGTAATGTGATGGTCTGGGGCTGCTTTGGTGCTGGTAACGTGGGAGATTTGTACAAGGTAAAAGGAATTTTGAATAAGGAAGGCTATCACTCAATTTTGCAACGCCATGCCATACCCTGTGGACAGCGCTTGATTGGAGCCAATTTCCTCCTATAACAGGACAATGACCCAAAGCACACCTCCAAATTATGCAAGAACTATTTAGGGAAGAATCAGGCAGCTAGTATTCTGTCTGTAATGAAGTGGCCAGGGGAGTCACCAGATCTCAACCCTATTGAGCTGTTGTGGGAGCAGCTTGACCGTATGGTACGCAAGAAGTGCCCATCAAGCCAATCCAACTTGTGGGAGGTGCTTCAGGAAGCGTGGGGTGAAATTTCTTCAGATTACCTCAACAAATGAACAGCTAGAATGCCAAAGGTCTGCAATGCTGTAATTGCTGTAAAGGGAGCATTCTTTGACGAAAGCAAAGTTTGAACGACAAAATAATTATTTCAAATAAAAATCATTATTTCTAACCTTGTCAATGTCTTGACTGTATTTTCTATTCATTTTGCAACTCATTTGATAAATAAAAGTGTGAGTTTTCATGGAAAACACGAAATTGTCTGGGTGACCCCAAACTTTTGAACGGTAGTGTATATAATCTATATGTCTGAATATAAACAGAGACTTCAGCCCCTCCCCCTCCCTCAGACATGGAAGCAGCCTCCGCCCAGAGGGAAGGAGAAGCAGCAGCCCTGTCATGGCTGTGTAGGGGAGGGGGGCGCTCCCCCCCAGCCCCCCATCCTGAGACCACTGAGCCTCCACACCCCTGGACTAATGCACACCCAGAGCTCCCCATATGGTGACTACTACCCAAACACACACACACACACACACACACACACACACCAGGGGCTAACCAGAGCACTAATGATGCTAGAAAACCCCATTGAAGTTAGCCTCATGAAGGGCATGTACATTTCAACCCTGCAAACCCAGTGGTAGATGGTTACCACTGATGATGTTACCACTGAAGAGATCTGTCCTCTCTAAGGGGTTTTTATGTCCTGTCCAGGTGTGTGTGTGTCCGCCCCAGCCTTCTTGGCAGCCTCCCCCAGCTTCATCTTCCCTCTCTTCGGGTCGGGGGAAGTGCTCCATGTCCGTCACCCCTGGCATTTCAGCCTGGGCCCATCTGCCCGCCTGGCGGCCGGGGCCCACCTCCTCCACTGGTCCCCCCACAAAATGGACTGAACCCCCCCCGCACACGCAGCGCTCCACTGCATCTGCATCCACTGCATCTGACTGCCTGGCCCATCTAGACCAGCCTCACATCTGACTGCCTGTCCCATCTAGCCTCACATCTGACTGCCTGGCCCATCTAGTGAAGATTAGAGACAGAGCTGGGTGAGGTAGACGACTCTGAGGCTAGAATGAGAGGAAGGAACCACATGGAACCAGTTGTTCTGTTAAATTGATTATAATTTTAATAAAAATGTAATAAAAATCAGGTAAGAGTTTGTAATGTTCATGATTTCTATTACGCATAGAGACTGTTTGGGTGGTAATGTTGTATCAATGTCATGCTGCAGGTCTAACCACGACAAAGAGATTGTGTTCATGTGATTTATTCTCTGCATGTTATTAGAGAAGATATATGATCAAATGTATTGCATCTCCAAACTGCTCCTAATTTGAAATAATTGATACTACATATTAAACCACTGAGCCAGATTATCTACTGTATGGCTTTGCTGGCTGATACGTGTTTGTTTAAACTTTATAGGATCACCCTACAGAAGGCGTGGGCAAACCTTTTGGCTCAGGGGCCACATTTGGTCTTGAATACCAGGTTTCTCAATCTCATTCTCATTTTCAGACTATTTTCTTTTTGATCAAGGTTTTTTTATTTTGTTTTCCGCAAGACTATTTTCTAACGGCCATATCCATTTTATTTTTTTAAATTCAGGCCTCAGAAAACAGGCAACGGGCCACAGTTGGCCCGTGGGTCGTAGTTTGAACACCCCTGATCTACTGGCTTTTCTGGCTGATCCATGTTTGTTTATAGGATCACCCTACAGCCTGCAGCTACAGCATTCCCAGAATGGGAGGGTGGGGGACTGAGGCTAGAATGAGAGGAAGGAACCATATGGAACCAGTTGTTCTGGAGTAATAAATGATCGCTAGAGACAAATGTGAGCATGTTCCCCTTATTTCCCATTCATTCCAGATGCTGTGGGCGTGACTTACAGAGCATATAAGGAGACGTTTCTCATGAATGCCTCACACACTGTGTATATGAAAAGTTAGGATTAAATGAAGATATTATTTTGGGTGTAAAATGGGGATGTGGACATTAGGGTGCATCAAAATATACAATTATACCATACTGATCTGATCAGGTGCTAAAAGTGTTCCATGTCAAGTTGTTATAAGACATGCAAAATATTTTTTGCAATACGTGATGATCTACAGGTGGCACGGCACATCAGCTTTTATGGCTAAAGGGGGTAACCAGAGCCCACTGAAGGGAGCCGTCATTGATGATGCATTTTAACCTTTATTTTGTTTCATTTCTATCTGTCCCTTAATATCACTGTCATCACCATCACACTGTGTATAATGCACTGTACAACTTCCATTTCTACATTCAACATGTTTATTTTGTAACCTGAGGTGGTAACCATGGTATCAATGCTGTGAGGCAAAACACACCTCCTCTCCTCTTGACACACCCTCTCCTCTCCTCTCCTCTCCTCCTGACACACCCTCTCCTCTCCTCTCGACACACCCTCTCCTCTCCTCCTGACACACCCTCTCCTCTCCTCTCGACACAGGAAGTGATGAAGGACATAAGGAGGACGACCCTACAACGACATCATATTTCACATTTACATTTTATCCATTTAGCAGATGCTTTAATTCAAAGAGACTTCAAATTTGAGTTTTCATCAAGAATAAAGAATATAACAACATGTAATAGTCTCTCCCCCCCCCATTCAATAACGGGGGTTGTTATTGTTGTTTAATTGTTTAGAATACATTGTGACTATTAAACATGGACATAATGGAAAAGAAACCTAAATTTCTCTCTCTCCCTTTTCTTTTCCCTCTTTTTCTTCCCCCTCTTTGCACCTTCTTGCCCCCCCCCTTAACAGCCTATCGTTCCCCTCGCCAGGCGCAGTGGATAGTGAGTTGGACTGGTGATCGGAAGGTCCTGAGTTCAAATCCCATGCTGGATGATCAGAACTGTATATGGATCTTAGGGGTCTTTACACATTAACATGGTGGACTGAAGGAGCTAGTATGAGTGTAGGTGTCAGTCAAACTAGAATACACTGTGAAGTCAGACTTCTTATTTGACTGCTAGCTACTGTGGTAAGTTATTAGTCAACATTTTCAACTAGAAAACCAACAAACTGGCACATAACAAGGTCTATAACTAAAGACAATGACAAATGAACACCAATAAAAACATTATTTTTAAAAAAATCAATAAAACAATATATTGACAAATTGACAAAAGCTCTCACTGGCATAGCACCAGAATATTTGAAATACCTTTTGCTAGCATATCAGCCCAATATTCACTCCGAGGTCTTCTGACGCTGGTTTTCTCTGTGTACCACATGTACAAAAGAAGAGATCTGGTGAGGCTGCATTCTCATTTTATGCTCCAGATTGTGGAATAAACTGCCAGTTTACATTAGGGATGCAACCTCAGCAAATATGTTCACGTCAAGACTAAAAACCCATGTGTTTAATATTGCCTTTAAATGACTAAATAATTACATCAAGATTATATAATGATTAAAGCACTTTGAGCTGCAACGTTTGCAGGAAAAGCGCTATACAAATAAAGTTATGATTATGATTATGATTATTATTAAATAAATAGCAATTAACAACCAATATGAGTGCAAAACAGAGCTGCCAAGTTTCACCAAAAGTTTGGTGTGAGATTTGGAGGTGGAGCGACCCAAAACTGTGCACGTTTTGGCAGCCCCTCTCTCCCACCCAATTATTTGTGCTAGTTTCCTGCAATTTTACATGTTCATAATAAACCAGCACAAGAAATGAAAAATAATTAACATTTTATAAAACAACACAAAAACAATATATCATATTTATGAAATCTTAATAAACAGCCTACAGACTCTAAAAGAAAATTGGCCCCATCAACAGGACTCAGCCCCTTGGTCATCAGCAGAAAGACCCTTGGTCATCATCTTATATACAGTGCATTGCTCATAGATGGCTATCATGTTATACAGTACATACCAGGGTTTTTCCTGGGTCAGAATGAGGGCTTGGTGGTTGATCTTGTGCGCACGCTGCGCGGCCACATTTTTTTTGAGGGACCCCCAATTGTTGTATTTGTATTGTAAATTGAAATTATTATTAATGTACCATGTACCTGGTTATGTTACAGTAGAGAAACAAAAAACAGTTACCAAAACTCAGTTACCAAAACTAAATGCTTGCATTTAGTGATGACTTACGCCAAATTGTTGCAACCCAGTCCAGTAGGCTACCAGATACGATGTTGTAATGTATGCACATATTTTGCTACCACGGTTGCCAGACGGAATTGACAATGTCCATCCCAACCGGTCTAAAAGCTGCCGAATCCACCCGTCCAGTGTGACCAAAAGTAGCCCAATCAGGCAACACTGCTTGCTACGTTCTTGCAGCTCGCGTGAACACAGGTTCTTCCATCAGCGCTCGCCTGCCGCTTCGATTGCAGACTCAAGTTAACGCGCGTGCAGAAAGATGCCACGAAACTCATGTCCGGTAGCTTTCTTTCAAGGAATTTCAAAAAGAAATGTCCCGTAAAACAAATTGTTATTTCTCGCCGTGAGAAATAGAGATGCGGCGTGAGAGCGTGAGAACTGGTTGAAATGCGTGAGTCTCACTGCGATTGCGTGAGACTTGGCAGCTCTGGTATATTAGTTTAATATTCAACCTAGTAACTAGATTTCTGTTAGGAAATATCAATACAAGCTGCTAATACATTATTTCCCCAAAGTAGGCCTAGACAACAGCCATTATAACCCACGACCCTCAAACCCCTGCCACTGGTGCCATGTCTACAATGTCTCATAGTGATGTTTTGGAAGGTTTGTGGAAGTTGGAAAATGTGTGACGGACTTTCATCACTCTGAAGGAATCTGCCAGTCTAATAGAAGTGGACAGGGAGAGTCGAAGCTCGAAAGGGACATGAAGGAGGTTGAGATAAAGAAAAGGGACACTGTAGAAGTGTACACTGCGGGCTATCATATGTGGACTAGCAACCCCAGGGGTTTGGGATTAGAGACATGTTCAAAAGAAAAGAACAGGGAGTTTCTCAGCTACTCTGGGAACTCCAAGAAACATGCTGACATTGTTTACACGTTGATAAAGTCTCTAAATAAATGAGTAGACAAAGGAGGGCGGGGAGATCTGTGTAGCCCAAGGAAGGCATGTTAAATCCTATCTGGATGGCAGTAGCCTAATTTAGTAAACAAGGGATGTGTTGCCATAAGAATCTGAGGGACTACAAGTATCTTCAAACAGCTGCCAAGAGGCAGAGTAAATATCAGGGAACAGCAAAGTAAGCAAGCATTGATGATGGGAAAATATGAAGAAGTTACAGAAATAAATGTGCTTCACTAAGCTGCCATCCAGCAAAAAGTGTAGTCACAGCGAAGAGATGAACACTAAGTCTCCCGTGGCAAGATCTTGGATGTTTATTTTCCAGGGACAAGTTGAAGTAGGTTTAAACAAGAAACACAAAGTGTGTATGTGTGAAACAAAGATTTGGTGGGGAGAGCGGAGCAACTTGGCTGCCTGACATACAGTTCTTTTTTTTTTGAGTGGGGCAGTTACACATATTTTTCATTTTTAATTGGACAGATACAGTGAAGACAGACAGGAAAGTAAGGAGAAGAAGGGAGAGAGAGGGCATGTCAGCAGGGCATGAACTGAATTCGAACCCATGCCCACATGGGCATGTGTGCACTGTAGACCGCGGTGCTAGACCACTGGACAACCCAGGCCACAACTGACAGTTCTGATTCAAACATCAACAGGACACAGAAGAAGAAAAGGAAATGACTAAAATCGGTCTCCTTTCTTGCTCGCTTGTTGAATGACTGTAAGAGCAGCTTTCTGTCCATCACAAGGTCTGAACATGAACAACATGAGACAACACAACATAACTAACAACATGGTCTCTTTGTAGAATGTGGGTTTTGTAGGACATCTGTGGTGGTTTTGGGGCAGGCAGGGAGGCCTCCTGGTGTGTGCATCTCATCAACACCGCCATGACATTTCAGGTCGTCCAATCAGAACAGGTTTTACTCAAAATGCAGTCAACCAAGCCCACCCCCACAGAGATAGATAGATGCTTTATTGATCCTACAGCTCACTTCATAAACAACAACAACAACAAAGTAAAGTGACAATAGCTCTGCTCTGCCACAGTGTCATATAGGGGATGGGAGGGAGTGTTCATGATGGCCAGGGGTTTGGTCCTCATCCTCCTATTGGCCGCCTCCTCCACTGTGTCCAGGGTGACACCCCCTCCTATTGGCCACCTCCTCCACAGTGTCCAGGGTGACAGCCTCCTATTGGCTAACCTCCTCCACAGTGACCAGGGTGACAGCCTCCTATTGGCTAACCTCCTCCACAGTGTCCAGGGTGACAGCCTCCTATTGGCCACCTCCTCCACAGTGTCCAGGGTGACAGCCTCCTATTGGCCACCTCCTCCACTGTGTCCAGGGTGACACCCCCTCCTATTGGCTAACCTCCTCCACAGTGTCCAGGGTGACAGCCTCCTATTGGCCACCTCCTCCACAGTGTCCAGGGTGACAGCCTCCTATTGGCCACCTCCTCCACTGTGTCCAGGGTGACACCCTCCAATTGGCCACCTCCTCCACTGTGTCCAGGGTGACACCCTCCTATTGGCCACCTCCTCCACTGTGTCCAGGGTGACACCCTCCTATTGGCCACCTCCTCCACTGTGTCCAGGGTGACAGCCTCCTATTGGCCACCTCCTCCACTGTGTCCAGGGTGACAGCCTCCTATTGGCCACCTCCTCCACTGTGTCCAGGGTGACAGCCTCCTATTGGCCACCTCCTCTACTGTGTCCAGGGTGACAGAGAGGACACAACCAGAACCACCACAACCAGCTTGTTCAGCCTCTTGGTGTCACCTTCCTTGATGCTGCCCTAATCAGTAACTAATCAGTTATGATGCTTTCATAACGATTTTTAAAAGGTCTTAGAAGGTGAAAGTATTGGAAATTGTCATTGCTTTTAATTCAGTATCTATCTGTGCCCGCCCAAACCTGCTTTTAATTGATTGTTATGTTGTATGATGTCTGTCTGTCTGTGTATTGAATGTATGCCTGTCCTTATGCTTCCCCTCTTGGCCAGGTCCCTCTTGGACCCCCCCTCCCCCACAAAATCCAACAGAGATTCAACTGCACACACTGCCTGTTCCCCCCCCCCCCCCCCTTTTTTTTCTTTTTTTCAGATCGGCCATACAATAGAAACATTGCACGTTGTCACAGGCAGATCTCACACGAGATGTCTTGCTTCTAAGTGCCATTTTGCAGAGAGATTAGCCTGCGCGTAAACCCCGTTAATTCAATAACCGCATTTCTGTGTGCATTCACACCATTAGCTGTTGGGGTAAATCTGATAATGGCAGCCTTGTAATGAGACGCCGCAGACAATTATTCACTCGGTCATGCTTGTCAGCGCCGGAGGAAACCTGGCCCTTGGTCTGCCTCCTCCTCCTCCGCTGCTGCTGGTGACACGCCGTCATCCTGATGACTCGGCAGGGTCATGGTTATTCATTATCTCCTGAGTACACGCAGCAATTATCTGCGCCGTGCGATAGGGACATGCTCAGTGTAGCCTCAAAGGAGAGCAGAGAGCTGATTTATTCACAGGGGAGTGTTTTGTACAGTCGGCTGGGTCAAGGGCTGTGGTTTGTTAGATACAGTTGATTCCCAGAGCTGCGGATGTGAGGACGGTGTTCATGACCTTACTGTGGTAGAAACAGGGGATTTATTAATGTCAACAACCAAGCTACGAGCATGTGTTCCCCCGTATATATTAAATATTGTGGCATTCCCAGAGCTACGTACCGCGAATGTGAGGACGGTGTTCAATGACCTTACTGTGGTAGAAACAGGGGATTTATTAATGTCAACAACCAAGCTACGAGTATGTCTTAGGCCTATATTAATATTGTAAAATATAACATGCACACTTGGATAATTCATAACGTATGTAGACAAGATAGACATACTAACATGATATTTTCATGACCGAATATATTTTGCATTTGCCTCCATGCACTACCATGCAATCATGCAGTGTCTTCCATGCACTACCATGCAATCATGCAGTGTCTTCCATGCACTACTATGCAATCATGCAATGTCTTCCATGCACTACTATGCAATCATGCAGTGTCTTCCATGCACTACCATGCAATCATGCAGTGTCTTCCATGCACTACTATGCAACCATGCAGTGTCGTTTGTCTCCCACCAGGTGGAGCTGTAACTCCATGAGACTTTACAACGCTCCGTCAAACCTTCAGCAAAATTGGTTTAATTACGTATCCAAATATTTTAGTCATGTGCAATCACAATATCTGCCTAAGTGGAAACAAGCCTTTAAGGCCGCCTGCGGGCAATGTAACTAAAGTCATGTATTTTGAGAGATTCAAAAAGCTAGTAGTGTTTTACATTGGATTCATGCAATGGTTGTCTTGGTGCACAATCATTAACTGCAAGATGCAGGTTGGGGCAGCTGTGTCTCAGGAGGTAGAGGCTGGTGGAGGTAGAGGCTGTATCTCAGGAGGTAGAGGCTGGTGGAGGTAGAGGCTGGTGGAGGTAGAGGCTGTGTCTCAGGAGGTAGAGGCTGTGTCTCAGGAGGTAGATGCTGTGTCTCAGGAGGTAGATGCTGTGTCTCATGAGGTAGATGCTGTGTCTCAGGAGGCTGTGTCTCAGGAGGTAGATGCTGTGTCTCAGGAGGTAGAGGCTGTGTCTCAGGAGGTAGAGGCTGTGTCTCAGGAGGTAGAGGCTGGTGGAGGTAGAGGCTGTGTCTCAGGAGGTAGAGCCGCCGTCTAATGATCGCACGGTTGGCAGATCAGCGGTTCGAGCCCCGGCTGGCCACATGTAGAAGTGTCCTCGGGCAAGACACTGAACCCCAAATTGCTCCCAGTGAGCAGGCCGGCGCCTTGCATGGTAGCTTGCCGCCATTGGTGTGTGAATGTGTGTGTGAATGGGTGAATGAGAGGCCGTTGTAAAGCGCTTTGGATAAAGGCGCTATATAAGTACAGTCCATTTACCATTTACCAGAATGCAAGGTCCTTCTCACCTCAATCTAATGAATAACAGCAATCCTGCCATTGTCATTCCTTACATGTGATCCCGTTTCAAACATTCCAGGGTAGCTTGCCATGAATGTGTGTGTGAATGTGTGAATGAGAGGCCATTGAAAAGCTATTTGGAATAAGGCGTTATGTAAGTGCATTCCATTTACATGCACCATAAAGAGAATCGTGTAGAAAAACACCTTCTGTGAGAACACGTTGCTCTTTGGGTCCCATAAGAAATTATTGTACAATTCCAAGAAGAAAAATACCACAAATACCAGATAATCATTTGTGTATCTGCCTCTAATCCATCTGAACGTGGAGAGCATCTTAACAGAGGGGTGGGTAGTAGTACTGGGGAGGCTGTGTCTCAGGAGGTAGAGTCGCCGTCTAATGATCACAAGGTTGGCAGATCGGCGGTTCGAGCCCCGGCTGGCCACATGTCGAAGTGTCCTTGGGCAAGACACTGAACCCCAAAAATTGCTCCCAGTGAGCGGGCCGGCGCCTTGCATGGTAGCTTGCCTACCTCGCCATTGGTGTGTGAATGTGTGTGTGAATGGGTGAATGAGAGGCCGTTGTAAAGAGCTTTGGAGCAGCAAGAAAGGCGCTATATAAGTGCAGTCCATTTACCATTTACTGGCTCTGTTCTCAGAGCCTCCGCAGGTAGAAAGGGGCTGTCTGACACAACTCAAGCCATCCTCATTTGACTCTATTGCTCTGTGCTAATCGATAGGTAATTAGCCAACACAAACAGGGATCTTGTTTTAAAGGCTGGGAGTTCAGCAGGGCGGGTGAACTCCGTTCTCAGAGGGCAAGCACTTCAGGAGGCCTTCACATCCACCGGCTGGTCACGTGGCTATCGACCACCTCCTCCTCCTCCACATCGCCAATCATCAATTCCTCCAGAATATTCTCAGCGTTCTCACACGGTATTGATTTTATGTAGCACGGCTCGTTAAATGCAGATTAGGCCGTTATAGTGATGTCATTTCAGGGAATGAGTTCTGGTGGGAAAAACAGCCAATCAGCCAATCAGCCAATCAGCCAATCCCACACCAAAGTCAACTGACAACAACCTCCCCTCGAATGATGTCATGATGGATTTAGACTGAAAACACTACCGATTACCCTCTCAAAAGATAAGTATGCTGCTTACTGACCAGATTTGTGTACTATACCCACACCGGCACACATTTAAACAGTTCTAAAAGCAACTAGATTAGGGGAAATAATCCATTACTCAAGCCTTGTGAAAGACCTTTCCAATCCATTAAGTAATAATGTTGAACCATCAAGAAATAGACTTAGGGAGGGAGCATTCAACACATTGCAAATTGATCTCCTAAATCTCCTAAAGCCATATGAAAAGCACAACAGGGACCGAAATATGGGCAAGTATCTAGAAACTATTACAACAAATGAATACTGATGCTGGATACATCAATTCTGCCCGCCTTCTTTGAGACGCCCTCCCCTGATAGGCCGAATGACTGATCACTCATGTGTTTACAGACCCTCTCAGGACTGTGCTGATGTCATAATAGAATTGATAGGATGAGGTAGCGTTCATTCTGCTTGCAGAAACAGCTGTTCATTTAAATACTCTGGTTGGAAGATGGATAGACAAGCTGAAGTTAGAGGAGTCTTTCTTTCTTTGAGGTCCCATGTTTGTCAGATCCTCTCTCTCTCGCTCCCTCTCCCTCTCTCTCTCTCTCTCTCTCTCATCATGGTCTTTTTACAGTGATGGCTATACCATTTCATTGTGCATGATGAAACGTCATCTGTTCCAATCTACACATGTCCAGCCGCTCTTCAAGAACATATAAAAAGCTAAATGACGTCACAAGTGACACAGACGACTCGTTGCTACTGGAGACTGCCGGTATAGCTTGTAGTGATTATTATCTGCACATCTATTATAAACCCCTCAAAAAAAAGTTTGGAAACGTTATTTTGGTTGATTATTTCTCCCCTTTAATAATACCAATTGGTATTGTATTTTATATCGTTGGAAAGCCTGATTAGTCACCTTTACAACGAGGTACAACTTGTAAGGATCATGCATTCGGGGAATGAGCAACACAGCTAAACGTGTGGGTAGCGGCCCAAAAATATTTGCCAAAATCCCCTATATTCTTCTGTTGGTATTCACTCTCGTTTTGAGTTGCTTGGTGGATTGGATGATTGCACTCTCCCACAGTAATAAGGAAAAAACAACACATATTGGCCATTTTTACACTTTATTATTTTGACGCTGTCAGGGACCTCAGCAGCGTGTGTAAGATCCATACGCAGTCACAACAGCTTGGCACCTCCTCATGCTAGTCACCAGCCTGGTCACACACTGCTGTGGGACGGCATCCCATTCCTCAACCAGGATTTGCCGCAAGTCAGCCAACATGGTTGCGTTGGTCACTCTGGCACGTACAGCACGCCCAAGCTGATCCCACATGTGTTCAATTGGGTTGAGGTCTGGACTCACGGCAGGCCATTCCACCCTCTCCACTCCCAAATTCTGGAGGTGCTCTGTGATGATCTTGGCTCTGTGGGGGCGAGTGTTGTCATCCTGGAGGATGGAGTAAGGTCCCAGATTCTGGAGATATGGGATCGCCACTGGCCCCAGAATATCATTCCTGTCAATTAGGTGCCATTCAGGTGCCAGTCACACACCTGTGACTGACATACACCTGGCAGCTCTTGAAGCTCAAAACGAGAGTGAATACCAACAGAAGAATATTGCAGGGGATTTTGGCAAAAAAAATTGGGCCGCTACCCACACGTTTAGCTGTGTTACTCATTCCACGAATGCATGATCCTTACAAGTTGTACCTCGTTGTAAAGGTGACTAATCAGGCTTTCCAACAATATAAAATACAATACCAATTGGTAATATTAAAGGGGAGGAAGAATCGACTGAAATAACGTTTCCAAACTTTTTTTGAGGAGTTTATTTATATAGCAGAATGTCCTGTCCTTTACTTTAATGGGTTTAATGATTGGAGCCTTCCAAACACGCCCCCCCCCCCCCCCCCCCCCCCCCATGTATAACAATGTCCCCCCCGCCCCCAACGTATAGGAGGTTTGAGTTCAATTGAACTTTACTCTTGTGACTCATCCTTGAACTAGCTGTCCCCTCCATAGCTGCCCCCCCCTCCATAGCTGCCCCCCCCCCCTCCATAGCTGCCCCCCCCCCTCCATAGCTGCCCCCCCCTCCACAAGAAAATAATGTCACGATGTCGCTCTCACCGTTATGTGAAATGCTTTTTTACCTTGGAGGTTACTGAAAGCTTCAAGTAACTTAAAAATATCTTACAAAAGTATGCTTTTGACAGCAACATTCAAAGACATTCAGGAGTGGATGTTAGTTGTCACAAAACCATGGTTTATTTACACAATATACTGTATATAAAGAAGAAGAATGCACAGTACAGTGCTAAATGTAGCCTACAATATACTGAGACCTTGAGCCCCTGGCTCGAGAGAGTGAGAGAGAGGACATTTTAAGGGTTTATTCTGGTGAGTCATGCAGTATATTGTACACCATACCATGTACGGTATATTGTACAAGCCTCACCAATACCTCTTGGTGTATACAGGGCAGTAAATCTTGTTTCTCTCAGGAGAGGCTGAATTGTTGGGGTCATATCGCCAATTATGTTTTAACTGTTCATGGAATGATGTCCCCATGTTATGTAGCCTACAGTTAGTAGTGTACACGTGGTTAACCCTGATCAGTCTAGACTTGAATCAGAATCAAATATTGCTTTTCTGCACATCCATGAAAGTGTTTGGTTAAACATTGCATGCACATTGGTTAAGTTATAAACAGAGGCAGAAGTTGATTCATGGTCTTTGAACAGACCAGTGTTATATTATGATTCATTTGAGAACAGTGTGAAGACTTTAAGAATGCCCCTTGATGACGCCCTGAACTTTACAAATGTTAGCCCACGGTCTCTAAGTAGGCCACTAAGATGAGCTTATGCCACACAGAATCCCAGGCTTTGGAACCATAACAGCAGTGTAGTCTAGTGTTTTCTAGTGGGTATACTGTGATTTTTCCCTCCCAGCCTCATGTCGTTCATTTCAGAACGCCATAAAAATAAATCTGCGCTCCCTGTCTAACGTTATATATATCTAACATTACATGTTCTAAGGCTGATCTGTGCATGATAGTGCTGCATTTTGACATATTTCATGTCGCATCTCCCCCCGTTGATGGTATATGACGCTATAGTCAGTCCCAATGGTCCAAAAGTCAAGTGTTTCGTAACACAGACGGGGTGAATTTTATGAATGACAAAGGAAAGTTCTGTCGTTACGTATCCTCACACATTTTTAAGTGGGTATATGGAAATCCTTGGCCTTTCCTAGTGGGTATACGGCGTAGTCCTGCGTATCACGTAGACTACACCACTGCATAACAGGAAGTCACTTTATAAGAAACAAAGATGAAAACTACATCACTGAAAGGAGTCGCAAAAGTCCAAAATAATTCATAATTAAAATTATTAATGAATGTGTCATTTTTTGTTTTTGTTTCATACATTTAAATTCGGCCTGTTGCCAAATGCTCTTCTGCAGCTCAAGCTGATGAAATCCATGTGGCTTGTTTCAACCCTGACAACAGAGGATCTCTACAAAGGACAAAGGACAGGGGAGGCTGTGTCTCAGGAGGGGGAGGCTGTGTCTCAGGAGGGGGAGGCTGTGTCTCAGGAGGTAGAGGCTGTGTCTCAGGAGGTAAAGGCTGTGTCTCTGGAGGTAGAGGCTGTGTCTCAGGAGGTAGAGGCTGTGGCTCAGGAGGTAGAGGCTGTGTCTCAGGAGGTAGAGGCTGTGTCTCAGGAGGTAGAGGCTGTGTCTCAGGAGGTAGAGGCTGTGTCTCAGGAGGTAGAGGCTGTGGTTCAGGAGGTAGAGGCTGTGTCTCAGGAGGTAGAGGCTGTGTCTCAGGAGGTAGAGGCTGTGTCTCAGGAGGTAGAGGCTGTGTCTCAGGAGGTAGAGGCTGTGGTTCAGGAGGTAGAGGCTGTGTCTCAGGAGGTAGTGGCTGTGTCTCAGGAGGTAGAGGCTGTGTCTCAGGAGGTAGAGCCGCCGTCTAATGATCGCAAGGTTGGCAGATCGGCGGTTCGAGCCCCTGCTGGCCACATGTCGAAGTGTCCTTGGGCAAGACACTGAACCCCAAATTGCTCCCAGTGAGCGGGCCGGCGCCTTGCATGGTAGCTTGCCGCCATTGGTGTGTGAATGTGTGTGTGAATGTGTGAATGAGAGGCCGTTGTAAAGTGCTTTGGATAAAGGCACTATATATGTGCAGTCCACAAATCTGACCTTTATGGGTTGTTCCTGGCCTGCTGTGCCTGCCCTGAATGGCAACTCTGCATATTACCCACTTTCATCACAAGGTATCAGAATGTGAAAAGAGTCACTTTTCTCTGTGCCGGTAAATGTCAGGTTGCATGAAATAAACACTGCAGGGATGTGAGCCACGGTGAGTTTAGAACGGCACTCATTCACGCCAGACAGAATTAAATCTCAATTAATGAATTGAGGGGTGTTATTCCCTCTCTCTCTCATTCTCTCTATTATACTCTTTCCAAATCTTTTCGTCTCTGCCGTCATACTAATTTCCAGGGGGGAACTGAGACACGGGAGACTGGATGTGTTTCACTACATCTGACAGTGGTGTAGTCTACGTGATACGCAGCCCTACGCCGTATACCCACTAGGAAAGGCCAAGGATTTCCATATACCCACTTAAAAATGTGTGAGGATACGTAACAGCGTTTTGTGACAAAACATTCACACTTTCATTCATAAAATTCACCCCGTCTGTGTTACGAAGCACTTGACTTTTGGACCATTGGGACTGACTATAGCGTTATATACCATCAACTATTAGATATAACGTTAGACAGGGAGTGCAGATGTATTTTTATGGCGTTCCGAAATGAACGATATGAGGCTGGGAGGGAAAAATCACAATATACCCCTAGAAAACACTAGACTACACCACTGCATCTGGGGAATAATTCTAACTAGCTTCTCATCCAATTAATTTCTAATTTAAAAGACAGCTGTCGCAAACCAAGGTGCAGCTCTTAACCAGATGCTGTCTCAAGATGTTAATCGTTCGCTACTTGTCCCCCTCGTCTCAAACCAACTGTAGCAGGAGAGGAGTGTTGTCTGTAGGTACTGTTACCAAGGGTAACGGAGTTGACCTTATGGATAATTAGCCTAATAAAAGACAGAGAGAGAGAAAGAGATTTCAGAATAGATATGCTGTCAATACGATTTGCATAATGTGTGAATGCGGTCTCATTTCTGAATGCACGCTGTGTCCGACTGAGTTAGGAAATGGTGCGGTGACATTTCTCTGGGCTCTGTCTTTGTTCACACCTGTCAGAGGGGAGGTGGGGGGGAGAGGGGGAGAGGAGGGGAGGTGGGGGGGGGTGGGGAGAGGTGGTAGAGGAGGACCACAGCTGGGGCTGCTGATTCCAGCCTGGCCATAGAGCCTCTCCTGGGGTTCAGACTGGAGCAGCTCTCTCTCTCTCTCTCTCTCTCTCTCTCTCTCTCTCTCTCTCTCTCTCTCTCTCTCTCTCTCTCTCTCTCTCTCTCTCTCTCTCTCTCTCTCTCTCTCTCTCTCTCTCTCTCTCTCTCTCTCTCTCTCTCTCTCTCTCTCTCTCTCTCTCTCTCTCTCTCTCTCTCTCTCTCTCTCTCTCTCTCTCTCTCTCTCTCACATTCATACGCACCCGTACCACCTTTCAGCTCTGCTACTCTCTCTCTCGTGTTCCCTCTCTTTCTGTGATATACAAAGGCACACACACACACGGGCACACACACACACAGTCTTGTGCTCCCTCTCTTACTCTGATAAACAAATGCACACACACATGTAGATATGACACACACACACACGTAGATATGACACACACACACACACACACACACACACGTCTTGTGCTCCCTCTCTTACTCTGATAAACAAATGCACGCACACACACACACGTAGATATGACACACACACACACGTAGATATGACACACACACACACACGTCTTGTGCTCCCTCTCTTACTCTGATAAACAAACGCACACACACACACACACACACGTAGATATGACACACACACGTAGATATGACACACACACACACACAGTCTTGTGCTCCCTCTCTTACTCTGATAAACAAATGCACGCACACACACACACACACACGTAGATATGACACACACACACACACACACGTAGATATGACACACACACACACACACACGTCTTGTGCTCCCTCTCTTACTCTGATAAACAAACGCACACACACACACACACACGTAGATATGACACACACACACACACACACACACATGAAGATATGACACACACACACACACACACTCTTGTGCTCCCTCTCTTACTCTGATAAACAAACACATGCATACACGCACACACACACACACACATAAATACCCACCTCTCTCTCTCACACACACACGTTGTTTTAGCGCTTTTACGAGGCAAGAGAAATCAGTTTTCTGTCAGCACCTTATATTTATCTGAGGTGAACGGCTAGCAGCAGCAGTTTCCTGCGTAAACAAGCTGGATTAGTACTACAGCGCTCCGACACCGCGAGTCTGAACAGAGCCTGAATATCAATGACATTTCCATGTGTCAACAAAAAGGGCAGGCCACCACAGCACACAGAAAGCAGCAGAGCTATTTCAGCAAAATAATTAAATAAAAAACACAACAACGAAAAGCATACAATCAGCAAAGCCTTCTAGATTCTCTAAGCATTTATAATGTTCTGATACGGAATGTTGCCTTGTATGAAAATGAAAATTACATTTCTTCCTGTGTCCTCGTTGGCAAATGTGTTTCCTATGTGCCGCATTAGTTGTGTTCAGTACTGTTTAGCGTGGCTACAGAGGTTGGTCTTTGTTATGTGGTGCACGGGGGCTGAGAGATGTGATTTAATCCTTGAGGAACACTCAGCCTCTCTTTCCAACGTGGCCCAATTGGTTTGCCATCCCGCGCCTCATTAGCTTTCGTGATTTACCTGCCGTATACACAACCGACACACACACACACACACACACACGATTATTAAACTACCTCCCTGAACATGCAGGGTGAGACACACACACACACAGTCTTGTGCTCCCTCTCTTATCTCTGATAAACACACACACACACACACACGTTGTTTTAGCACTAAAACAACACGTGTGTGTGTGTGTGTGCCATATACACGGGTACCTGAATGATAAAAGGCAGCATTTCCCACCTCTTCATGCGTAGGGTGTCTAGCATCTATACCTGATGTGGAGAAGTATTACCCTCATGTGTAGAAGGACTTTACCTTAAACGTGTTCAGGAAAACCTGAGCTGGAGTGGCTAATCTGAATGCTAGAGAGTTTTTTTTTGCACAAAACGTGATGGCTTGGTAGGGGCTCTTGTTTGCTATCTATCACAGTTGATCTCCATTGAAATACAAACACAGGTGACCAGCATGGAGTGATAGCACCTGTTTGACTGAGTAAAGATAGACAGCAACAAGGCACGAGATGTGAATGACGTTCTAGCTGAGAGCCATCGTTATTCCTGGAGGGAGGTGGAGGGTTAGACAACCCCTGAGCTGGAAAGCACGGAGTCAAGTGCCTTAATGCTTTTATACAACGGTTACAAAACACAACAGACAATTAGGACAACTGTGTGAGATAGATAGTGAAGGTTCCTGCCCTTCACCCTGAAATATAGTTTTCAAAACGGCCACTGTTGAGCTGTGACTTTATTCACGATAGAGCTTACCTGAGCTGGAAAGCACGGAGTCAAGTGCCTTAATGCTTTTATACAACGGTTACACAACACAACAAACCATTAGGACAACTGTGTGATAGACAGATAGATAGATAGATAGATAGATAGATAGACCGATAGACCGATAGACAGACAGATAGACAGATAGACAGATAGACATATAGATAGATAGTGAAGGTTTCTAACCCTGCACCCTGAAATAGAGTTTTCGAAAACGGCCACTGTTGTCAAGGTAACGTGACGGTAAACAGAAGAAAAAAAAACGCCAATCATAATTCTCGTTGTGACCAACCCCTGCTTGGGTAGAGGGAAGCAGAGGCTCAGCAGGTGGTTTGATTATACAAGTTTTTCAAACTAAACAAACCTCAACCCAATTAAGGATGTGTGGCTGGGGCCTTCAGCTCAGCAGGAAACCGCCTTTAACTGATTTTAAGTGGCCGGCACTTTTGTCTGTGTTTTCCCTATACTGTGCTCAGGGTTCGAGTTATTACCGAGAGGGAGACAGATGGAGCATAAAAGCAATCTGACGATATCCTCAGCAGCAGCGGGGAGGGAGGAGAAAAGGTTCTGATATATCCATAGGAGTCTCAGCTATTAATAGAGGCCCTTTAACGGTCAACCATTTTCCCTACGAATCCTTAATGTTGCTGGAATCACCCTAGATCACCCTGATGTTAGGCATCACCCTAGATCACCCTGATGTTAGGTATCACCCTAGATCACCCTGGTGTTAGGCATCACCCTAGATCACCCTGGTGTTAGGCATCACCCTAGATCACCCTGGTGTTAGGCATCACCCTAGACCCTGATGTTAGGCATCACCCTAGACCACCCTGATGTTAGGCATCACCCTAGACCCTGATGTTAGGCATCACCCTAGATCACCCTGGTGTTAGGCATCACCCTAGACCCTGGTGTTAGGCATCACCCTAGACCCTGGTGTTAGGCATCACCCTAGACCCTGGTGTTAGGTATCACCCTAGACCCTGGTGTTAGGCATCACCCTAGATCGCATTTCTATGCAAGACTCTCTGCATAGTGATGAACAGTTGATTCCGACCTATTGCTAAGCCACGCCCCCTTTGAAAACTCAGACAAACAAACAACGCTTCACTGACAGTGACTGACTGACATTCAATGACTTACAATGGTGGGAGTTCAAATTTCAGATTTACTACTTATTATTACATATTTAAGTAAGTAATAGACTTAGCGATAGGTCCATTACATAATGTGTATCATTCCTCACGGCTGTGCCTTAGTTTCCAGGCTTTAGATTTGGCTAACTCTATTGATGGTTTACATGATGATGCTTACTATCGTTCAGGGTTGCCCCTCCGACATGCCTGTTTCGGACTCTTTTGTGTGAACGTCGGAATGGGCTTTCACTCTTTTACCACAATGTTGTCGAGACGTCCACCGCCCTACACTCTTTCACTGATGTTCTGTTCTTTCCTTCTTTCTTTCTTTCTTTCTTTAGGAATCAACCGTTTTCCAAAACATGGCCCAAGGAGATTGTCTCTCTACCTCAGAATAAACAATCGATAGCAGCTTTAGGATTATACTCCATAGTGGCAGCGTGCATCATGTGACCAGCGGACGAGGAGGCAGATTGTTGTGTAGTTACAACCAAGCTGCGCTTCACATAATCAATAAGTGTGTTTCTTCCGTTCCCCTGATCAATAGTTTAATGAGACGACTTAATGCGGTTTTGTGCAAAAAACCTTTACTGCTGCTTCCATTCCCCGTTTACTGAATAAAACTGCTGATTGTGAGTCGCAGTCGAGGGGTTCTGAGCTGTGTGCCGTGTCAGCTGACACACCTTACCCTCCTCACCTGCACGTGGGTTTAGTTTAAACGCACCAGGTCCCAGGGCTGTGCTCTGTACATGGAAATGGAGCTGGCCCCAAAGCAGCAGTAAAGGTTTTTTACGATTCTGCCTGGTCTTATTTTACACTCTCTTCCTGTGGTGCGTTTTTTTCGATCGTCCTGTTGATATATCTTCTGTGTGTGTTTTCATAGTTCATGGCTTTGAATCTGGGAAACTACAGCCTTCTGTTAACACTAGAACAGCCGTGCCTTTTTTCCTACTAAAAGAGCCGCCTCAAATGACCCCCTCTTTAAAATGCTCAAGCTGCTATTTACACACAAAGACCACTAGTTGGCGCGTCTTGTAAATTAGCCTGCCTCCTACACAGAAAAACTGCAAAATAGCTTTATACTATCTTATCCTGATGAAAATGTAAGGATACTAGGTGGTAGAACGCACATATCTAGGAAAAGTCATGAAAGGAGGGTCCTGAAATTTGATGGAGTGCAAAGATATAACATTTTCTTTACTCACAAGGTCAAACTGATGTGTTCTCTCAGATGCAGAGGTGCTTCAGTGGCTATGTGGATCTTTACTGGAATCAATGTTTCTCACAGCTTGTTTACAGGTTTCATAGCTGTGGTGAGAATACTCTACTTGTAGCGCCGTTTTCTATCCAGCCTACGATGGCACACTCGTTGATTTGAAAACGGATAATGACTTGTTCACAATCACTCTCAAACACTCTGAAAGGAGCAGTAGAAGAACTCAATAGAGTCAGGGTCACTCTTTCAGTCTTTCTTCTACTGCTCCTCTTAAAGTAATTTTTGAAAGTATTTTTTTCTGAGTGGGGCAGTCCCACTCATATTTTTCATTGTATTGGACAGATACAGTGAAGACAGACAGGAAAATAAGGAGAAGAAGGTTCATACCCCCTAACCCTCATAACTCATGTTATCTGTTGTTAACTCTGTGTTCTATGTGCTCATGTTATCTGTTGTTAACTCTGTGTTCTATGTGTCATGTTCTGTTGTTAACTCTGTGTTCTATGTGTCTCATGTTATCTGTTGTTAACTCTGTGTTCTATGTGTCTCATGTTATCTGTTGTTAACTCTGTGTTCTATGTGTCTCATGTTATCTGTTGTTAACTCTGTGTTCTATGTGCTCATGTTATCTGTTGTTAACTCTGTGTTCTATGTGTTCATGTTATCTGTTGTTAACTCTGTGTTCTATGTGCTCATGTTATCTGTTGTTAACTCTGTGTTCTATGTGCTCATGTTATCTGTTGTTAACTCTGTGTTCTATGTGCTCATGTTATCTGTTGTTAACTCTGTGTTCTATGTGCTCATGTTATCTGTTGTTAACTCTGTGTTCTATGTGCTCATGTTATCTGTTGCTTGTTGTTTCTGTTTCTCCCATATTGTCAGCGTATTTGAGCCCCGGAAAAGCGCTATATAAAAACAAGGAATTATTATTATTATTATTATTGTAAGTCTCCGGTTTCTGTGGCAACAATGCAGTGTCCCTGGACCTACACACACCTCACTACTTCCACATCGTCACAGCAACCTCAGCAGCTTCCTCCAACTGCCATCTCAACTGCCACCTTGAAGACGGGTCGACAGTCCCAGACACTTATGAACGTTTCGTTACATTAGAATTCAGAAGGAGAAATTGTTTAATCGCTCAAAAAGGCTGCTGAGTAATGTTGTTCAGAACGTACGGCAATGGTGCAATAAACAGCGGCAAGGTTGTATATGACTGCAGTGACCAGCCTCTCTGGTGTGTGTGTGTGTGTTTGTCTGTCTGTCTGTGTGTGTGCGTGTGTGTGGGTGTGTGTGTGTGGGTCTGTGTGTGTGGGTCTGTGTGTGTGTGTGTGCGTACTGCGTATGTGTCTGTCTGTGTGTGTGTGTGTGTGCGTGTTTGTCTGTGTGTGTGTGTTTGTGTTGTATATGGAGGATGTGATGAACAGTTATTCTACTACTGCTGCATAGTAAAAGTAAAAACAACGAGGCAGTTCCCGATAATCAATCACGGCGGGTCACAGACGCTCTGCGGTCTGGCACAGCAGGGTCGATACAGCAGGAGGACAGCGCAGAGGTCAGGTGCAACATGGGTAATAGTAATTAGTTTGAGGTCACGTCACGCGATGCTAGAATGACCTGATCTGAGGTGGTCAACCTAAGTCAACCAGAAGAGACGCACACACAGCTACATTTGAGCATTCACTCTCAGGTCCTCTGACCAGGGTTTGTTGGTTGTCCCCCGTGCCAGACTGAAGACCCAGGGTGATGGAGCATTCCAAACCGTGGCTCTCAGGCTCTGGAATGCTCTGCCCTGGGATCTTAGATCAGCGGTCTCGGTCGAAAAACTGCTTAAGGGGGTGTTCACACTTGACGTCTTTTTTTTTGAAAAAAGTGCCGCCTTCAGCGCCTTTTTACATACAACCCTATGGGAAAAGGGCCGCCTTTTAAAAAGCGTGAGAAAAGGGCCGCCTTTTAAAAAGCGTGAGAAAAGCGCAGCTGCCGCTGCCTTTTTCAGTTGAACTGAACTTGACTTCAAAAAGCGCAGCCTTCACCGTCTTTTTACATACAACCCTATGGGAAAAGGAAAAAACGGCCGCTTTTTGAAAAGCGCAGCTGCCGCCGCTTTTTTCAGTTGAATTTATTTAACTTTTCAGAAAGGCGCTGTGTGTCATCAAGCGCCTTTCTGACAGCTGACCAATCAGGACGAGGAGAGTAGGTACGCGTGTACCTTCCCTAGTAACCAACTTCCTAGCAACCGGTGCTCCAAGGCGTCAGACCCATCAAGATGGAGAAAAACGATGTATCAGTTGAGCAACTCGTGATTGCTGTTTCACATTACACCGAGTTGTATGACATGAGTCACAAGAGATACAGCAACATTCACATCAAAGACTCAATCTGGGAACAGATCGGTAGATCTTTGGGTTTTTCTGGTAAGTAATGACAATGGACTCATTCACTGATAGCTAGGTAGTTAACTGCTAAATTAACGAGAAGGGTCCAGCTGCAGCCTCGCAGCAGGACGGAAAGGAATGTGCGACGGAAAGGAATGTGCCTTCTAGGACGGAAAGGAATGTGCCTTGCACGTGTTTAGCACGAGCTTGTAGCGTCAGCACTTGCCAGCTAGACCAGTTTGAGAAACTTCGCGAAGGAAGAAAAGTAAGTAGCGTAACTAACACTTAACATTTAAAAAGCGATATAAATTGTAGATCAGGTGAGACCAGGTGAGACTAGGGTTAAGGCCCCTGCCCACTGTGCGATGTTATGTCGGTGAACCCCTCACACTGCACGACTGAAAGTTTCAGTCCTACCGTCTCCGACTTGATCAGACCTTACGACGTGCGTGCTCACACTGTACGATTGTGCTCACACTGTACGATTGCTCTCAGCCACGATTGTCATCCACGATTGCTTGTGACGCGACTTGTGCAGTTGTTGAAATTGTTCGATTGTGAACTGTAAACAATACAAAGGTTCCTACCGTGTGTGGTGGGTTAACATAATTCACCCCCGGAACTAATAGTTGGGAGTATTGTTCCGTACGGAGGGTTAAGTGGGTGGTACTCAGTTTTAGTTCCTGTTTTAAGTGTGAGGTAGCAACTTGTTCATGTCTGTTAATAAACGTCTAGCTGTGACATTTGATACGCCGCCTCCGACTCCCGTTTCTCGGCACTACATTGGTGACCCCGACGTGATTTGAACACGCAACCTTCTTTTTTTAAATTGTACTATAGCAACAACAACAACAACAACAACAGACTACAGTGTTGCTGTGACACCTCCTCCTCTCTCCCTAGAAGGCTAGGGTTAGGCTAGGCTAAAAGAAGCTACTTGTTATAATACAGATACAGATCTATTCTATTGGACTCTATCCCAGCAGCTTAGCAGGCCAACAAGCCTCCTACATGGTAATGGGTCAGATCTCCCTGCTGCTGTGTGAATGGGACCACAGAGACACACAGAGGCACAGGCTCATTATTAACAACACTACTCTGTTGGGGGTCATCCCTATGTTCCCCGGGTCCTATGTTCCCCGGGTCCTATGTTCCCCGTTTTCTTAGCAAAAAAAAAAAAGGGTTCTATGTTCCCCTCTTCCGAAAACTTCCGAAAAAGGGTTCTATGTTCCCCGCTTCCGAAAAAGGGTTCTATGTTCCCCGCTTCCGTATATTCCCCGCCTGCCGTTGTGTCAAGCGACCCCAGGTGTCGTTATGTAGTACTACATGATTTTTAAATTTTTCTATTATTTTTTTTAAACAACATACACAAATACATAATTATACTTTTTTTTTTTTTTTTTTTTTAAACAACATACACAAATACATAATCATACTGTGGATTACTATGTGTACAACATTATTATATGAACAAAATGATTATATGTACAAAACCTTTTGTAGGTAGGACACTATTGGACCTCGGCCCAAATCTAGTACTGAACCTGACCCCCCATGCTAAACCATTTGGAAGTACAGTATACTAGGACTCCAATTCAGACACACTGGGGGGCTGTCACAAATCTACTAACTCTAATCAGCCTGGTCTCACACGGCAGACGTCAGAATTCGACGTTGATGGACAAACGTCGAATTCTGACGTGACATTTGCATCCAAACGTCGAATTCCGACATGACATTTGCATCCAAACGTCGAATTCCAACGTGACATTGGGGTAGCTCGTTCTGATAGCGCAGGGGTGCGCCTGTTATGTGCGCCTGTCGGGGCTTCTCTCGGGATTATTCAATTTTGAATTGGAAACCCTATGGTTACCCTAACTTTAACCCTAACCCTAACCCTAACCTTAACCCTAACCCTAAATGTGGCCTAACTAATTAATGCAAGTGCAATTCAAAATGGAATAATTAATAACTGTGATTTACCGTGGGTTAGGATAACAATTAAAACGTGTCCGGATAGGGGAGAGGACAGGGAATCCAAAACCATTTGAATGGTGTCGATCCTACACTCCTATCACCGTCGACACAGCAAGGAGCGAATTCCCGGGTAGAAATATTCTCTCGCCCCGCTGTCAGCGGGAGTTTCATCCAGGAAGCGGTTCTCTGAGCAGCAGCAGCGGTGGGGGGGGGGGGGGGCGTCGTTTACGGACGAATATCTCCGCGTCACAATGGGTTATAATTCCAATACATATGCTTAATCTGCTCTATTCATACATTAATCTGCTCTATTCAGACATTAATCTGCTCTATGTATACATTAATCTGCTCTATTCATACATTAATCTGCTCTATTCAGACATTAATCTGCTCTATTCATACATTAATCTGCTCTATTCAGACATTAATCTGCTCTATTCATACATTAATCTGCTCTATTCATACATTAATCTGCTCTATTCATACATTAATCTGCTCTATTCAGACATTAATCTGCTCCATGTATACATTAATCTGCTCTATTCAGACATTAATCTGCTCTATTCAGACATTAATCTGCTCTATTCATACATTAATCTGCTCTATTCAGACATTAATCTGCTCTATTCACACATTAATCTGCTCTATTCACACATTAATCTGCTCTATTCATACATTAATCTGCTCTATTCAGACATTAATCTGCTCTATTCACACATTAATCTGCTCTATTCACACATTAATCTGCTCTATTCACACATTAATCTGCTCTATTCATACATTAATCTGCTCTATTCAGACATTAATCTGCTCTATTCAGACATTAATCTGCTCTATTCATACATTAATCTGCTCTATTCAGAGATTAATCTGCTCTATTCAGACATTAATCTGCTCTATTCAGACATTAATCTGCTCTATTCATACATTAATCTGCTCTATTCAGACATTAATCTGCTCTATTCACACATTAATCTGCTCTATTCAGACATTAATCTGCTCTATTCAGACATTAATCTGCTCTATTCATACATTAATCTGCTCTATTCATACATTAATCTGCTCTATTCACACATTAATCTGCTCTATTCAGACATTAATCTGCTCTATTCATACATTAATCTGCTCTATTCATACATTAATCTGCTCTATTCATACATTAATCTGCTCTATTCATACATTAATCTGCTCTATTCAGACTTTTTAGTTGATCTACAAAATGTCTTTGTATTCATGTTATAATGTTCATTATCACTTTGTTTAAGGCCTGATATTGGCCATCGATTGCTACTGTCTGGATATATTGTTTGAATAAAAACACCTGAGGAAACTCTTTGTTTTGTCACAGTTGTATCCATGATGCACTTTCTTTAATCCATGCATACAATTTCAAATGTTGTGCCGCTACCCACACGTTTAGCTGTGTTGCTCATATCCACAAATGCATGATCCTTACAAGTCATACCTCGTTGTAAAAGTGACTAATCAGGCTGTCTCCATGATCTCCATGATCACAATCCCAATTATTTAGGGATTTTAACATCTAGTCCTATTAAGAATCCTAAACAAACTGAACTTTGAATGGAGTCATAGTCATCTACCGTTAACGAGATATAATACGAAAAGCATATTTTTCAATGTCGCTCAAACCCGCACAGCAGGGGGGGGGCGTCGCTTATGGACGAATATCTCAGGGTCACAATGGGTTATAATTCCAAACTAAATGACTCCATGATCACAATAGCATGCTAAACAAACTGAACTTTGAATGGAGTCATAGTGATGTACCGTTAACGAGATATAATACGAAAAACATATTTTTCAATGTCGCTCAAAACCGCACAGCAGGGGGGGGGGGCATCGCTTATGAACGAATATCTCAGGGTCACAATGGGTTATAATTCCAAACTAAATGTCTCCATGATCACAATAGCATGCTAAACAAACTGAACTTTGAATGGAGTCATAGTCATGTACCGTTAACGAGATATAATACGAAAAGCATATTTTTCAATGTCGCTCAAAACCGCACAGCAGGGTTTTCGATTTCGAAGACGTCACTCACTGTGCTACGGAAACTGGCTAGTTACTTAGGGATTATATTATGGGATATGTGACACTGTAACCTAGAGACACACTGCGCTGTTACGTGACGTCCTGCCAATGGGATGTACAGTATTGTCCCATAGGTTGGCATTTTGATGCTTGGTCTTGGAAACAAACACCATGTTTGCACAAACATAGTTTTTTTGTTGTTGTTGTTGGTTGCAATAAAAGCCTATATTTTGGATTGATATCTCTACTGTATTTATTTGATTTCGTTTGACAAAAATATAGAAAAAATATTTAATAATGTGTATATATATATATCACTTGTGTTCTTTCAGGAATATAAGATTTTCAATTCCATCTCGAAAATGATCTATCTAGGGAGTTATATAAAATGCTGAGACAATACTATGACATTCATTGTGTTCTTCATTATTTCCAAGTCATCTTAAGACCCCCCCCCCCAAAAAAAAAAAAAAAAAAAAAAAGAGTCAAACTCTCATGCAGTACCACATAACGACACATGAGGTCGCTTGACACAACGGCAGGCGGGGAACATAGGACCCTTTTTCGGAAGCGGGGAACATAGAACCCTTTTTCGGAAGTGGGGAACCGGGGAACATAGGACCCGGGGAACATAGGCATGCTCCCCTCTGTTGTTGTCCTGTGTTCGTAATGCTATGCTATGTTATGCTATCATGTGCTGCTATGTGTGTGTGTGTGTCCCCATTCACAGGCCGTCGTCATCAACCCAGGAGAAGATCACCCTCATCTTTATCATCCTCCTGGGCTTAAACACGACTAGACTAGTGTGATCATGTAGTCATATTACTGTGTTAGTAGAAATGATGCGTTGGTTTAGTAGTATAGTACATGATAGTAGCCTTTAGCTACGGCGCTAGTTGTTGTGCTAGCTAGTTGATTGATTGACTGTGTTCGCGAATGCTATGCTATTGTTATGCTATGTTGTGCTATCATGTGCTAGTGTACTCGTTTTCACTGAATAAATCGCGATTTCTTTCAAAGAAGGTAGCAGGTGTTTATGTCCATGTCAAGGAGAAGGTACGACTTGTATGACAGTAGTGTGATTAGGACATAAGTTAAGGATATTAGTGTAGTTGTACTTTAGCCTGTGGAGACGATAGCATTAGCTCCACACGGATTTAACATGAACAGTAGTCATAGACACTTGTAGTAGTAGTAGTTGTTGTTGTATAAGGTGAAGCGGAGGAGACGTCAAACAGACACCCGTGTTCCCTCCAAAGCTCTACCAATCTTTCTTCCAGTGGCTGGGACCACTGAACACGAGCAGTAGGGTTTCTTTTTGCAGCCATTATTGGGCTTGTGATGATTTTGAGCGGATGTGTGTGCAGAATCGTGTCGTAGGACCAGCCACACTTCACGAGCCCCGACGAACATTTCTGACCTGCCAGAAATTTATCGGCAGGTCGTAGCCTTGTCTTTAGAACGTAGGAGCAATTAGTCGTTGATCGCTGACTCTCTCACACTGTGCGACTTACGACGTCCCGATTTGGCCTTACGACGCTAGGATGTCTCTACGACTACGCAACGTAGTCTGCGACAACAAATTCGTGGCGAAATCGTGGACAAATCGCACAGTGGGCAGGGGCCTTTAGGGTTAGGACTGTGTGGCGGTGTGTTATCAGACTGCTCAGCAGTGGGAATGTTGTTGCTTTTGTCAAACATAGTTTAACATCCCTAGCTAGCTGGGTTAGCGTGCTAACGGCCTTTGTTAGCTGAGGTTAGCTACGTAGCTAGCTGAGTCTGCAGCACATGTGACTAGCCCTAACCCTAGCCCAGGCTTTATGGAATTTGACAACAAAATTAACAATATGAAGCCGCAAGGGATTGTGTACTAACCAATAGTCAATGTTAACTTGAGCTACTGTGCCATTATTTTAAGTATTCACTTGCAGCCCTGCAAAACGAATTGTTAGCCCAACATTAATTTAAAGTTCTGTTATATTTCAATTGCCTTAGTTATTAGATTAGATTCGATTCAAATGTATTGTCAATGTACAGTACAAGTACAGTACAGCGAAAAGAAGTTTGGCATGTAACCGGAGTGCAAATATAACTATTATGTTATATTAACTATTACTATTATAACATATACTATGTATGTGCAGGTATGTACAGATGGTAAATAAGAGGAATGGTGAATATAAATATATGTATAGGGTAAATATGTGTATAGGATATGAACAGCAGTATTATACAGCAATATTATACAGTATTATACATGACTATATTCTATGCAGGTAGGCTATGTTTATAAGCTATATTACAGTATTGTACATGACCTCTGCTATATGCAGGTATGACTATGAGCTATAATGTGGGTTTGTCAGGGGGGTAATCCAGAGTCTTCTGGTCAAAGTTATGTCTGTGGAATCATCTAAGAACGTTCAATTTGACCAATTAGGCCCTTTCTTTTTCTAGATGCATATTACATGTCAGAGAGAAAGGTCGTTGCCAGAGCTGAAAAGATGCAGCACCTGCTGCCAGCCGTTTCACTGTCCTTTCTGCGATGCAATGGTTTTCAAGCCAACACTTCTAAGTAAGGTGAAGAGGCACTTGGAGGGCCATTTCAACCGGGCAGTTTTCCATGAAGGTAAAGTTGGCCAACATTCTCTGGGAAATGCAAATGGAGTTGCAGTAGAGACCAATTCCATTTGAGCCAAATCGACCCTGGGACCTGGACTGAAAAAACTGGCTATGATATGGGGAACTTACCACGCCAGCTCCATGGAAATGACTGTGGGGTTTTTATGCTTATGGTAAGGTCTTTTTTTTGGGGGGGGGGGTAATTACATGCCGGCTTTTGTCAACATTATGAATAAAATTGCCTTCCGCTTTGTCTGTTCCAGTACACCCTGTCCCTTGTCCTGAACACAGGGTTTGAGTTCCATGAGGTAAGTTAGAATACCATTTAACCACAGAACAATTAGGCTAGTTAAAATAAAGTTTATGTTGCACCATACTATTCATCTCGAAGAGAAGGAATACATTATGGACAAAAGATTATCCGCGTCGCTGTAATTTATTTCAGACGGACATGCCTCGGATCCGCAAGTGGTGGTGTCTCTTTCTCATGGAGCGTTTCAAAATACAAGGGTATGACAGCCCTGACCAATATGTGTATTCATTTTGGTAACACTTAACTTAATGGAGCATTTGTTGGATGCATAAGTTAACACCCACATTCTATCAGTATAACATCATTAAAAAGATATTGGAAAAAGCCCAGTCATCAAGGCCATAGCCTTTTGCTATCCAATACTTAAAATACATTTTGTTGTTTGAAAGGTATGGCCAGATGTTTGCCTTTTGGACTAATGAGGCCAGAGGGTTGCTTAAGGGTAACCATAACCCGGTCTACAGAGTCCCAAGCGGGAGGGCCAGCACGACAAAACTTCCAGCCCATGTCCAGGCAGCCATTGACCACTCTGCAGAGGAGAAGAGACTGGTGGACCTCATTGTCCAATCACAGGCGGCTGAACGGCATTTGTTGGTATTTTGCAAATGTTCATATTTGATCTCAAAGTAAAGCTTCACCTAGGGTCTTTAGGAATAGGATCAACTTACATCATTTAACTATGACTCATTTCTTGTACTGTATCTTTTGAATGAATGTATGAATGTAAGTGACATTTCATGCCTGTTTTGATTCACATAACCACCACACAATGCACTGATCCAATTTCCACAAAATTGTTGTCAGGATGTACTCAATGGGAAGGCGAAGTACTTTACCTTACTCTCTCTCTCTCTCTCTCTCTCTCCTGCAGGGGAAGGAGTCCAGCTGATAATGACAGCAGGCCTGTCAATACCTGAGCACCACGCCCGTCCCCCAGCTGTTCCTCCAGGGCCCTCGTCCGCCCTCCATCCATCCCTCTATCTATTCAACCCTACCTCCTTCCTAGCTGCCACGGATTGTCAATAAAATAAATAAACAAATAAACCTGTTCCGTCCTCTGACCTTTTAAAAGTAGACAATCTGGTTTAGGCAACTTAGATTACAAGTCAGTTTTGGGAAAAGTAAGTGAACACAGAAGAGCACAGCTTGTGATAACGGCTGCAGTGACTACTTATGAGTTTTATATTGTTATTGTGTGAGCAAAAAGAAAAGAAATACATTTTATGAAGTATAGTTCATTTACTCATATACAGTGTATCCTCTGGCTTGTTTGTAGAACTGCCCTGTATTGTTGACAAAGCTAAACCCTATTGATATGAAGTCTACTGGGAACACGAGAGGATGCCGTCAGTATTGCATTACTGAGTTATGATTTGGTACTGAGGAAAGGTCAGTGTTTAGGGGTAACTGGATAGCACTTGGAACACCATCCGTGTTCCATTTCTTGGTTTGACTTTGTGTGTACATGTTCTGTTTGTAGTTCCTCATAGGTAACAATTGTGTGTTAACACTTTGCCATCTAACCCTAGGTTATGAGGGAATCAAGTACATGTGGTTGGTGTCACAATTATGTATAACTAATACACAATCTATGCTGAGTCTTTCAGGCTTCATGTTAAGTATTGCATAAATCACAGATGTAACATTCATAAATGCTAGAGATCATCATTTGACTCACTTCATCAGTCAGTTCTACAAATCGGAATGTTAAACTCAATGGTTCAATGATAAACTCAATAGAATCCAACTGGATTCCCTCTTGTAAACAGTAGGTATTGGCTTTTTTTGGAGGAGTAAGCATTATGTCACACGTGAAATAGACTTAGCATTTCATGTCTTGGTGGTTTACAAAAACTTTCACTGATTGTGTGTATTGAATGTTCAGCCATGAGAGAGCATCAATTGTTCATGAAGGACATAGTATATAAAGAAGAATGCCAGTTGTTGGGTGTTTTCCGTCTAGGTGTTTCCCACGCATGATTGGCAATGAGGAAATGCATAAGATCTTAGGTGAGTTCCATAAAATGCTCTGGGTTCTTTCGTCTGCTAGGGGTTTACTGTGTAACCACGGGAATGGTCTAACATGTGGCTTGTGTTTCTAGAAAGACTGAAAACTAGATCCTCTTTTAAGAGAGGGTAAAAACTAGACCACTGAAAAGCATCATAATGCTAGTGTTCCCCTGCCACTATTGAGAACTCTTTCATTGGCATATGAGGTCAAGGAGCGAAAGAGACATTATGGAGGGATGCATGAGAGACAGTCCCCCCCCCCCCCCCCATATAGCACATGTGTAGAGGACTATGACCCTTTCTCAATTTTGTATTTATATTTACATTTGACATTTACTGTAGCAGACGCCTTTATCCAAAGTGATTTACAAGTACATTTGTCTAAAGTAAGTGATAATGGGTGATTCTCAGATGATGGGCGGAGGCCGAGATTTGTTGATTCCCCAAGATAATTAATTAATGATTGCTCGAGATAGACAATTAAGATACACGTTTATTCACAGCGCTGGGTGTGCTTCCATCGCAGGCACGGACAGAGAACGCACACAAAATGACATCTTACAGTGGCTCCTTATATTCTAGATTCCTGCTGACACAGGAATCAGCTGTACCTTGACATGTTGTTTACACTAAAGTTAGATGTGGCGTTCGCCTCTCCTCCATACCATAACGGGTTGGTCGTCCCGGCAACAGTTACCTGATTCTAGTCAGCTGACTGGCCGGTCCTAAATATACTGACATTAGTTCCCCTACATGGCTCCATCCTGTGTCCCTGTTGTTGTATCATCCTACTGACCACTGCAGTAAGGCTCCTATGTCCTTAGAGTTAAACTGGTCTCCACTAGCCGTGGTCTCTAAATCTGGCCCAGGTCCAATTACACAGAAACGCATGTTGACTCAGAGTGGTCAGTTTCTGTCCTGAGAGTGGCCACACTTAAAGTATGTTTAAGGTTAAACAATGAGTATTGCAATATTCGATAGGCACACAACATTTGCATATACCGGTAGTTACACAAAACGCATCATATCAGTAAGTGAATCATCTATACCAGGGGTCGGCAATAGGCGGCCCGTGGGCCATTGCTGGCCCGTCACCAATAATATTTGGCCCAGCAGATTATTTTGAGAATCCACTTTTTTTTTTTTACAATATCGGACCGACAGTCCCACACCGCGCCTATAATGTGTGAATAGAGAATCTACCACCACCTGAATAATGCTTATTGTACTTTTATTCATGTTGAGAGTGAATGACACAGGGACAGACAATCAGGCAGCGGGGTGCACCGAAGCGCACTGATGCTGAACCCCTCATAGTGAATCATAAGCAGGTGGACACGGCGTGGTGCTGAAATAGCCGACATGCGGTGTGTGGTTTGAAAAAAAAATAACATCAGCTCATTAAATCATTCAAACGTAATGTTTACGTATGTGACTGCAACACACATATGAACAGTAACAAAGCAAATTCTGTTTAATTTTCTGAAAAACATTGACAACAAAATCGGCGCAAAAGTGGTGGTAGGCCTATGCTCCTGAAACGACAGAGCAAACGTGCTATTAGGGATAATAAGTACAATGAGCCATAAGCCATTCATTCAAAATATACAAAATACAATTAGGTTATTAAATACAATAACGACAGGCTTGGTACTCACTTAATGTGAAAAGTGGCATCTCCCATCGGTCACTATTTGCTTGATATCTGGTGATATTGACGTCACTTTAATCCGCAGGCAGTTTATTTTTATTTTTATGCATCTATCGATTCCTTCGTGCGTCTTTATCACATTCATTGAGGAAAAGGACGACTCGCATGTATAGAAAGGGAACATTGTGAGCACGGAAGATGTGAGTCTCACAACGGCTTTGCATTGATGAAAGGTAGGATGAACGTATAGTTCGCTGTCCATTCCTGTTTAAATGCCCTGTTTTCACCGTCAACTTTCCTCTTTAGACCTTTGGAGAGTGACATTATGTTTCTCTTGCTAGTTAGCAGGTTAAATGTTTAGCTAACTTCACCCGACACGCAAACAACCAATCCAATAATAAATAATGTGACCTTGTCTGGAGGAGGGGGGAATCATTCAGAATAAAAGTATGTTAAATAATTATTAGAATAAGTTAGGCTGCGATACATCGTCAGTCCACACATTTATTATTCAAAACTATGGAAAAGGGTGAAACTACGTTTCAACGTTGTTGAGAATCACAACACAAACTCACTAGTCAAGCCTAATACTGCAACGAAATGGATTGGACTGCTACCTAGTTAATTATAACACTACTTTACATTGTTAGCAGGCTCACAAAACAAGCTGTGTTAGTTGACTAGCGATGTGTACATTTCTCGAAAGAAAAGTCAAAGCATTAGAACGTGTCACATTTTTTAACAATCAATTACTTAAATTATGTTCGGGCCCGTCATCTAGTGGCTAACTTTTTTTTGGGCCCGAGGCCAAACCTAATTGCCGACCCCTGATCTATACTCATCAGGAGGAAAACAAATATATGCTAGGACCAGGGGGGGGGGGCATTACTTTTTAAATGTTTATTATTCACAATAGAGAAACTGTACAGGGGGGTAGTGGGGGTGAAGATGTCTTTAGGAGGGACAGTCAAGATGCAGCCTGAAGAGATGGGTATTCAGTCTACTACTTGGATCAAGCAGATCAGCCCCAACACATTTCTTAAGTAAATTTTAAGCAGAAGCTTTTTGAGAAGTAAGCGAGAAATCAAGTTTCTAACAATTGAGGGCCTATGAGGAGTCATCCACTCATACAAGCCATCAGGGGCGTAGTAGGAGGGAACATGGCCCACATATTATTATCTCAGAGCAAGAGCAAGTTTTAAATATCCATGGTAACAAGTTGTAAATATGGATTTCTGGAATCGTCATCAGAAGCCCTAATGCAGTTAGAGTAAGAACTAGCCTTTTCTATAACAAGTAGCCGGCATAATGTAACGAAAGGGATAATGGCCACCCATGGCAGTAGAGGGGTTGGTATTACATAATGAGACCTTCAGATCTAGCCAGCAGTATAACCAATGACAGCTAGCAGAGGGAAACACAGGTTACTAAGCAAACACACATACAGAGTAACCAGCAGTGGTGGCTAGCGCTGTGCTGTACACAGTGGTATGCTGGTGGGGGGGGGGGGGGGCACTGTGGCAGAGCAGAAAAGCTCCTTTAGCAACAGACTACTACAACCACATTAAACTAAGGAGCGCTATAGGAGGATCTTCTGCCTGCCACAATAAGACTGTACAACTCCTCCTCTGGCTGGCTTGATCAGGGTGATCAGTCAGGCTGGGGGTTGTTAAACCATACTAGACTGCTGTTACTTAATGTTTTCAGATGTCTAGTTTTTTATATTATCACTTTATTTTGTTGTTGTTTCTTAAGTGAGCTGCTGTAACGCATTAATTTCCCCTCAGGGATCCCATTATGTACAGCATTGTACAGTATTTTTCTGCTGAAATCATAACCAAGGTACCATAGAACTCCTAGCATCTGCTATTGTAATCATGTACTTTAGTAACTTTGTCTCAATGATAATATAATAATAATAATACATGGTATTTGTATAGCACACTTTAATAATATAATAATAATAATAGTAATACATTGTATTTGTATAGCACACTACTGGAAACTGTTCTCCGCTGCAATACTCCAATTTATCACTGGGTGGCGCTAACTGCACATTCCTTTCCGTCCTGGAAGGCACATTCCTTTCCATCCTGCAAGGCACATTCCTTTCCGTCCTAGAAGGCACATTCCTTTCCGTCGCACATTCCTTTCCGTCCTGCTGCGAGGCTGCAGCTGGATACTACTGAAATTAACGCTAGATAGCCACGATAGGTGTATATCGACAGTATGTCAACAGTTCATTTGTATTCTAGGAAAGGTATGCAGCAGCAAATGGAAATATCTCCGAGATAAATATAAGAGGGGGAAGAGAGAAGAGCAGGAGAAGGCCAGGAGTGGTGCTGAGGGTGGTGTCAAGGAGAGGAAGTGGAAGTACATGGACATCCTAGCATTCCTCGAGCCATACAATCAGGATAGGGAGACCACCTCCAACTTTGAATTTCCAACAGAGATAGGAGAGGTAGTTAAGTAGGCTATTAGTAATGTGTCTTGCAGAAAAACTGTGTATGTGGGCTATGAATGAATGAATGAATGGACTTTATTTGTCATTGCTACAGTACAGGTACCAAACAACGAAATTTAGGAGGGGTGGCTCCCCTGGTGTTAGGAAAGGAAAAAAAAAAAAAAAAAACTTTAGAAAAAAATAATAATAACAAGAAGGTAAGGAGCTGGTTTACATAAATAAAGGCTATGTACACAATCCACTGTACTATACTGTACAGATAGTCAACTAGGGTTGTCATATTGCACAATAGTATTTTTTCACGTTATTTAAAGTGTCACAGTTTGCAGGCTTGAAATGTACATGTTTGTGCCTCAGCACTACACCTGATATTTTCAGTCCAGCAGCTGCCATACAATCCGTCCAGACTGTCCAGGGCCCAGAACTTAGGTCTTTGCTGTGTTCAGGGCCTGGACGGCCCTGTGGTAGAAGCAGTTCTTCAGTCTGTTTGTCTTAGCGGCCAGGGTCCTGAACCTCCTTTTCGAGGGCAGCCTGGTAAAGTGTACGTGCCCAGGGTGGGTCGGGTCCCTGGAGATCTTTGAGGCCTTCCTGAGACAGCGTGTGTTGTACAGCTCTTCCAGAGAGGGGAGGGGGGCGCCGGTGATCTTCTGTGCTGTTCTCACTACTCTCTGTAGCGCATTTCTCTCCGCTGTTGTGCAGCTGGAGAACCAGTTGCAGATGCCGTAGGTGAGGATGCTCTCCACTGCGCCGCGGTAGAAGGCCACCAGTATCTCCTGCTTGTTGTGTTCCTTCCTGAGGCATCTCAGGGTGTATAGCCGCTGTTGTGCCCTCTTGATGGCGCCTTTTGTGTTGTCCTTCCAGGTCAGGTCATCCCGCATGTGATGTCCCAGGAATCGGAGGGTTGAGACTCTCTCCACGCTCTCTCCGTCGATGAGCAGGGGCTGGATCTCGGACTTTTTCCTCCTGAAGTCTACGATGAATTCCTGGGTCTTTGACTTGTTCAGCAGCAGGTTGTTAACCTTGCACAGCTTGCTCAGTTGCTCTACCTCATCCCTGTACGCCGCCTCGTCCCCCCCCCGAGATACATCCCACCACGGTGGTGTCGTCTGCAAACTTTACGATGTAGTTGCTGGGGTGGACGGGGGTGAAGTCGTAGGTGTAGAGGTTGTAGAGGATGGGGCTTAGCACGCAGCCCTGGGGGGACCCAGTGCTGAGGCTGAGGGCTGTGGAGGTGTGGGGGCCCACCCGCACCCTCTGGGGGCGGTGGGTCAGGAAGTCCTTGATCCACGCACATATAGAGTGTGATAGACCCAGGTCTAGTAGTGTGGTCACTAGCCTGTCTGGAAGGATGGTGTTGAAGGCGGAGCTGAAGTCCACGAAGAGCAGTCTCGCGTAGCTGTTTCCCCTCTCCAGGTGGGATAGAGTGGCGTGGAGAGTCGTCGCGATGGCGTCCTCTGTGGACCTGTGGCTGTGGGCTCTGTAGGCGAACTGGTATGGATCCAGGTTGGGCGGGAGGCGTGTGAGTATGTGGGCCCGGACTAGTTTCTCGAAGCACTTCATGATGATTGGTGTGAGTGCCACCGGGCGGTAGTCGTTTAGGCAGCTCACCGTGCTTTTCTTCGGGACTGGGATGATAGTTGAGGTTTTCAGGCAGGGTGGGACGGTGGCCTGGGACAGGGACTGGTTAAAGATGTTGGTGAAAACCCCGGCCAGCTGGTCGGCGCAGTCTCTCAGCACCCGTCCCAGGACGCCATCCGGCCCCGAGGCTTTCCTGGGGTCCACCGCCTTCAGTACGCGTCTCACTTCATGCTCTGTGAGGGTGAGGCTGCTGAGAGCTGGAGAGAGTGGTGTTTGTGTTGCGGTTACCTCCGTTCGCCCCTCGTCGAACCGGGCGTAGAAGGTGTTCAGCTTTCCCGCCAGCAGGGGGTCGTCCTCTGCGGCTGTGAGCCTGTTGGCTCTGAAGTTTGTCATCTGCTGAACCCCCTGCCACATCCGCCTGGAGTCGTTGCTCAGGAGGCATTCCTCAATCTTCTCTCTGTGCTCTGCCTTGGCCGCTTTGATTCCGCGCTTTAGGTTGGCCCTGGTGGAGCTGTACAGCGGTGTGCTCTTCCCTGCGAAGAAGGCGTTGTCCCTCTCGTTGATCAGTTTTTGGACCTTCCCAGTCATCCATGGCTTCGTGTTGGGGTAGACCCGGACCCGTTTGTCCACGGTGACTGAGTTGGTGCAGTTCACTATGTGGTTCACTATGGACCAGTGAAAATACAAAGACCAGGGACCTCATTTATAGAAAGTACTTTGAATCAAATTTGATCTTACCCGTGTCGTACGTGGAAACGATCGTAGCTCTACGTCAGGTATTGACTTGACGAACGCACATTACCTACTGGTTATGCAGAGTTATTACAGGCATGTGTGCTGCACTGCCTACTGTAATTCATGCGACGGCTCGTAATAAAATGAACGACGTTTTTATCAGCCGAGAAAATTAGTTTAATTCAAGATTTAAAGGGAACTGATGTTTATGATTGTATTTCAGTCTTCCTTTATATGCCAATAGGTTATTGTATGGTGTAATCATTCTAGATTGAGGCGTGATAAAGGCGGTCGGGTACATCCCAGCCCTCCTTCAGCCGCATGATGTGGTCGGGGGAATTCGGGGGCGAGCGTTTGCGACCGCGTGTCTATTTCTAATAAAAGACTGTCGATCTCCTCAGTAAAGTTTTTCTTCTTTCGTTTGTCTACAGAGGGCTAAAGACTGTCTTGTAATAGTCAGGCTTTTGGATAGCCCCAAAAGCTTGTCTTTCTGTGTCCTGTTGATATTGTTGTACACCTGTTGTCTGTTACTTGTTCTTATTTTCACTTGTTTGCCTGTTTTAACCTGCTGTGGCTTTCGCTCTTTTATTATGTTTTATTGTGTTTCTTCTTTATTATGTTCTCTACTATGTAAAGCACTTTGTGACCCTTGGTCTGGGAAAGGTGCTGTACAAATACATTTTACTTACTTACTTACTGTAAAGACCAAACCTTACTGCGAAGCGAGAGAGGAAATAGAGGGTGTAATGACTTACCGTTCTGCTCTCCGCTCCCAGAGAGAAGCGGTGTTTCTGCAGCTCTGCTCAGGTAAAACAGGCCATCAAGCCTGTCCCTCCCGGCAGAGAGCTCCCCTCCTCTCCTCCGCCTGCCATGAGTGTCGATGTTACAAGCTCTTAACGCCGCTGCCGCCACACACTGGCAGCTAGCTCCTGAGGCGCCCAGGGTGCTAATCGGATTAGCCTTCTCGGTCCCAGCTTGTTTCAACAGAAATAGTTCAAAACAGAGGCCTGCTCCCGATCATCACCAAGTGTGTTATGAGTTACTGTAGCTCCTCTTTGGACCCAGACGCAGAGCAGAACAAAGAAAGGAGATGTAGGCGAGTTGTAGAATCAAAAATAACGTCACTCTTTTACTAGAGGAGTTTATTCAGGGCCACAGAACAACCGTACTAGAATACGAGAAAACAAAAGGGGAGAAACACTCAAGTCTCCAAAATCTGATCGAAAATAATAAAGAGCTCGACAAGGCCGATACAAACAACTGTTCTCAGCAAAAGTCAATCACAGAACTTTACTTCCAACTCGGTTCGGTAAGGTAAGGCTTTGAGGACAGGCACAACAGGTTCACACAACATGAAAGGAACATCTGACAAAGACAAAGACAATGGGGAACAGGGAGCATCTATACACACCAGGGAGCTAACAAGACCAGGTGCTCTAAATTACAGCTAATGAGAAGGACTAACAGAACCATACACAAGATCACCAAGAGGGGGCGACAAAGCACCGCTAACTGAGCTGAGCGAATCCCCAGACCTTACACACACACTAACCCTAACCCTCAACTTTGAACAAAGCAATTCATGTGCCGCATTACAATATGAGTCATAGGCGTTCTTTCATTCCTGCTGTGTCTACAGAACCTACTGTATAAATGGTAAATGGACTGATTTAGCAGTAATATAGCGCCTTATTCCAAAGCGCTTTACAATGGCCTCTCATTCACCCATTTACACACACATTCACACACCAGTGGCGGCAAGCTACCATGCAAGGCGCCGGCCCGCTCATTGGGAGCAATTTGGGGGTTCAGTGTCTTGCCCAAGGACACTTCGACAAGTGGCCAGCCGGGGTTTGAACTGCCGATCTGCTGACCTTGCGATCATTAGATGCCGGCTCTACCTCCTGAGACACAGCCTCTACCTCCTGAGACACAGCCTCTACCTCCACCAGCCTCTACCTCCTGAGACACAACCACCCCACATACGCCTCACATACTGTATGGTGATCTGCATAAAGCTGATACAGTAAATATGTTAGTAATGCGGGATGGTGAGCATAGTGTACAGTACAGGGAGTACCGCTCTTTTCAAAAGCCACATCCTGAAACTGTGTGATTTAAATGTTTCTCAACACAGCGGTTAATGTACAGTGGCTATAGAAAGTCATCACACCCCTTCACTTCTTCCGTATTTTGTTGTGTTATAGACTCAATTTAAAATGTATTAAATAAATATTGAAAATTGGCATCAATCCACACACAATACCCCATAATGACAAAGTGAAAACAATTTTTTAGAAATTAAAATTGAAACACAGAAATACCCCTTTGCTATGACACTCCTAACCCAGCTAAACAGCTGAAATGTCATCAACAAATCACTCAATAAAGTTGAATTGAGTTCATCCTAATGCCTTTACCTGTGTTTTATAGACTAAAATATTTTAAATTAGGAGCTATTTGCAAGAGGACCAATCAGAATTCTTCCAAAATGTCTACACTGATGACATCACAGCTTTGATACCTTCCATAGAACATCCCAGAGAGAGCTCACAGTCATGTGTCCCCTCCAGGGAAGGGTCTCAGGGAAGGGTGGCAGAATAGCCCCCTACAGGCCACCATGGACACAGCAGAGGTGGAAGGTGTTGAGAATAGTTCCCCCTACAGGCCACCATGGACACAGCAGAGGTGGAGGGTGTTGAGAATAGCTCTCCCTACAGGCCAACATGGACACAGCAGAGGTGGAGGGTGTTGAGAATAGCTCCCCCTACAGGCCACCATGGACACAGCAGAGGTGGAGGGTGTTGAGAATAGCTCCCCCTACAGGCCACCCCATGGACGCAGCAGAGGTGGAGGGTGTTGAGAATAGCTCCCCCTACAGGCCACCCCATGGACGCAGCAGAGGTGGAGGGTGTTGAGAATAGCTCCCCCTACAGGCCACACCAGGGACACAGCAGAGGTGGAAGGTGTTGAGAGAACTGTGTCCCAGGATAGAGTTGAGCGGTCAGTGATGACATCACACTTCCTGGTCCAGTGTGTGGTTCGAATCCTGGTGATAATGGTTGCCCCTGGTAACCCCTGGTGATAATGGTTACCCCTGGTTACCCACAGTGCTTGTTCAGAAGATGTTCCATATCACAGGAAGGAGTCACATGCAATGCCCTCTGGGAAATAACTTTCTGCAAACAAGCGACGTCGACACAGGCAGATCACACACACACACACACACAGTGGAAGAACATAATATTGATCAATAATGTTTGCATTGGTCTGATAAGATTAACAGCTCACAGTAAAATGTAAACACTATTTGTTCCATGATTTATAAGACAGGTAACTCAGGCAAAACGGTGTCGCGCAAGAATGCTGATACCTGATGTAAGACACTAGCCTGTCAGAATCTGCTATGTGTCTACATAGAATCTACCTTGTTATGTGCAAGTATGATGCTTTTATAGTTGAAAATGTTGACCTTTATAGTTATTTAACTTGTCAAATGTTATGTATGTTCATCTAGCCCCCCCACCCACCCCCGGTCGATTAAACACCCGTCAATCGAAAACTCCAACCCCCCGACAAAACGTGTGTGTGGGGGGGGCACGTTCAAAATCTTGCTTAGGGTCACAAAAATTCTAGGGCCGGCCCTGGCAATTACATACAGTAGTAACGTACTGTTCAGTGTGGGAAAATAAATGAAATGGTAGTATTGAACATTGTACAGTAGGTTACAGACCAAACAAAGCCCACTACCAAATGTGTAGCTACAACCTACCTGGTATTCCTACAAGATCCCATCTAGTCTGTTTTTCACCAGTATAGAGTGGTTGTACCATGTCAGTGACCTTTCCATTGGATTCCTGGTGTCAAAATGATATGATAAAGTGGGTTCATTTGTCTTTGTAGGATGTCTGGTTCAGGAGTTATGAAAATCTGTGTTTTTTCTCTGTTCGCGTGGACATCAGTTCAAGATGGCCACCAAATGAACCCCATGATACATTAGTTACCATGGCAACATGAAGAAACCGTAACTAGACATCATTAGGGTCTTAAAAAACAGGTTACAAAAAGGTTATTCAGGTAGATAGGAAGCTATTTCTCCTACTAGACTAATCAGGGAAAGGTCAGCAATCTCAGGTCAGGAGGTTGGACACGTGGATGAACAGTTTGTTGCAGCAGTACTTTGTCTAATCACCTTAGTTGAGACACTGAAACCAATTGAATGCAGCCAGTGTAGTTAGTTAACAAAAACATGTGATGAAATTAATAAAACATAAATACAAAATATTCCTTTTATTTATTGTTTTTACCTAAAGACTACAGTGTTACGTCTGTAGCTCTAAAAGGTATCTACATTTGCATGTTATGTACAGCTTATTCCATTGTTGTTGTCTTATTAACAAGGTCAAAGAGAGGTGGTAGAAACACAGTGTTGAGAACAAACAAACCAAACAACTCAAACGAGTCCAAAACTTTGGAAAAAGAGACAGTGTCACGAAACGCGACAGATTTCAGTGCAATATCTCACAATGCAGTTCTCATTCGTTCACACTTTCCTCAAGTCCAACCGTAATCTTCGACAAATAATGTCACTGTGTCAAACAAGAAGAAAACAAAACAAACGTGTGTCTTTAACGTGTTTAACACAGACTCTTAATCACCTGTCTGTCTTCCCTCCCAAACGCAGGTGTTCAACGGTACATCGTTGTTAAGACCAGTCAGTAGACTGACGCATAGATCAAACTTGGAGGACTGGGAGTCAAACCAACATGGCAACATTTCCAACATAGTTATCATCATCCCAAGTTACAATTGATAGTCCGTTACATTGTCCTACAAAGCACCTACAAAGTAAAACTTCCTTTGATTACGTCCACAAGGTTTCCCTATCTAGGGCTTTCTGTCTGTAAGCTGGAGGTGTGATTCAGCTAGCCGTGGGAGCTAGCCACGGGAGCTAGCCATGGGACCTAGCCACGGGACCTAGCCACGGGAGCTAGCCGTGGCACCTAGCCATGGGACCTAGCCACGGGAGCTAGCCATGGGACCTAGCCACGGGTCCTAGCCATGGGACCTAGCCACGGGAGCTAGCCATGGGACCTAGCCACGGGTCCTAGCCATGGGACCTAGCCACGGGAGCTAGCCGTGGCACCTAGCCATGTGACCTAGCCACGGGAGCTAGCCACGGGACCTAGCCATGGGAGCTAGCCATGGGAGCTAGCCATGGGAGCTAGCCATGGGAGCTAGCCACGGGAGCTAGCCACGGGAGCTAGCCACGGGACCTGGTAAAACCCTCTTCTCAAGGACCAGACCACTTTAGATGCCGTCCCTCAGGCAGGCCTTGGGACGAAGGCTATTCACGGTTTTCTACACAACCACAAGAAAACGCCCAGCCCTCCGAGTCCTTCAGTCAACACGCTAAAAAGAGAATTAGTCAAATTTGGAATACGTTTTAGTAATGTGATGTTTTTATTTCTTTAAATCTATCTTTTTTCATTTTGATTTATTTTTCTTACTCCAAGCGTTATTCGATAGTCAAATGTATTGAGAAATACTGCTTCACATTACCCAAAGAAACACTGTCATTCATATGCATCACAGACTGCTGTATATGGAATGTATTCCTCTACAATGAAAAACACAAGTCATCAATTGAACTAAAATCACCTTTCCAAACATATTCACACTTTATTTAATGTGTTGAAACACCCTTTAGTATTGTTCAAGTACAACAATTAGCAAAAAAGGGACAATAGATCACAATTCTGAATTCACATTTGTTTATACTGTTATTTTTATATAGCTATTTATTGAACAAACCCCAAAGGTATTTTTAAAACCATTCCCATAAAACACCTTTCATTCTTTAATACAGATATCTCTATTCCACAGTATTTTTCTCTCATGGTTTGGGTTTCACTATTTTCATATTAGAATTGCCTTTAATGACCACAGTAAGATGAGTGAGTTAAACCAAACGTATGTCCCAGCATGCACTGTGGTGCAGCACAGCCCTCAGAGCATCAAGGTTGGTTGAGACCACAGACTAAAGCTTCCTTTTAAAATAAATATTACAAGACATCACAGAAATGTAGGTTATGGTCATACAGGTTCAGCTAGGGTCTTGATGAGGTGGGGGGGGGGGGGAGCTATGGACAGCAGAGAGACGTATGTCATTGTTTATGGATGACTGGGCTTAATGGTTTTTCAAGTATAAAAAAGAAGAAGCGATTTAAAAAGAGGAGAAGGTTCTCTCCTTGGCTGTGGCACAAAAAAAGGCAAAATGGAGCAAGCTTGTGAATAACAATCTGCTCCTCTGGCAGCAGAGAGAGCTAGCGAAACATAACAGAGCAGAGAGAGCTAGCTAGCGAACATAACGTCACAACCACTAGTCCTCCTCCTTGGGTTCCTGTGGACAGAACCTCCAACACAGACAGGAAAAAATGGAGTCGCAAAAAAATAAGTCACAGACGTCGCAAAATGTTCTCCTTTAGCAGCCTCGCTCGGAGGGCAGTTAAAAAGACGACAGTTAAAATCATCTTTAAAAAGGAAAAGAAGAAGGGCTCTCTTCTGTTAAATACAACCGTGCAACTGATTGCAACCGTGTATGTGTGTGTTCTCATACAGTATATAAAAAAACTAAGTTGAGCACAGTCCACAAAAAAAAAGAAAAAAAAGAAAAGTGGTCATGTTACGTGTTACGCACTCGTCTTTGGCAAGAAGTCCTTGTAAGTACGCTGCTTCCCAAGTCTGTCACTTTTAGAGAGCCTCAAGTTCATGTCACCTACGGCCCATCTCGCTCTGTCTCATGAAGTGAATGTTGTTAGCGCTGTCCGACAGCTCCGGGTACTGGTCCATGGAGACCACGTAGTAGCCGTCGTAGCCTTGGACTTTCCCCGAGCCCAGCAGCTGTTGCCTCTCCCCTTCGGTCCAGGCGCGTGAGCCCTCCTCCCCCTCCCGCAGTCTCTGCCGCTCACGCTGCCAGGCCTGGCCCACCGCCCTCTCGCGGGCCAGCTCCAGGACGCGGGCCCTCTCCTCGTCCACAGAGCTCCCGTAGCGCATGTTCAGACGCAGCTCGCCGTACTGCAGCTGGATGTCCGTGAGGCGCCTAGTCCTCCCGTTGAGCACGGCGTTCACCTGTGACACCGTCACGTTGACGCCCGTCTCCAGCGTGCGGCGGCCCACGTTCATGCCGATCAGAGCCAGGTCGCCCTCCACCGGGCCCAGCTTGACGAAGTAGTGTGTGTCCACGCCGGCGATGGTGAAGTGCAGGTCAGAGAGGTAGAAGGCGTCGTCCAGGACCGCCGCCATGCGCCGCCCGTCCTCGTTGGCCAGGCTGATGATGTCGGTGCTGACCCGGCCGTCCCGGAGGGCGAACTTCACCCCCTTGCCGAAGATGGAGCCCCCCGAGGCGAAGAGCGTCTTCCCTTCGGTCTGGGGGCAGCCGGCGCTGGAGGAGCCGTAGATCTGGCCGAAGCGCTCCAGCTTGACGAAGGCCTTCAGCTGCCTCTGGACCTCGCACTGCACGCCCAGCACAGACTGGAACACAAGAAAGCGTTGGTTAGTCTCACCATCACCATCACATCCTAGTGTTTACCCTGTTACGGCCTCCTCCCTCTCTGCTGTCTTAGGCTATGTCCACACCAATACGGTTTTTGATAAACGTGGATTTTATATTCGTTTTGGGGGGTTCGTCCACACGCAAACAAGTTTTTGCCCCCTGAAAACGATAAAAAAAAAAAAAAACTGAGTGAAAGAGTGAAGATAAAAATGCTGTTTATTATTGACGTGTGGACGAGATAGACAGAGTTACATTATATAACAGTTGTTATGAATCACAACCTCTATGACTGATGTTGTGAACGTTTCACACGTCACGGCGAGGGCGGAGGTGTTTGTTCCCACCTCCCGTCTCTCTGATCATTAATGACAGGTATGATATTTAAAAAGGGTAAAACTACCCACGTTTGACAGCCATGCTGTGCAGAACAGTGGAGGGTGGTGACTTCCAGAATTGAGGAGGCCAATTTTTTTCCGCTTGCTCGCTTCACTCGCGATGGAATGTTCCCTGTTCTTCTTATCTGTCTTTGTTAAAAATTATTAATTTGTGTTTGGCGGTACTGAAGGGATTGGGACACTCTCAGGATGGTGGATGAAGCAGCTTTTATTGCCTGCACAATGGGTCATCAAATAAACAAAACAATTGGCATGAATCTCTGGTCCGCCTGCAGCAGCTATTGTCCCTTCTGCTCAGGCTCACAACATTCACCACAACATACTACATACAATCAATGACATGTCAAAAGCACTCAAACACTATGTCAATCAGACACACAACATACAATTCAGAACAATACTTCATCCATTTCTAATATTTATCCTGCAGAACAGCACTCATACACGCGTGTGGCGGAAAATGGTACTACATGTGGAATTCAACATGACGTTACTGACTAGCCATGCCCTAGATCGCGAATGCTAGCAACACCACGAGTGGACTCTTACAAAATGCACCAAACATAGAACTCAAACAACATATGTAATAAGTTACCTGCATAATGGGTCATCAAATAAACAAAACAATTGGCATGAATCTCTGGTCCGCCTGCAGCATTGTCCCTTCTGCTCAGGCTCACAACATATTCACCACAACATACTACATACAATTATTAATTATTAATATTAAAAATAAAACTGTTCAATAAATCCTAAATGTTGTCTACCTATTCGATGTATAAATCGCGCCAGAATCTCGCCGACTTCCGAGGTCATTTTAAGCAAAAGTATTTGGCCAAATGAGCTATTATTTTCAGGGATAATAGCCATGGGTGTTCTAGACGTGTCCTGCAAAGGACAAGCCACTATGGCGAGTGTTTCTTTGACTGAAGTGACTGAAGAATTCTCAAAATGGCTTCATGTGATTGGACGAACAAAATGTCAATCTTTCAGCCCTGGACTCAATGCATGGTGAGGCCAGGCCTCCCTTGCCCACCCATTTTCAGTGATTTGGCCAATCACCTATTGCCATGAAAAAAATTGCATTACATTGACTTCTATGAGAAACCACTTTCCTGGGGGAGGCCTGGCCTCCCTCAATACAAACGGATAGGGATTCTGGCCTGTAGGTGCTTTACAATTGCAATATTGGGTTTTAGCCATGGAAAAATTCAGATTTATGAACAAAACGGAAATAATATAAATATTTAAAAAAAAAATGTTTTTTTGTTAAATAAATAAATAAAATAAATATAATTATTGCTTTTTTAAATCTCTCTCTCTTCTCTCAAATTATTGGGGAGGCCAGGCCTCCTCCACCTCTATGGAGGAGCCTCCACTGGTGCAGAATGACAGAGGAATCCGTCGGTACTGTATGCATACACTAACTGACTGAAGAGACCAAAAGCTTTGTGTGGACGGCTCTTCTCCTGAGGCAAAACACTAATCCTAATGCTCTAATATTTCTTGACAAGAGCTTCTCCTCCAGAGAGGGAAAGCATCCGAACTGGGCAGGAGAGCTGGACAACCAACCGACCGCAGAATGACAGAATATCTCAGGTTAGTCTGAGCAGAGCAACAAGATTTTTTTGCCCGCTGCCTCTGTGGTCCGGCCGGAGACCAGGAGACCAGGGGGCTGAGAGGCGTCAGGTGGAGTCTTTGTCAACAGAGGAGAGCGTCCAACTGACAGGTTCTAATTCTGTCCCTCGGCTGGTTCGATGCCCCCCCCCTCCCTGCCTCTCTCTTCCCTCTGGGTGGGTGGGGGGGGCAGAGGAGCAGACTGCAGTGACCAGCCTCTCTGGTGTGTGTTTGTCTGTGTGTGTGTGGGTCTGTGTGTGTGTCTGTGTCTGTGTGTGTCTGTGTGTGTGTGTGTGTGTGTGTGTGTGTGTGTGTGTGAGACACTGTGCACGGGGTCTCCTGTCCCGGGGGGGCTGAGAGAGGGTCAGCTGTGCTGGGGGGGGAGGGGCTGAGAGAGGGTCAGCTGTGCTGGAGAGCCCCATCAGCTGTGCTGGAGAGTGGGGGGGGGGGCTCTGGCCTGGGGGGGGGGGGGGCTGAGAGAGGGTCAGCTGTGGTCCCAGTGGGGGGGGTCTGGCCTGGGGGAGACTTCACACCACTCCACCACCGCTGTGTTGTTTACCACGGCAGCTCTGTGACCCTGGCCAGCCCTCCACAGGGGTCAGGGGGAGGGGGGGGAGGCCCCTGCCTTTCTGCCACTTTGCTGAAACTACCTCCCGGGACACTCTCAGACAGGCATCGTTCACCTAGCATGGAGTTAGCACTGTTTAACCCTATAACAGCCATGGGTGGGGTCATTAACACTAGAACAGCCATGGGTGGGGTCATTAACACTAGAACAGCCATGGGTGGGGTCATTAACACTAGAACAGCCATGGGTGGGAACATTAACACTAGAACAGCCATGGGTGGGGTCATTAACACTAGAACAGCCATGGGTGGGGTCATTAACACTAGAACAGCCATGGGTGGGGTCATTAACACTAGAACAGCCATGGGTGGGGTCATTAACACTAGAACAGCCATGGGTGGGGTCATTAACCCTAGAACAGCCATGGGTGGGGTCATTAACCCTAGAACAGCCATGGGTGGAGTCATTAACACTAGAACAGCCATGGGTGGGGTCATTAACACTAGAACAGCCATGGGTGGGGTCATTTGACCTGGTGAGTAATTTCTTATTTTTTATATATCTTTGCACTCGATCAAATTTCAGGACCGTCCTTTCATGACTTGTCCTAGATATGTGCGTTCTACCACCCAGTATCCTTACATTTTCAAAATCACATCAGGATAAGCTAGTATAAAGCTATTTTGGTGTTTTTCTGTGTAGGAGGCAGGATAATTTACACGAGGCACCAACTAGTGGTCGTTGTGTGTAAATAGGAGCTTCCCATTGTAAAGACTATTTGACCCCAGAGGCGGTAATCTTATAGTAGGTAACATAGACACGGCTGTTCTAGTGTTAAGGATGTTCTAGTGTTAAGGCTGTTCTAGTGTTAAGGCTGTTCTAGTGTTAAGGCTGTTCTGGTGTTAAGGCTGTTCTAGTGTTAAGGCTGTTCTGGTGTTAAGGCTGTTCTAGTGTTAAGGATGTTCTAGTGTTAAGGCTGTTCTAGTGTTAAGGCTGTTCTAGTGTTAAAGTCAGGCATCAGGCCAGATCCTGCCACCCTCATCTGTCTGCATCTTCACGCCATCCTGTCAATCTGTATGCTGCTTCTGCTACACTGATGGAACCGGAGCCTAAATGAAAGGAAAGACTGAGATCCAAGCACATATCCTTTCTGCATCTTTAAAATTCGCCAGTACTTTAAGTTTAGGGGCTAAATTCATGCTTCAAAGAACCTCATATTTAATTAAGATGCGTTGGCTATCTGGAGTGACGACCGATATAGAAAGTAACACCGCCCTGAGCTCTGTTCTCTGTTCTCTGTTTTTGCAACTGCGATTCAAAGGCGGCAGACGTTAACCAGGAACCTGTGGCGATTCCAATTGCCAACGATCAATAGCGTCTAACACATTCAGCAGATAATAAGTCGCTATCGAACATCCTCTCTACCTGAGGTAACACCTGGGTGTGAGAGAGGGAGAAACAGCTCTAACAGACACAGGTAGTGTGATTAAACATCAAACACAGTCTAGCACTGACCCCCATGGTGGAGTTGTCAAACAGCAATCATTTGTCAGTAATTAAAATCGTAAGGTTTAACAAAATAGGTGAATAATGGATGATTTCTTTAGCTCCCTGGCTTTCAGAATGATTCGTAGGCAGGTCTGGGACTGCATGCAGACAGGTAGAACACAACCGCCCACTGTGAGGTTCACGACCAGGCTTCTAGCGGTGTTATATTTGTCTGAAAATAAACCACTAAAACATGTATTAATGTCTTCAATCTGCTATCGTCTCGGAGGTGGAAAATCTGAAATGAAAATGCTTTTGACCTTTGAATACAATTACACCTCTTTTATAGCTTCCTCGAAGGAATCAGTGCACAAGCATGTGTGTTTTTGTTACCGAACTCATTTTAAAATTAAATTGTACAATAGTTGTACACTTGAAAGTCTCCTTGCCATTATTTTTCCTCGACTTCTGCTTTCAGAGCTAGTTATTAATTACGGTGTTACTAAAACCCAATAATAACTGAATGCAGAGGCACTTATGTAATATGACAAAGAGCAGATACATTTATATAACCTTACAGTTACAACTGGCCCTTTGTGGCTCGGGATGAAATTGAGTTTGACACCCCTGCCTTGAAGGGCATATCCTGACGTCTGCGTTGAAAAGAGTAATGGGCGGAGAGGAAAATTCTATCCTGTCTAACCTTAGGAGCTGGAACAGTTGTATAACCCTTCCTCATTAACACACTCGCCAGTCCTAGGTGTTGTCGTTAGAGGAGCGTGTCGGTCGACACAGGGGTGAGACCTGTCCTCTGGTATTGACTAAACAGCCATGAAAGCCTATCATGTTAAGGCGATGCCTCAAGTCGGGATGAGGATTGTCACGCTGTCACTGCATTCCTGACGTGTGGTGTTCTCTGGCTGTAACCCAACCCTGGGAGAACAACAGCGGTCTCGGGTGACTTGGGAGGCAACTTAAAAGGGGGCTGATAAACACGGGAATCAGAGCATGTCTGCTGCCTCTCTGACTCCGGCTGACGGTGTAAGGGCGAGATGAAATCGATGGGCAGCGGTGGGGAGAGTGGGGAGTGCATTTCCCTAATGGCAGGACAATTACAAGACCTGTTAGGCCTGACCCCCACTCCCCGAGCAGAGACCTGGAGCGCTGGCCCGCGGTTTGGCCTGAGAGCTAAGGAGCCCCTCTGGGAGTCTGGCTGCTGAGAGAGGAGTGGGTTGGAGAGGGGAGAGAGAGAGAGGAGTGGGTTGGAGAGGGGAGAGAGAGAGAGGAGTTTGTTGGAGAGGGGAGAGAGGGGAGAGAGAGAGGGGAAGAGGTTGATGGGCAGGGTGAGTCACACTCTTACCTTGGTGCTGTCCCACTCCTGGGTCTTTATCTGCGTCCGGACCAGTTCGTACGACGGCTCCATGGCGTCGGTTCCTGGTTTGCGATACCCGGGGATGACGTTGTACAACTGGAAGCCGAAGGTCACCAACCAACTGTTGACGTCTGTGGAGAGGAATGTTACATTTACATGTTTGGCATTTAGCAGACGCCTTATTCCAAAGCGACTTACACTTGATACATTTGACTAAGCAAGTGAATCATCAGTCCACCAGTCGTAGCAGGAAGAGTAATCTAGCTCAGGCCAGGGGCCACTGGCAGTCGTCGTAATAGAAGAAAGCATTTGTATTTAATTTTACACTGGAGAAACAGTACAGGGGGAGTGGGGGGGGAGTAGACATTTTAGGAGACACAGTATAGGGGGAGAAGCAGGTGTCTCAGGAGACACAGTGCTGAGGGATAGTAGATGTCTCAGGAGGAGCAGTTAAGATGTAACCTGAAGAGATGGAGGTCTTCAGTCTGTCACGATGTCAAACATACAAACAACAGTACCACAATGGATTTCAGGTCATACGCCACTGTTATTAAAATAACAAACAAAAACAATTCCTCCCTCAAGAGAACTGCAGGGCTGCACAGTAAGAAGAGTGATTCTAAATCTAAAAGCTCGTACTTCTCTCCTTGGAGTAAGTCAGGACGCTTGATTAGCATCAGACGCATCAGATGCTAGGCTAGCTGTGATTAGATGACGATTCTTATCCACTCTTCCAGGTACGGAGGACTGATGATGCAAACACAACTGGAATAGGCACTCTGGAGACATCAGGAGAACTGGCTTGTGCAGATTCAAATCTAACTTTAGCCTTGCAATATCAAATTTGTCATTTTCATATCTTTGAATGCAATGAGGTGCATTGATTTGAAACCACATGTGACACGTTCTAATGCTTTGGTCCTCATGTCGGGATCTGATGTAATGATCGGATTGTTCTTTAGAAAAATGTGAATACATTTCCACGTTGTTGAAAATCAACGACACGTCGCTAGTCGACTAACACAGCTTGTTTTGTGAGCCTGCTAACAATGTAAAGTAGTGTTGTAGTTAACTAGGTAACAATGTAAAGTAGTGTTCTAGTTAACTAGGTAGCAGTGGGGATTACTCACCCAATACATTGCGTTGTTGCAGTATTTTGGCTTGACTAGCGACTTGTGATTCTCAACAACGTAGTTCCGTGTTTCGAAAGAAAAGTCCCAACATTCTGATTGGTTGCCGACATGCGGCCCAAACGATCAGACTGTGTCACACATGATAGAGGGGAGCATGAACCATGAAGAGACAGAGTGATTGAGGTCATTAGTTCCCCTCACCCCTCAGACATACAGCGTTTGTCAGGGACAGCAGAGTACAACTGCTGTGACACTCTGTCACTCCTCTGTAATGCTGCATTGTGGCGACTGACAATGTTTTTTTTTTTTTACTACTAATGTGTCTGAGGACAATGCAATGACCCTCGTAATTCAGTGAATGGACTGGAAATGTCACTGCCATCAGTCACAATTGAGGCAGACCCACTCTAGTAGCAACAGTCTGCTTAGCATTCCAGCTCCAGACAGACAAGAGGCCCCTGAGGCTGGGAGGCAGAGCTGAACGCTCTCTCTCTCTTTAGCTGGGTATTAAATGCAGGAGCCCCACAATGTCACAAGCACTCAGACAGGTGGAAGGCGTTTAGAGTTGAACATTTTACAAAGTTTGGGCTTTTTTACTCTTAAGTCATGTGTTTTTGCCCATAGCTGCCCGGCACACATTGTGCTAATAACATTAACATCAACAGTCATTTTCGTCTCGTCTTTCCAATAGCATAAGAACATAAGAACATAGGTCAGGGGCGGCTGTGTGTCAGGAGGTAGAGCCGCCGCCGTCTAATGATCGCAAGGTTGATAGATCTGCGGTTCGAGTCCCGGCTTGCTACATGTCGAAGTGTCCTTGGGCAAGACACTGAACCAAATTGCTCCCAGTGAGCGGGCCGGTGCCTTGCATGGTAGCTTGCCGCCATTGGTGTGTGAATGTGTGTGTGAACGGGTGAATGAGAGGCCGTTGTAAAGCGCTTTGGATAAAGGCGCTATATAAGTGCAGTCCATTCACCATTAATAATAAACAGTTAGTATTTTAAGCCCAAACACTCCTGTTAGCTCGTCGGTGTGACTGCGGAGCGCCAGCCTTATGATATGGTTCTTTTCTAACAATGTTGTTTCGCTTCCAACCACGGAGGTTGATACAACAGCCCTCGGCTCAGAGCTGTACAGCTCCATTGTGCTCTCTGTCTCCATTGGGGAGCCCCCACTGCCATTTACCCCCCCCCCCCCTCCGCACCAAGGCAACAGCATAATGGGATATTTCTCGGCAGGGACCAGAATGCTCAACAACGGAGACGGGGACTGAGCAGTTCATCATCGTTCCCTCTGAGTGCTTTCAAAATGAAACGCCATTGGCAAGAGAAAAGAGAGAAACACATCCAAACAGAGGAGAGGCTGAGAGACATCCCTCTCTGTGTAGGAGTAAGGAAAGTCTTATAACACCTCACCACCACGCTGCGTTTCACTTTGATGTTGGCAGGAGCTACACCCCCTTCTGTGAGGCCGATGCTATTCTGAATTTAAAGTGTAGGGAATTCAATAAAATAGAAAGACTTAAGAGGAGCCTCCCTTCACAGTATAGCATAGCAGTGTGTTAGCCCAGTCTCTCTAGAACAGCCATTTGACCATGTGAGTAAACATTTCTTTTTATATCTTTGCACTCGATCAAATTTCAGGACCCTCCTTCCATGACTTTTCCTAGATATGTGCGTTCTACCACCCAGTATCCTTACATTCTCAAAAATCACATCAGGATAAGCTAGTATGAAGCTATTTTGCAGTTTTTCTGTGTAGGAGGCAGGCTAATTTACAAGACGCGCCAACTAGTGGTCGTTGTGTGTAAATAGCAGCTTCACATTGTAAAGACTATGGTCATGTGACCCCCGAGGCGGCTCTTATAGTAGGTAACATAGACACAGCTGTTCTAGTGTTAAACTCTTATAGTAGGTAACATAGACACGGCTGTTCTAGTGTTAAACTCTTATAGTAGGTAACATAGACACGGCTGTTCTAGTGTCAACTGTCACTTAGATTCAACTGCCACAAATTTGAAATAAGATTTGACAGTTGGTGATGTGGTGTTCTATTGTTAACCACTGGTTTGTTTGGTTAGCTAGTTAGTTAGCTACACTATACCATAGTAGTGTATTGGCCCAGTCTCTGGTTTGTTTGGCTAGCTAGCAGCAGGACTCACCTGTCATGTAGCACTTGATCTCCTGGTTGTTGCTGAGCGGGTTGTTGCTCTTGAACATGTAGAGGTTGAAGGGCATGATGTTGTTGCTGTTGAGGCGGCTCCACACCTCGTGGTCGGGCGTGGTCCACCGCCCCGCCAGGACGTCGTAGTCTCTCCTGCCCATGTGCACCAGCCTGCTCAGCGGCTCGTACAGCCCCCCCTGGTAGCCCACCACCAGCTGGAACGCGGGGTTGGAGTCCAGGTACACCTCCCCGAACGCCGTGTGGAGGACCTGTTTGATCATGACCCCCGAGCCGCTGAACACAGCCAGCGGCGTGCCGATGTTGTCGCACGCCACGTAGAACTCGTCCCCGCTGCTGAGCTCCATGGCGAACAGGTGCCCCTGCAGGTCGTAGTACAGGGAGGTGATCTCCGAGCTGGAGTGGTTGTACATGTGCGTGACGCGCGTGGGGCTGGACAGGTCGGCGTAGAAGAACTGCAGGTGGTGACCCTGGCTGCTGCGGCTGGACACACGCCTGCCCAGGCCGTCGTAGCGGTACCTGAACAAGCAGTGTGGAGATCAGAAATGAAAACAACTATCTGACTACAGGGTTCCTACAAGTTTCAACAAGTCAAATTTAATACCTTTTTAGACCTTTCTAGACTTTTTAGACTATTTGAATAGAATTTTAGACCTATTCGCGACTCCATATAATAGCTTTTTGTCATCCTCGAGGTGATGAAATGAGGGATTTCACTGCCATACAGACAAAAAAGTCTGAAGGATAATTAATATAAAATAAAGTCCCATAATTACTCAAAAGTAAATGTATTAACATTAACAGTTAACTATAGAAAATCACTTCAACGTGAAGAGAACAAAGTGCACAAAAGCTTCCTTGCAGGACAAGCTAATCTCATTTTTATGAATTTGAAGATTTTTGGGATTACTGTTTTTACTTGAACCATGAATAAACTAAATCAATCAATCAATCAACCAATCAACCAATCAATCAATCAATCAATCAAACAACCAAACCCACCTGACGCTCCAGCCTGACTCCCGGTTGTAGGCCTTGACCAGCAGGGCGGAGCTGCTGTACTGGAAGAAGTCGTTCCCCCGCTGCTTCAGGAAGCCGTCCTCGTCCACGCGGTACTGCACGTCGCCCAGCCGGGTGATGCGGTCCCGGAGGTCGTAGCGCAGCGGCGTGAGGCGGGCGCTGTTCCCGGGGCTGAGGAGGTGCAGGTTGCCGTTCAGGTCGTAGCTGTACCGCCACAGGGGCTTGTCGTTGACCGAGACCACCTGCAGCTGCCCGTCCGCGTCGTACTCGTAGGTGTAGCGAGTCGTGTTAGCATACGGACCCACCTTTTCAAATAGATAGTTTTTCAGTTAGATAGTTTCTCGGCAGGACCCCAGGAAGAATAGCTACTGCATGTTTGCTGTATCTAATGGTGGATCCAAATAAACAAACAAACCTTCAGCTCCTTGGCGACCACACGGCCCATGTTGTCGTACTGGACCATCATCCAGTACATGAGCGAGCGGAAGATCTCGTACTGCACCTCCTTCACGCGGCCGTAGGCGTCAAAGTGCTTGGTGTGCGTCATGACAGCCGTGGTGATGATCTGGTTGATGTCGTAGTAGATGACGCCGAACTTCCCGAACTGCTCTGTCTTGCCCGACACGTCGTCGTAGCGATAGAGGTCGATGGGGAGGGGCGTCTCGTTGATCACCGCCTGCATGCTGGTGACCCGGAAGCTGTTGTCGTAGACGTAGTCGAAGCGGGCGTTCACCATCCCCTCCTCGCTGAAGCGGAAGATCTGCCGGTCGATGAGCGGGCCGATCTGCCAAGTCACGTCAAGTCAACTTTATTTATATAGCACATTTAACACTAGAACAGCCAAGAGGGGTGAGTAAAAAAAATGTCATATCTTTGCACTTGATCAAATTTCAGGACCCTCCTTTCATGACTTTTCCTAGATATGTGCGTTCTACCACCCAGCATCCTTACGTTTTCAAAATCACATCAGGATAAGATAGTATAAAGCTATTTTGCAGTTTTTCTGTGTAGGAAGCAGGCTAATTTACCAGTGGCCAACTAGTGGTCGTCGTGTGTAAATAGCAGCTTGAGCATTGTAAAGAGGTAGCACTTTTAGTAGATAAAAAAGGCACGGCTGTTCTAGTGTTAACATACAGCAGCAGCTGAACCAAAGTGCTTCACAAATGAAAAGCAGGTAAAGTGCAGCAGGATTATTAAATAAAATGCAACACAGTGCAAGATACGATAACAATTAAAAGGAGAGAAGATAAAAGGACTAAAAACAATAAAGCAATAAAACAATGTCCCCAAGGACACTTCGACATGTGGCCAGCCAGGGCTCGAACCGCCGATCTGCCAACCTTGCAATCATTAGACGCCGGCTCTACCTCCTGAGACACAGCCACCCTGGTTCTATCACCTGGTTCTAGGTGCTTCTGACAGGTGGCAGGTGGTTCTACTCACCTGGCGGTAGCGGATGGTGCAGGTGAAGCCCTCGCTCTGCAGGTTGACGGTCTTCAGCATGCCCGTGGCCTCGTCGTAGGAGAAGGCCACGCGCGAGGTGTCGTAGAGGATCTCCAGCAGCTTGGTCAGCTTGCCGTACTTGTAGATGACGCGCCGGCCCGTGCCCAGGTAGGTGGTCTGCAGCAGCTGGCCCCCCTCGCTGTACGTAAGTAAGGAAGTACAAATTATTGTTGTTGTGAATTGACCAGGAATAGAGTAGGAGTTGGATATAATTAATGTATCTGTTGCAATGTACCCTTTTCTTTATTTTTTTCTCAGTTTTCATGTTTCTTTTTCCCTTTTTTTTTATTTATTTTATTATTATTATTATATATATACGTATATATATATTTTTCTCTCCCTTTTATTTTGTATGTGTATATATGAGCTCAGTTATATGATTTCCTCTCCATCAATGTACGTACTATATATACAGTACATGTGTATGGCAATTCTGGAGAGTTATTTGCTTGTATATATAATTGCCACAGCAGGTTAAAACAGGTAAACAAGTGAAAATAAGAAACAGGTAACAAACAACAAGTGTACAACAATATAAACAGGACACAGAAAGACAGGCTTCTTTTGGGGTTAGCCAAAAGCCTGACTATACAAGACAGTCTTTAGCTGTTTTTTAAAAGCCGAGGCCGAGGCCGAGACCGCTGATCTAAGATCCCAGGGCAGAGCATTCCAGAGCCTGGGAGCCACGGTTTGGAATGCTCCATCACCCTGGGTCTTCAGTCTGGCACGGGGGACAACCAACACACCCTGGTCAGAGGACCTGAGAGACCTACTACGGGGGACAACCAACACACCTGTAGTCCTGCAGCACAGAGGCGTTGCCCTCGGGGGGCCGGTAGGTGTTCCTGTAGTAGCCCACGGAGCGGGTGGTCTCCAGGGTCAGCCGGGCCACGTTGGGCATGGTCACGGAGGAGAGGCGGTCATTCTTGTCGAACTCGAAGATGTACTGCCGCTGGCTGTAGAGCAACAGCACCATGGACTGGAGAGGGGGAGGGGGGAGGGGAGAGGACAGAGGACAGAGGAGAGGGGGGAGAGGGGAGAGAGGAGAGGACAGAGGGGAGAGGACAGAGGGGAGAGGGGAGAGGAGAGAGGAGAGAGGGGAGAGGAGAGAGAAGAGAGGAGAGAGGAGAGAGGGGAGAGAGTAGAGAGAGGAGAGAGGAGAGAGGAGAGAGGAGAGAGGAGAGAGGGGAGAGGGGAGAGGGGAGAGAGGAGAGAGGAGAGAGAAGAGAGGAGAGAGGAGAGAGGGGAGAGAGTAGAGAGAGGAGAGAGGAGAGAGGAGAGAGGAGAGAGGAGAGAGGAGAGAGGGGAGAGGGGAGAGGGGAGAGGGGAGAGAGGAGAGGGGACAGAGGGGAGAGAGGAGAGAGGAGAGAGGACAGAGGGGAGGGGACAGTTAGATTGTGGAAAACTTATTTTCAATGCAGCAGGAGTGAATTTCAAACCCCAAAAAATTATGTTGATATTCAACCCTTCGAGTACGTATATACAGTGCCGTGAGTCTAGATGTGTTGTACCTTACGCAGGCTGAAGAAATAATATCCAAGTAGCTGGATAAACCAAACAATTATACAAACATGTAAAATGTAAAGAAAATGTCTGCATCACTGTGCTGTGAATGCAAGTCAGACCAAGGAATCGTGTTGAAAGTGAAGATGCATGGGATGCTTAGGTGGCGTAACGGGTTAAGCGTCGACCATGTAACCGCAGGACATATCCTGCATGTCATCCTTTCTCTCTCTCTCTCACCCACCCTTCCTGTCAGTCTCTACTGTCTCTATCCTCCTCTCTCTCTCACCCATCCTTCTTATCAAAATCTCTACTATCTCTATCGCAATAAAAGGAAAAATATGAGTGGGACTGCCCCACTCAGAAAAAAAAGAAAGAAAAAAAAAGAAAGTGAAGATGCTGTAATCCTCTGAAGACATTAAGATGTCCTGGAGAGATGATTTGATAAACATGATGATTTGATAAACAGGCAGTTTATTATTTTTCTTGTTTGGAGATTCCTCTGATCTGAACAGTGTGAGGAGGGCGTTCAAAGTCTTTCAAAGAGAATTTAGCGAAAGGCAATTTCCATTTGGGGAATTTTGGGGCAAAATAAATTACATAATCAAATCACTTTGGAGACTGTCACAACATGGCTGACAGCCTCTCGGCACTTAAGAGCCGTTCAACTGACTTCAGACTATAATGGTTGTGAATCACAGCAATCTTCATATTAGATGTTAAGAGAATCAAGGCCCTTTACATTCTCGTTAAGCAGTCTTCTTTAATAAGCTCATAGAAGGTGACGTGTGTGTGTGATTGGCTTCTCTCTGTACTGCTCATCAGAGCTATTCTGGGGCGGCTGTGTCTCAGGAGGTAGAGGCTGTGTCTCAGGAGGTAGAGGCTGTGTCGCAGGAGGTAGAGGCTGTGTCTCAGGAGGTAGAGGCTGTGTCTCAGGAGGTAGAGGCTGTGTCTCAGCGCTTTGGAGCAGCAAAAAAGGCGCTATATAAGTGCAGTCCATTTACCATTTACCATTTATTCTAGGCGTACTGTAACTGCACTGTCAAGCTGTCTGTGGTAACCGTGTACATTACCTGCAGAGTGCATCAGACGTTTACTGATAACGCTGCTCAAATCTACAGCAGAATGAAGAACGATGAAAAGTTAAACTTCAAATTAACTTTAAATCTGCTTTTAAGGGCTTCCTTACATAGACATCATTCTAAGACTCAATCATATTCTTCTCTGGTTTTTGATTGTGTCTTATCTATAGACCTGACGTTATACTTTAGCAGCAGACACTAGTGTGTACCTTCTCCAGGTGTTACTAGTGTGTACCTTCTCCAGGTGTTACTAGTGTTTACCTTCTCCAGGTGTTACTAGTGTGTACCTTCTCCAGGACTTCCTGACCGACCGCCCCCAGAGGGTGCGGGTGGGCCCCCACACCTCCACAGCCCTCAGCCTCAGCACTGGGTCCCCCCATCCCCCCATCCTCTACAACCTCTACATCCACGACTTCACCCCCGTCCACCCCAGCAACTACATCGTTAAGTTTGCAGACGACACCACCGTGGTGGGATGTATCTCGGGGGGGGACGAGGCGGCGTACAGGGATGAGGTAGAGCAACTGAGCAAGCTGTGCAAGGTTAACAACCTGCTGCTAAACAAGTCAAAGACCCAGGAATTCATCGTAGACTTCAGGAGGAAAAAGTCCGAGATCCAGCCCCTGCTCATCGACGGAGAGAGCGTGGAGAGAGTCTCAACCCTCCGATTCCTGGGACATCACATGCGGGATGACCTGGCCTGGAAGGACAACACAAAAGGCACCATCAAGAGGGCACAACAGCGGCTATACACCCTGAGATGCCTCAGGAAAGAACACAACAAGCAGGAGATACTGGTGGCCTTCTACCACGGCGCAGTGGAGAGCATCCTCACCTACGGCATCTGCAACTGGTTCCACAGCTGCACAACAGCGGAGAGAAACGCGCTACAGAGAGTCGTGAGAACAGCACAGAAGATCACCGGCGCCCCCCTCCCCTCTCTGGAGGAGCTGTACAACACACACTGTCTCAGGAGGGCCTCCAAGATCTCCAGGGACCCGACCCACCCTGGGCACGTACACTTTGTCAGGCTGCCCTCGAACAGGAGGTACAGGACCCCGGCCGCTAAGACAAACAGACTGAAGAACTGCTTCTACCACAGGGCCGTCAAGGCCCTGAACACAGAAAAGGCCTAAGTTCTGGGCCCAGGACAGTCCGGACGGATTGTATGGCAGCTAGTGCTGAGGCACAAACATTTCAAGCCTGCAAACTGTGACACTTTAAAATAACGTGAAAAAATACTTTTGTGCAATATGACAACCCTAGTTGACTATCTGTGCAGTATAGTACTGTACAGTGGATTGTGTACATAGCCTTTATTGATGTAAACCAGCTCCTTACCTTCTTGTGATTTTATGCTTTTTCTATTATTATTTTATTTTATTTTTCCCTTTCCTAACACCAGGGGAGCCACCCCTCCTAAATTTCGTTGTTTGGTAGCAATGACAAATAAAGTCCATTCCATTCCATTCCATTCCATTCTCCAGGGGCCCGTTCCACTATGCGAGATTAACTCTGATCCAAGCGATTAACTCTGATCCAGGTTTAAATAAGCTTGCGGTCGGTTCCATCAATGTGGCTCAAATAATTCGCTGCTTGGTTGAATGAATGAATGGACTTTATTGTCATTGCTACAGTACAGGTACCAAACAGCGAAATTTAGGAGGGGTGGCTCCCCTGGTGTTAGGAAAGGGAAAAAAAAAACTTTTAGAAAAAGAAAAAATCACAAGAAGGTAAGGAGCTGGTTTACATAAATAAAGGCTATGTACACAATCCACTGTACTATACTGCACAGATAGTCAACTAGGGTTGTCATATTGCACAATAGTATTTTTTCACGTTATTTAAAGTGTCACAGTTTGCAGGCTTGAAATGTACATGTTTGTGCCTCAGCACTACACCTGATTTTTTTTTCAGTCCAGCAGCTGCCATACAATCCGTCCAGACTGTCCAGGGCCCAGAACTTAGGTCTTTGCTGTGTTCAGGGCCTGGACGGCCCTGTGGTAGAAGCAGTTCTTCAGTCTGTTTGTCTTAGCGGCCAGGGTCCTGAACCTCCTTTTCGAGGGCAGCCTGGTAAAGTGTACGTGCCCAGGGTGGGTCGGGTCCCTGGAGATCTTTGAGGCCTTCCTGAGACAGCGTGTGTTGTACAGCTCTTCCAGAGAGGGGAGGGGGGCGCCGGTGATCTTCTGTGCTGTTCTCACTACTCTCTGTAGCGCATTTCTCTCCGCTGTTGTGCAGCTGGAGAACCAGTTGCAGATGCCGTAGGTGAGGGTTCTCTCCACTGCGCCGCGGTAGAAGGCCACCAGTATCTCCTGCTTGTTGTGTTCCTTCCTGAGGCATCTCAGGGTGTATAGCCGCTGTTGTGCCCTCTTGATGGTGCCTTTTGTGTTGTCCTTCCAGGTCAGGTCATCCCGCATGTGGTGTCCCAGGAATCGGAGGGTTGAGACTCTCTCCACGCTCTCTCCGTCGATGAGCAGGGGCTGGATCTCGGACTTTTTCCTCCTGAAGTCTACGATGAATTCCTGGGTCTTTGACTTGTTCAGCAGCAGGTTGTTGACCTTGCACAGCTTGCTCAGTTGCTCTACCTCATCCCTGTACGCCGCCTCGTCCCCCCCCGAGATACATCCCACCACGGTGGTGTCGTCTGCAAACTTTACGATGTAGTTGCTGGGGTGGACGGGGGTGAAGTCGTGGGTGTAGAGGTTGTAGAGGATGGGGCTTAGCACGCAGCCCTGGGGGGACCCAGTGCTGAGGCTGAGGGCTGTGGAGGTGTGGGGGCCCACCCGCACCCTCTGGGGGCGGTCGGTCAGGAAGTCCTTGATCCACGCACATATAGAGTGTGATAGACCCAGGTCTAGTAGTTTGGTCACTAGCCTGTCTGGAAGGATGGTGTTGAAGGCGGAGCTGAAGTCCACGAAGAGCAGTCTCGCGTAGCTGTTTCCCCTCTCCAGGTGGGATAGAGTGGCGTGGAGAGTCGTCGCAATGGCGTCCTCTGTGGACCTGTGGGCTCTGTAGGCGAACTGGTATGGATCCAGGTTGGGCGGGAGGCGTGTGAGTATGTGGGCCCGGACTAGTTTCTCGAAGCACTTCATGATGATTGGTGTGAGTGCCACCGGGCGGTAGTCGTTTAGGCAGCTCACCGTGCTTTTCTTCGGGACTGGGATGATAGTTGAGGTTTTCAGGCAGGGTGGGACGGTGGCCTGGGACAGGGACTGGTTAAAGATGTTGGTGAAAACCCCGGCCAGCTGGTCGGCGCAGTCTCTCAGCACCCGTCCCAGGACGCCATCCGGCCCCGAGGCTTTCCTGGGGTCCACCGCCTTCAGTACGCGTCTCACTTCATGCTCTGTGAGGGTGAGGCTGCTGAGAGCTGGAGAGAGTGGTGTTTGTGTTGCGGTTACCTCCGTTCGCCCCTCGTCGAACCGGGCGTAGAAGGTGTTCAGCTTTCCCGCCAGCAGGGGGTCGTCCTCTGCGGCTGTGAGCCTGTTGGCTCTGAAGTTTGTCATCTGCTGAACCCCTTGCCACATCCGCCTGGAGTCGTTGCTCAGGAGGCATTCCTCAATCTTCTCTCTGTGCTCTGCCTTGGCCGCTTTGATTCCGCGCTTTAGGTTGGCCCTGGTGGAGCTGTACAGCGGTGTGCTCTTCCCTGCGAAGAAGGCGTTGTCCCTCTCGTTGATCAGTTTTTGGACCTTCCCAGTCATCCATGGCTTCGTGTTGGGGTAGACCCGGACCCGTTTGTCCACGGTGACTGAGTTGGTGCAGTTCACTATGTGGTTCAGAACCGACGACGTGTACTGTTCCAGGTCCTCATGCTCATATTCCTGCCATAGGGTGTCATTTAGGCAGATCTGCAGTGGAGCGGACCCTTCTGGCCAGGTTCTGACAGTCTTAGTGGTGATGGGAGCACTTTTCCCCATGGTAGTGTATGCAGGAATGCTAAGCAACCAATCCTTCTGAGTAATTCTGGTCCCGAGCAGACTTACAGGCTGGTTTAGGTAATGCGTGCGTCAAAAAAGGCTCACAGGCGGAAACTACATCCCGAACGACAGTTCCTCAAGTGTCTTTTAGGAAATATTAGTTCCCACTTCACACGAGATAGATAGATAGATAGTTTGACTGTGTGATAGATAGATAATTTGATATTTTGAAAGTGTGATCGATCGATAGATAGATAGTTTGATTGTGTGATAGATAACTTGATATTTTGAAAGTGTGATAGATAGATAGATCGATAGCTAAATAAATAAAAAAGTGTAAAAAATAAAATAGGTATGTCTATCAACTTGCATTATCGTCATTACAGTGGTGTGGCTGGCGCAGGGGTTAAGGCAGCCAGCTAGAGTTCCGAAGGCTGCGTGTTCGAGACTTGATTGAACTTAACGTTTTTGTTTTTTTGTTTTTTTACATTTAACCGAAGCCTTCATGCAAATCGATTTACAATATATATATATATCTGTCTAAGTGAAACATCTATCCATCAGTAATCATAAGAAAAAATAATCTATGCCAAAGGTAGAAGAACATAATTTACTCAGAAAGGCTTCAAACACCATTGTAATCGTGTCAGTTCTTGTAAATTAGCCTGCACCATCATTTTATAGCCTATATGTTTTTTAGATGAGATTTTAGATTAGATTCAAACAACGAAATGCAATAAAAAGTGTGTCTGAAGAGGGATTTGAACCACCGTCTTAAAATGACAAATAAATACCATGGCAGCGGTCAATACCACTATGCCATCGTGACGATATGACAGTTTGTAGGCTGCTGCTGATATCACCACAGTAGGAAATATTCATTTATTAAAATATGAACATGGGGCTAGTATGACCTACACATTTAATCGGTCAGCAATTTCTTGCCAAACCATTTCCCTCGCCTTGTTAACTGCGGCAGTATTACACTATTTTACATCTTATTTGTCGTCTTCATAAAGATCAATCTTCATTTCAACAGTTTGACTCTTCGGGGCTCTTTATGTCTGCGTGCACGCGCCCTTATCGAGGATTTCTAAGCCGGTGTTCTGTGAACACTCATGACACAAGCCTGATCTTCGTTCGAGGAATCACCTGAGGCTTGAATTCCAATCCCGAGTTGCCTGATCGCAGGATTTATTTTAATCGCCGATATACTAATCAACGTTAGTGGAACGGCCCCCAGGTGTTACTAGTGTTTACCTTATCCAGGTGTTACTAGTGTTTACCTTCTCCAGGTGTTACTAGTGTTTACCTTCTCCAGGTGTTACTAGTGTTTACCTTCTCCAGGTGTTACTAGTGTTTACCTTCTCCAGGTGTTACTAGTGTGTACCTTCTCCAGGTGTTACTAGTGTTCATACCTTCTCTAGGTAGGGGGGGAGCCCCCCCTCCCAAATGTTGTTGTATGGTACCTGTACTATATCAATGACAATAAAGACCATTCATTCATTCATTCATTCATTCATTCATTCATTCATTCATTCATTCATTCATTCATTCTAGTGTTTACCTTCTTCAGGTGTTACTAGTGTTTACCTTCTCCAGGTGTTACTAGTGTTTACCTTCTCCAGGTGTTACTAGTGTTTACCTTCTCCAGGTGTTACTAGTGTTTACATTCTTCAGATGTTACTAGTGTTAACCTTCTCCAGGTGTTACTAGTGTTTACCTTCTCCAGGTGTTACTAGTGCTTACCTTCTCCAGGTGTTACTAGTGTTTACCTTCTTCAGGTGTTACTAGTGCTTACCTTCTCCAGGTAGGTGTAGCTCCATGATTTCCCGTCAGCGAATATCTGTGATGTGATCCTGCCGTTCTGGTCGTACTCCATGCGTACGGACATGGTACCCCTCTGGATGCCGGCCACGTGGCCCCCGGGCGAGTAGGTGACGTTGACCCCGTTCAGGCGGCTGCTAGGCGCCCAGAGCGTGGGCCGGCCCGCCTGGTCGTAGTGGATCCGCAGGGTGAACTTCCTGTGGTCGTCGTAAACCTTCTCTGTCCTGGTGACGCGGTCGAAGTCCAGGGAGAGCAGGTTCCTGTTGTGGACCTGCAGAGAGAAGAGGAGAGGATGGATTAGGTTGGGTTGGGTTGGGTTGGGTTGGGTTGGGTTGGGTTGGGTTGGGTTGGGTTGGGTTGGGTTAGAGTAAATTATTATTATTATTAATAATAATATTTTTTTTACTGTTTTGTTATTGAAAAAAATAAATACAAACATACAAACAAACAAGGTTGTCAAGGGTGATAGTCATCTTGTCGGATCAAAACACATACAAACATCTTGATATACAATATCACACTTTTCTCAATGGTCTATATACACAATACATTTTTTCCAATAAACATACAATTACATTTCTCTAATTGAAGTGTTAAAATAGAGGTGAGTCTTTCCATACAGTGTATTTCTGTATGATCCCTAGACATCAGTGTCTTTGAGCCTTGGAAAAGCGCTATATAAATATAATGAATTATTAATTATTATTATTATTATTGTCCCCCTGTTGGAGGATTAACCTGGATTAGATTAAACTTTATTGTCATCGCAGAGTACAAGTACAATACAACAAAATGCAGTTTAGCATCCAACCAGAACTGCCAATAGTTAATTACAATCCAGGGTTAATGCTGCCATTGAAGTGAACACTGATGTGTTAGGAACAGGGAATAACTGTTTCTGGAGGTTAGCAGTGATTGAGAGGAGCCTTCCTAATGCAATGTTTTTTGAAGTGGAAGATTGTGAGAAAAACTCAATGTAAAATCTGATTATATTTTTAATTACAATAGTAAAGCAGATTCTCTGGAGTACAGGAGTCGTTGAGGTGATGCAATTAGAATAATTACCATACTTCTTCTTTGCTTGTGTAAAAATCCAGGAAAGTCTTAGGAGTGGGAGTCTAGCCTATTCAACACGCATTGATCATTAAAATTGTTTTCAGACGCTTACAGAAAGGAATTACCAGGTACAAAATGATTGTCATTTTACTTTGTGCAGTTCCCTTAAATTGGAAGAGAGAGCGGGAAGAAATCAATTCCACTCCTGCACCGTGCAGACGAAGTGGAAAGCTCGGGACATTGTTTGAATGACACTTCACAGCGAGTCCCTGCTTCACTCTAATGCATGAAGACTTAGTGACCTCGGCGCACACTATGATCAGAGCTGAAAGCCACTTCTCTGAACACAGTAATCTGCAGGGCACGTTCAGGTCAGGGCAAACAGGAAGTCACTGCTGCTGAGGTTTATCTGAAAGCCACAGAGCTGCAGACCGAAGGAGCCAGCAGCCTAGCGTCACATGTCTACTGTCAGTCAGCAGGAACACAGGCCCTGGCAACCAGACAGCCACGTTGCAAATGGTAAATGGACTGACTTATATAGACTGACTTATATAGACAGACTTATATAGACTGACTTATATAGCCTGACTTATATAGACTAACTTATATAGACTGACTTATATAGACTGACTTATATAGACTGACTTATATAGACTGACTTATATAGAGCAATTTGGGGTTCAGTGTCTTGCCCAAGGACACTTTGACATGTGGCCAGCCGGGGTTTGAACCGCCGATCTGCCGACCTTGTGATCATTATGCCGGCTATACCTCCTGCGCCACAGCCTCTACCTCCACCAGCCTCTACCTCCTGCGCCACAGCCTCTACCTCCACCAGCCTCTACCTCCTGCACCACAGCCTCTACCTCCACTAGCCTCTACCTCCACCATCCTCTACCTCCACCAGCCTCTACCTCCACCATCCTCTACCTCCACCAGCCTCTACCTCCACCATCCTCTACCTCCACCAGCCTCTACCTCCACCAGCCTCTACCTCCACCATCCTCTACCTCCACCAGCCTCTACCTCCACCAGCCTCTAACCTCCTGCGCCATAGCCTCTACCTCCACCAGCCTCTACCTCCACCAGCCTCTAACCTCCTGCGCCACAGCCGCCCACAAGAGAAACCAGAGAGACACAAACCCCCCCCCCCCCCCCCCCCCCCCCCCCACTAAAACAGGTCTTACTGAGCAGCCTTGGTACAGCGGGTCGTTATACATACAGTACTTCTGAATCCATCTGGCAGATTTGGATGATATTTGACGGAGGGAAAATGGGCACAGGCTTTAATTAAACTGCAGCTTTCTCTCCTCTCTCTCCTCTCTCTCCCCCCCTCCTCTCTCCCCCTCTCCTCTCTTCATCATGTCTCTCTGATTAATCTGCCTGGTTTTCTCTCCAGGTAGCCTGGCATTCAGCATTGGCACACACCGCTTGGCACAGCTTAACGACGGCGTCTTAAAAAACGGCTCTGAAAGCGGCGCTTGGCCTCTCTCCAGTGTCGTGGCAGAGAGCAGGGAGCTGTGTGGAGCCTCTCTCTCTCTCTCTCTCTCTCTCTCTCTCTCTCTCTCCATCTCATTTAGACAAGCACGCCGGGGCCTCTGGTCTGTGAAGGGACAATTACACCGGGGCCAATTAATGTCGCCAACGGCTAATTGAGAGGATTATTTGACACTGAAAGTGTTGGTGAATGGCAGGACTCCCTGGAGGAGCGGAGCAACAAGGGCATCAGAGAAATCTGAGACAGGCACAGACGCTGACGACGAACAAACTCCAATATAGGGAGAGTGATGCTGGGCCTCAGATCAATAGAGTAGACTCTCCTTATGTTGTGTTTATCCCTTCCTGCATGTGAAGCTGTCTCTGGAAGGAGTGACGTAGTGAAACAGAAGTCAGAGGAAATGTCGGTAGAGTCAATAAATATTTCGCAATAAATTCATGTGAGGTTTGGTGGTGAAGTGGGTTGGTCAGAAAGTCTAAAAGACCCAAAATAACCCCTACAGATCCCAGCATTCTGTTTCTATACCCGTTCATACTTAGCAGCCTGGTTTAACTCTAGAACAGCCATGGGTGGGGTCATTTTGACCCTGTGAGTAAAGAAAATATGATATCTTTGCACTCGATCAAATTTCAGGACCCTCCTTTCATGACTCTTCCTAGATATGTGCGTTCTACCACCCAGTATCCTTACATTTTCAAAACCACATCAGGATAAGCTAGTATGAAGCTATTTTGCAGTTTTTCTGTGTAGGAGGAGGCAGGCTAATTTACAAGACGCGCCAACTAGTGGTCGTTGTGTGTAAGTAGCAGCTTCCCATTGTAAAGACTATGGTCATTTGACCCCCGAGGCGGCTCTTATAGTAGGTAACATAGACACGGCTCTTCTAGTGTTAAGGCTATTCTAGTGTTAAGGCTGTTCTAGTGGTCAGGCTGTTCTAGTGTTACGGTTGTTCTAGTGTTGAGGCTGTTCTAGTGTTAAGGTGTCTGCCCTGGTGTTCTAGTGTTAAGGCTGTTCTAGTGTTAATGCTGTTCTAGTGTTAAGGCTGTTCTGGTGTTAAGGCTGTTCTAGTGTTAAGGCTGTTCTAGTGTTAAGGCTGTTCTAGTGTTAAGGCTGTTCTAGTGTTAAGGCTGTTCTAGTGTTAATGCTGTTCTAGTGGTCAGGCTGTTCTAGTGTTGAGGCTGTTCTAGTGTTGAGGCTGTTCTAGTGTTAAGGATGTTCTGGTGTTAAGGCTGTTCTAGTGTTGAGGCTGTTCTAGTGTTAAGGCTAAGGTGTCTGCCCTGGTGTTCTAGTGTTAAGACTGTTCTAGTGTTAAGGCTGTTGCAGTGGTAAGGCTGTTCTAGTGTTAAGGCTGTTCTAATGTTAACTCCAGGAGAGAGGAGTGCAGTAGGCTGTTGTGGAGGCAGGAAGGTAGACAGGGAGAGGAGGGAGAGGAGGGAGAGGATGGAGGGAGGAGATAGAGAAGGAGAGAAGGAGAGGAGGGAGAGGATGGAGAGGAGGGAGAGGAGGGAGAGGATGGAGAGGAGGTGAGAGGATGGAGAGGATGGAGAGGATGGAGAGGAGAGAGGGAGAGGAGGGAGAGGATGGAGAGGATGGAGAGAAGGGAGAGGATGGAGAGGAGGAGAGGATGGTGAGGATGGAGAGGAGGGAGAGGAGGGAGAGGATGGAGAGAAGGAGAGGAGGGAGAGGATGGAGAGGAGGGAGAGGATGGAGAGGAGGAGAGGATGGAGAGGATGGAGAGGATGGAGAGAAGGAGAGGATGGAGAGGAGGGAGAGGATGGAGAGGATGGAGAGGAGGAGAGGATGGAGAGGAGGAGAAGAGGGAGAGGAGGGAGAGGAGGGAGAGGATGGAGAGGAGGGAGAGAAGGAGAGGAGGGAGAGGAGGGAGAGGATGGAGAGGAGGAGAGGAGGGAGAGGAGGGAGAGGAGGGAGAGGAGGAGAGAAGGGAGAGGAGGGAGAGGAGGGAGAGGATGGAGAGGAGGGAGAGAAGGAGAGGATGGAGAGGATGGAGAGGAGGGAGAAGATGGAGAGGAGGAGAGGAGGGAGAGGATGGAGAGGAGGGAGAGGAGGAGAGGAGGGAGAGGAGGAGAGGATGGAGAGGAGGGAGAGGAGGAGAGGATGGAGAGGATGGAGAGGAGGGAGAGAAGGAGAAGATGGAGAGGAGGAGAGGAGGGAGAGGATGGAGAGGAGGGAGAGGAGGAGAGGATGGAGAGGAGGGAGAGGATGGAGAGGAGGGAGAGGAGGAGAGGATGGAGAGGAGGGAGAGGAGGAGAGGATGGAGAGGATGGAGAGGAGGGAGAGGAGGAGAGGATGGAGAGGAGGGAGAGGAGGAGAGGAGGAGAGGATGGAGAGGAGGAGAGGAGGAGAGGATGGAGAGGAGGAGAGGATGGAGAGGAGGGAGAGGAGGAGAGGATGGAGAGGATGGAGAGGATGGAGAGGAGGAGAGGATGGAGAGGAGGAGAGGAGGGAGAGGATGGAGAGGAGGAGAGGATGGAGAGGATGGAGAGGAGGAGAGGATGGAGAGGATGGAGAGGATGGAGAGGAGGGAGAGGAGGGATGGAGAGGATGGAGAGGATGGAGAGGAGGAGAGGATGGAGAGGATGGAGAGGATGGAGAGGATGGAGAGGAGGAGAGGATGGAGAGGATGGGAGAGGGAGGATGGGAGGAGGAGAGGATGGAGAGGATGGAGAGGAGGGAGAGGAGGAGAGGATGGAGAGGATGGAGAGGATGGAGAGGAGGAGAGGATGGAGAGGATGGAGAGGATGGAGAGGAGGAGAGGATGGAGAGGATGGAGAGGAGGGAGGTGGAGAGGAGGAGAGGATGGAGAGGAGGGAGAGGAGGAGAGGATGGAGAGGATGGAGAGGAGGAGAGGATGGAGAGGATGGAGAGAGGAGAGGATGGAGAGGAGGGAGAGGATGGAGAGGATGGAGAGGATGGAGAGGATGGAGAGGAGGGAGAGGATGGAGAGGAGGAGAGGATGGAGAGGAGGGAGAGGAGGGAGAGGATGGAGAGGAGGGAGAGGAGGAGAGGATGGAGAGAAGGAGAGGAGGGAGAGGAGGAGAGGATGGAGAGGATGGAGAGGATGGAGAGGAGGAGAGGATGGAGAGGAGGGAGAGGAGGAGAGGATGGAGAGGAGGGAGAGGATGGAGAGGAGGAGAGGATGGAGAGGAGGAGAGGATGGAGAGGATGGAGAGGAGGGAGAGGAGGAGAGGATGGAGAGGATGAAGAGGAGGAGAGGATGGAGAGGAGGAGAGGATGGAGAGGAGGGAGAGGAGGAGAGGATGGAGAGGAGGGAGAGGATGGAGAGGATGGAGAGGAGGGAGAGGATGGAGAGAAGGAGAGGATGGAGAGGATGGAGAGGATGGAGAGGATGGAGAGGATGGAGAGGAGGGAGAGGAGGAGAGGAGGAGAGGAGGAGAGGATGGAGAGGAGGAGAGGATGGAGAGGAGGAGAGGATGGAGAGGAGGAGAGGATGGAGAGGAGGGAGAGGAGGAGAGGATGGAGAGGATGGAGAGGATGGAGAGGAGGAGAGGATGGAGAGGAGGAGAGGATGGAGAGGGATGGAGAGGATGGAGAGGAGGAGAGGATGGAGAGGATGGAGAGGAGGGAGAGGATGGAGAGGAGGAGAGGATGGAGAGGAGGGAGAGGAGGAGAGGATGGAGAGGATGGAGAGGAGGGAGAGGATGGAGAGGATGGAGAGGATGGAGAGGATGGAGAGGAGGAGAGGATGGAGAGGAGGGAGAGGATGGAGAGGAGGAGAGGATGGAGAGGAGGGAGAGGAGGAGAGGCTGGAGAGGAGGGAGAGGAGGAGAGGATGGAGAGAAGGAGAGGAGGGAGAGGAGGAGAGGATGGAGAGGATGGAGAGGAGGAGAGGATGGAGAGGAGGGAGAGGAGGGAGAGGAGGAGAGGATGGAGAGGAGGGAGAGGATGGAGAGGAGGGAGAGGAGGAGAGGATGGAGAGGAGGAGAGGATGGAGAGGATGGAGAGGAGGGAGAGGAGGAGAGGATGGAGAGGATGAAGAGGAGGAGAGGATGGAGAGGAGGAGAGGATGGAGAGGAGGGAGAGGAGGAGAGGATGGAGAGGAGGGAGAGGATGGAGAGGATGGAGAGGAGGGAGAGGAGGAGACGAGGGAGAGGATGGAGAGGATGGAGAGGAGGAGAGGAGGAGAGGATGGAGAGGAGGAGAGGAGGGAGAGGATGGAGAGGATGGAGAGGATGGAGAGGAGGGAGAGGAGGGAGAGGAGGAGAGGATGGAGAGGAGGGAGAGGAGGAAGAGGATGGAGAGGAGGGAGAGGAGGAGAGGATGGAGAGGATGGAGAGGAGGAGAGGAGGGAGAGGAGGAGAGGATGGAGAGGATGGAGAGGAGGGAGAGGAGGAGAGGATGGAGAGGAGGGAGAGGAGGAGAGGATGGAGAGGATGGAGAGGAGGAGAGGATGGAGAGGATGGAGAGGAGGGAGAGGAGGAGAGGAGGAGAGGATGGAGAGGAGGGAGAGGAGGGAGAGGATGGAGAGGAGGGAGAGGATGGAGAGGATGGAGAGGAGGAGAGGAGGGAGAGGAGGAGAGGAGGAGAGGAGGAGAGGAGGAGAGGATGGAGAGGATGGAGAGGATGGAGAGGAGGAGAGGAGGGAGAGGATGGAGAGGATGGAGAGAAGGAGAGGAGGAGAGGAGGGAGAGGATGGAGAGGAGGGAGAGGAGGAGAGGAGGGAGAGGAGGAGAGGAGGGAGAGGAGGAGAGGAGGAGAGGAGGAGAGGAGGAGAGGATGGAGAGGATGGAGAGGAGGAGAGGATGGAGAGGAGGAGAGGAGGAGAGGATGGAGAGGAGGAGAGGATGGAGAGGATGGAGAGGAGGAGAGGATGGAGAGGATGGAGAGGAGGAGAGGAGGAGAGGATGGAGAGGAGGAGAGGAGGAGAGGATGGAGAGGAGGGAGAGGAGGAGAGGATGGAGAGGAGGAGAGGATGGAGAGGAGGAGAGGAGGAGAGGATGGAGAGGAGGGAGAGGATGGAGAGGAGGAGAGGATGGAGAGGAGGGAGAGGAGGAGAGGATGGAGAGGAGGAGAGGAGGAGAGGATGGAGGAGGAGAGGAGGAGAGGAGGAGAGGAGGAGAGGAGGGAGAGGAGGAGAGGAGGAGAGGAGGAGAGGAGGAGAGGAGGAGAGGAGGAGAGGAGGGAGAGGAGGAGAGGAGGAGAGGAGGAGAGGATGGAGAGGATGGAGAGGAGGAGAGGAGGAGAGGAGGAGAGGAGGGAGAGGAGGGAGAGGAGGAGAGGATGGAGAGGATGGAGAGGAGGAGAGGAGGAGAGGATGGAGAGGAGGAGAGGATGGAGAGGAGGAGAGGAGGAGAGGAGGAGAGGATGGAGAGGATGGATAGGAGGAGAGGAGGAGAGGATGGAGAGGATGGGAGGAGGAGAGGAGGAGAGGAGGGAGAGGAGGAGAGGAGGGAGAGGAGGAGAGGAGGGAGAGGAGGAGAGGAGGGAGAGGAGGAGAGGATGGGTTTCTCCTGCCTGGATCTGGTTCAGCAGCGACCCAACGGGGTGGAAAAGAGCTTTTTCAGCAGAGAGCTCCTGGACCTCCGCAGAATGGAAACCCACCCAAGGGGAATGTTTTAAATTGGACTTTCCTCTAAAACAGGCAACGCTTAAACAAAGTAGATATGGAGGAAAGGAGGGGGGGGGGGGGGGCAGGAGTTTGAAACAGCAGCCGATCCATATCCCACAAACACTTCTCTACAGTACAACAGAGAAAACAACATTACTAAAGAATTATACTCTCAAACAACCATGTTTTAATAATCAGTTGGGCGCTTAAAAAGCAACGCTTTTACATCGAGTGTGATTAATCAAGGGTCTGTTGAAATGAGCATGAAGTTTGAATTTCAAATCAATAACATAAATTATTTATATTATCATAACATAATCAAAACTCCTTTACACATTTAATGAGTTTTTTTTTTTACCAGATTATCTTTTGTACTCTCATTAAAAATAAATCAGAATCCGTTGTTTTTCATGTCCAATATTTGCCCAGTTTGATGTTGTTGATGTATTTTACCTTTGAAATCTACTGGCCTCTTTGCCAGGCAGATAACAACTGTAATCTTATTTGCTCAGTTTCTGACTGGTTCTGTTGAATAAACAGACCTGCATGTGTTTATCCTGCTTCGAGGAGCCGGTAAAGGACCTAGTTTTGATAATAATACATGACACAGTCTGATCATTCGGTCCGCATATCGGCAACCGATCAAAATGTTCAGACTTTTCTTTAGAAACACAAAACTACGTTTCAACGTTGTTGAGAATCACAACACAAACTCGCTAGTCAAGCCCAAAATACTGCAACAACGCAATGGATTGGGTGAGTAATCCCCACTGCTACCTAGTTAACTATAACACTACTTTACATTGTTACCTAGTTAACTAGAACACTACTTTACATTGTTACCTAGTTAACTACAACACTACTTTACATTGTTAGCTAGTTAACTATAACACTACTTTACATTGTTACCTAGTTAACTAGAACACTTCTTTACATTGTTACCTAGTTAACTAGAACACTACTTTACATTGTTACCTAGTTAACTAGAACACTACTTTACATTGTTACCTAGTTAACTAGCACACTACTTTACATTGTTACCTAGTTAACTAGAACACTACTTTACATTGTTACCTAGTTAACTACAACACAACTTTACATTGTTACCTAGTTAACTAGAACACTACTTTACATCGTTACCTAGTGAACTAGAACACTACTTTACATTGTTACCTAGTTAACTACAACACTACTTTACATTGTTACCTAGTTAACTACAACACTACTTTACATTGTTACCTAGTTAACTACACCACTACTTTACATTGTTACCTAGTTAACTACAACACTACTTTACATTGTTACCTAGTTAACTGCAACACTACTTTACATTGTTACCTAGTTAACTACAACACTACTTTACATTGTTACCTAGTTAACTACAACACTATTTTACATTGTTACCTAGTTAACTAGAACACTACTTTACATTGTTAGCAGGCTCACAAAACAAGCTGTGTTAGTTGACTAGCGACGTGTCGTTGATTTTCAACAACGCTGAAATTCTCACAAAAGTCAGATCATTACATCAGATCCCGACATGAGGACCAAAGCATTAGAACGTGTCACATGTGATAACATAACGATATCAGTGTGTGTGAGTGTGTGTTGTCTCCCCTGTCTAGACCAGATAGGAGCAGCTCATCGATGCTCTGGCAGAGCGACAGCCAGAAAGGGGAGGCCAGGGCAGGCCACGTGTGTCTCTGTCGCAGGGCCGACCCACCAGCCCCACTGACCTGCTTAGCTGCAGCACACGGCACCACGCAGCAACGCTGCAGCACATGCGTGTATTCTCTCCCCCCTCTCTCTCACCCCACTACAAAGATGCATGCACACTAACTGGTGCCGACCCAGCCAACCCACACACTCCCTTCCCCCTCCCTCCCTCTCTCACTCTCTCTTCCACGCACTCTCCCTCTCTCGTTCTCTCTCCCTCTCTCTCTTCCACACTCTCCCCCCCTCTCTTTCTCTGCTACACACTCTCCCTCCCTCCCTCCCTCTCTACCACACACTCCCCCTCCCCCTCTTTCTTTCTCACTCTCTCTACCACACACTCCCCTCCCTCCATCCCTCCCTCTCTCTTTCTCTCCCTCTCTCTCTACCACACACTCCCCTCCCTCCATCCCTCCCTCTCTCTCTTCCACACTCTCCCCCCCTCTCTTTCTCTGCCACACACTCTCCCTCCCTCCCTCCCTCTCTCTGCCACACACTCCCCCTCCCTCCCTCCCTCCCTCTCTCTTTCTCTCCCTCTCTCTTTGCCACACACTCCCCCTCCCTCCCTCTCTTTCTCCCCCTCCCCCTCCCTCCCTCTTTCCCCCTCTCTCTGCCACACACTCCCCCCCTCCCTCCCTCTTTCTATTCTCTCTCTCTCTCTCTCCCTCCCTCCCTCCCTCTCTGCCACCCACATAACATCACTGGACGTGCCACTCAAGGTCGGTCAATGACTCCGTCTCTGTTTATCCCTCTGTTCATCCCTCGTTTCATCCCTCTGTTCTCACCATTTGGCTGCTCCCATTTCCCATCTCACCCCTGAGGCCGTTGTTACACACATTACTGTTACACACATTAGAGGCTCTCGCAGCGAGAAGGGACGGCAGGGTTGTTAAATGAACAACCAATGACAGACAAACCGCCACCACCCCACCTCCCCCACTCCCCACCTCCTCCACCTCCCCCACCTCCCCACCTTCCCCACCTCCCCCACCTCCCCAACTCCCCACCTCCCCCACCTCCCCCATTAGCTGTGTCGCCTCCTAGAAGCTACCAGAACACACCGCTCCTAGCTTAACTAAATTAAACTAAAGATTATGTTCATATATGATATTATTTTACACAAGATAAAAACGACGAAACGAAATGAGGCAATTTACCTCAGATAAATTCAGAGTTATCGGCTGTCGCTGTCGATGTGTCACGGTTCAACCGACCAGCAGATCGTTTAGTCTCTTGTTCCCGTGGTGTGTGTGTGTGTGTGTGTGTGTGTGTGTGAAGGTGGTGTGTGTGTGTGTGTGTGTGTGGGTGTGTGATCCCTTTAAGAGGAAGGGCGTGCGTGTGAGCGTGTATTTAACAGTGTTATCGCTGCACAGCCAGCTAGCTGGGGCGGCCGGCCAACTAGGTCACACAGATTGATTGGTTCTGTTATTCTGTTATTGTCTCTAAAGGTTTGACTAAAATTTGAGACAATAATAACAATACTAATAATAGTTTACCAGGTCTTCCCTTTGATCCCAAAGACATCCTTCCATAAGGTGTGTGTGTGTGTGTGTGTGTGTGTGTGTGTGTGTGTGTGTGTGTGTGTGTGTGTGTGTGTGTGTGTGTGTGTGTGTGTGTGTGTGTGTGTGTGCGTGTGTGGGTGTTGGTGTGCGTGTGTGTGTGTGACTGTGTGTGCCTGTGTGTGTGTGCATGTGTGTTTAGGTACCAGCCCACCTCAGTAAGCTGCCAGATAGTCGTGTGTCTACATGTGGTGTGTGTGTGTGTGTTTACATGTGGTGTGTGTGTGTCTACATGTGGTGTGTGTGTGTGTGTGTCTATATGTGGTGTGTGTGTGTGTGTGTGTGTGTGTGTGTCTACATGTGGTGTGTGTGTGTGTGTCTGGCAGGGCAGGGAGAGCAGCTTCCCTGGGTGAGTGTGGAGTCATTTCTGAACCAAAGCTAGTGACCCATAATGCTCTAGTTCTGAGAGGGACTCACTGTGATGTACCCATAATGCTCTAGTTCTGAGGGCTACTCACTGTGAGGTACCCATAATGCTCTAGTTCTGAGGGCTACTCACTGTGGTGTAGGAGGGATGCTTCACTAAACAGTCTGTGAGGTAGCTAACTGAACGGAGGTTGAAGAGTATAATCTCAAGGAAAATAAACACTACAAATGTCTCCTCTTACCCTGAGCCTGCGTCCGTACACGGTGACCTGCCCGCGGGCCTGCTCCTTGCGCTGCCGCCACTCCACCAGGTTCAGGCCGTTGTCGATGGCCAGCGTGACGTTCCGGCGGCTGACCGTGGGGTTGACGGTCCCGGCCAGCAGGTGGGGCTCCGTGTGCAGAGACACCTCCATGCCGTTGGCTAGCACCAGGCGCAGCGACCCGTCCATGCCGATGTAGTAACTGTTACGTACTTGGTCTGAGGAGGGGAGGAGGAGGGAGAGGAGGAGAAGGGAGAGGAGGAGAAGGTAGAGGAGGAGAAGGGAGAGGAGGAGAAGGTAGAGGAGGAGAAGGGAGAGGAGGAGAAGGTAGAGGGGGAGAAGGGAGAGGAGAAGGGAGAGGAGAAGGGAGAGGAGGAGAAGGGAGAGGAGAAGGGAGAGGAGGAGAAGGGAGAGGAGGAGAAGGGAGAGGAGAAGGGAGAGGAGGAGAAGGGAGAGGAGGAGAAGGTAGAGGAGGAGAAGGGAGAGGAGGAGAAGGGAGAGGAGGAGAAGGGAGAGGAGGAGAAGGTAGAGGGGGAGAAGGGAGAGGAGGAGAAGGGAGGGGAGGAGAAGGTAGAGGAGGTGAAGGGAGAGGAGGAGAAGGTAGAGGAGGAGAAGGGAGAGGAGGAGAAGGGAGAGGAGGAGAAGGTAGAGGAGGAGAAGGGAGAGGAGGAGAAGGAAGAGGAGGAGAAGGTAGAGGAGGAGAAGGGAGAGGAGGAGAAGGGAGAGGAGAAGGGAGAGGAGGAGAAGGTAGAGGAGGAGATGGAAGAGGAGGAGAAGGGAGAGGAGGAGAAGGGAGGGGAGGAGAAGGGAGAGGAGGAGAAGGAAGAGGAAATGGTTAGGAAATGATCTGCAGCCTGCCATGGAACAAAACAGGGATCACATCTAGTATCCACCTCCGTGAGGTGTTAACTCAGTGTGTTATAAAACGTGACACGTTGGAGTGTTTTATAAAACGTGACACGTTGTAGTGTTTTCGTCCGCTTGTCGGCAACCAATCAACATGTTCAGACTTTTCTTTCGAAACACAGAACTACATTGGGTGAGTAATCCCCACTGCTACCTAGTTACAGTTTTTTACGGTCGCTAAGTCGCAGTGTTCAATAGTGAAGTCACAGAGTCACAACTCTTCATACAGTCTGCATTACTAACATGCATGTTGGCCAATCACTTCATTCATGTCTCAAAAGAAGCTCGTTCAACCATACACTGGCAACAATGTTCACTCAGAAAGCATACACAGTCATTCATAACACTCTGACTTACAAAACACTAACAACAGGGAGCATTACAACATTTGAATGATTTTCACAAGAATGAATATTTCATTATAAGAATGGTTTGATTTATAGTAATCATAGACAGAATAGTTGACTGTAAAACTGTAAAGTACTAGGCAACAAGAATGAATCAGAAATGCCGCAATTTGCTTCTATCCTTAAGTGTATTATTTTTTGTTCAGTATCTCAGAAAGTAAGTTATGGTACATTTACTTCAAAGTACACTACATTTACTTGTGTAAGCTGAAAAGTGGAACATAAGTGGAAGATGCAAAGTTCAAACAAAAAAGAAAAACAGAAATTCCAGGGCGACAATACAATAGCAATCACACCAAAAATGTCTCACTCCTGAGGGTTTTGGTCCACCCTCTGGTCTGCATCTGGTCACATCTAATGTCTTCCCTGGCAATGCATCTAGTCTATTTCATTTCATTGTATATATTCTGCAAATATTTTCTAGACATTTCAATATGATTACTGCAAATAGTGAAAATACCACCGCTCATCCTTTATCAGACTTTGCTGAGGTGCTGGAACTGAAGAGTACAAAATAACAGCATCTGCACACTCAAACACGGTGCAAAAAAACAGTTTATTGCGAGCTTTCGGTCATATAAGGAATATGATTTCTGCAAAAATGCACCAAATCATTCTGCTTTGAATGTGTTCTTCACAGTTTTGAACACAGTGTGTTAACAATGAAAAAAAGGGTTTTGCAGGTGGGGGAGTTTGAATGAGAGAAGTGTTATGGGTTTTGGAGAACATGGTCATTGATGCATTTTGTATGAAAGCAGCAATGTAAAAATCACAGAGTAAGAGTCACAGTTTGGCCCACATGGACTTCTGCTTTGCTGACTGTATGAAGAGTTGTGACTGTGACTTCAGTATTGAACACTGCGACTTAGCGACCGTAAAAAACTGTAACTAGAACACTACTTTACATTGTTACCTAGTTAACTAGAACACTACTTTACATTGTTACCTAGTTAACTAGAACACTACTTTACATTGTTACCTAGTTAACTAGAACACTATTTTACATTGTTACCTGGTTAACTATAACACTACTTTACATTGTTACCTAGTTAACTACAACCAGGGTTCGAGTTATGTGGGAGCCAATAGGAGCTGAGCTCCCATAGAGATGGTCTGAGACTCTCTGAGCTCCCATGAAGGCAGTAAAATCAAAAATCTGTGGGGGTCGCTAATAATACATTACCACAACTATTATTTGATCAAAATGTCAATGTAATGAATATTATTTAATTTATATTATAAATATTGTAAAATAAACACGTTTTCCAAAAGAGCTACGCGCACCATTAATCTCCTGTGAATGACAGTAGGCCGTTGACTGCCTGCACTTCACCACCAAGACACCATGGGGCGCAGTAGAATATTGTGCAACAGCAAAAGGTTGATTAATCAGCTGTGCGGTAAACCGTTGGAACACACAGTGCACAGCTGATTAATCAATTAAACCAATAGAGTGAGACAGGATATGTTCATATACCAGTTGCCTTTCAGGAACTAGTGAGATCGTGCACCTAGCCTATTATTGAGAAGCAAACATTCATTCATTAGCTATACAGGAGTATATACATACAGTAGCTACCATGCCGCCCAAAAAAAGGCAATTTTTTGACCCTCTCCCGTTCATCCAATCTTGGATAAAGAAAAGACATCGGACGTCAGCATCATGGGTTCCAGGACCGCGACCGCAGCCTACTGAAAACAGACCAAACAGGTCTATCTTGTCTCCGTAAAGGTAAGGTGGCTTTTACTTTTTACTAACCTAGTGTACATGTATTTTTCGCTCCTTCTGTATAGCAAAAATAACACAATTATTGGCCGAGATACATGTGTGACTATCGCTTTTATAGCTGTTGTTTCATGTGGGGCTGTTGATGTGGTGAAATGAGTAGCCTGCAGCTGTAGCGTCAGGATATGTTGGTATTTGAGGAGGAGGATGAGGATGAGGATGATGTTTCGGTACCAGTACCGTTTTTAAAGTATCGATTTGTCACCGGTATCGAATAAAACCCAAACTGTACCCAACCCTAACTATATGTTTACATGCCAACTAATTAGCTAATTCATTTCTGTCATTTAGAGCTGAGGGGAGCAACAGAGAGACGGACAACAGGACAGTAACAGAGAGACAACGGGAGAGGAGAGCAATAGAGACAGAACTGAATGCACTGAACTTTTTTTTAAATTCTTTGCATTATTAACACTGTTGTGTTATTGTGTTATTAAAGTGTTTAAGTGTTTTATGGTAAAGCATTATGAGTGGTGTGTGTGCAGGGTGCTCGTGAGTTGTATATTTTGGGGAGGGGGGAGGCTTGTGTATGGGGGCGGGGGGTCCTCACACAAAGGAGTAGCCTAGGGCCACTAAACATCTTAATCCGTTACTGCCTATAGCTAATTAAAACTTGTAAGTCCCATCGCTGTGTGGGCATGATTCGCGCGTGCATGAGAACATTTCGCACTGTTATTTTGGAGACCCCCACAGAGATCAGCTTATAACTCGAACCCTGACTACAACACTACTTAACATTGTTACCTAGTTAACTAGAACACTACTTTACATTGTTACCTAGTTAACTACAACACTACTTTACATTAGTTTTAGACTAGTTTTAGTTTTAGACTATGTAGTTTTAGTTTAGTTTTACTCTATATTGACGGAAAGTTTAGTTTATCTTAGACTATTTTAGACTATTTTTAGTTTTAGACTATGTCGTTTTTAGTTTAGTTTTTAGACTATGTAGGCCAGGTTTTGTATTGTATTTGTTTGTGGTGGATGTTGTATGCCTGTGAAAAGGTCACACTTGAAAATGAGCCCTTGGGGCTCAATGTGCTTCTTAGCTGTATAAATAAAGGTTAAATAAAATTAAAATAAAAAACATTGTTACCTAGTTAACTAGAACACTACTTTGCATTGTTACCTAGTTAACTAGAACACTACTTTACATTGTTACCTAGTTAACTACAACACTACTTTACATTGTTACCTAGTTAACTACAACACTACTTTACATTGTTACCTAGTTAACTACAACACTACTTTACATTGTTAGCAGGCTCACAAAACAAGCTGTGTTAGTTGACTAGCGACGTGTCGTTGATTTTCAACAACGTGGAAATGTATTCACATGTTTTCGAAAGAAAAGTCTGATCATTGCATCAGATCCAGACATGAGGACCAAAGCATTAGAACGTGACACATATGACCGCTAAGCAAATGCAGACGTGAAGCTTCAGTCTTTAACACAGAGACAGTGTTAGAATGCTGGGGTCTCTATGACAACACAGACCAATAGAAGGAGGTTTGACAGGACCAATCAGGTTGAGTTTGACAGCTGTTCCAGTAGCCAGAAAGAGACTGGAGGGAATATAAGCTATAAAGCAGTTAGCCTGTTAGCTTGTTAGCCTGTTAGCCCATCTGTAGTCACAGAGCAGATAGGGCAAGGGCATGGGCACACACACACACACACACACGCACGCGCACATGCGCACACTCACACACACACACACACACACACACACACACACACACACGCACATCCAGGCCTCAATGACTGACTGACTGACTGATTGACTGACTCGCGCGTGCACACTCACACACACACACACACACACACACACACACACACGCTCACACACACTCACACGCACACGCACATCCAGGCCTGTCTGTCACTATTCCAGAGTGACTGAGGAGCGTGCCCCAGCTCCAGACACACACACACAAAGACACACAGACACACAGACACATAGACACACAGACACACAGACACACACACAGACACAAACACACACACACACACACACACACACAAACAATCACACACACACGTCTCTGGGCAGCTCTTATATATCCATCAGTGACGTCTCCTCCTAGCCTGTCAGACTGGCAGGACAGACATGAGTCAGACTCACTAAGGAGTTGTGTGTGTGTGTGTGTGTGTGTGTGAGTGTGTGTGTGTGTGTGTGGTGTTGTGAGTGAGTGTGTGGTGTTTTCAGAAAGCTTCCACACACGTTTCCTTGCATCCGGTTCTTCATTCACAAAAACATGAATCAGATGAATGCGATTTTCATTCATGTTCCGGAGCATTAGAACGTGTCACATATGCTGCTGCATGGTGATACACAGTAAACATGTATTCAGGTGAATCTGCCTGTTTCCTAGACTAAAACAGAATGTGAACACTGGGGCAGTAACACAATCAACACACAGCAAACCTGTGGGAGAGCACAGCTACTGTAGGCTCTAGGCTGGGAGATTTAATATAAATAACTTAATATAAGACTAAACACATTCCCCACTTTTATTATTCGCAATCTCATTTCGTTAGCTGTCATTCTTGGTTTGGGAGGAGAGGAGCAGCAGGATGTAAGAAGGGTAGAACATCCAAATGTAGCAGCATATCTATAACCCGATTACAAACAGCCAGACGACCCACAATGCAACAATGTCAGCACTTTCTGTATGTGTGTACGTGTGATAGTCCGAGTGTCGGTTGACAAAGCGGACAATGGTGAATTAATTAACAGCAGAGCGGCTGGCGCAGAGCCCCGAGCCAGCAGATGTCTGGTACAAGGTTATCACACCGCGGTGACCAGTCCACTCTGCACCATTAACACTAGAACAGCCGTGTCTATGTTACCTACTATAAGAGTTTAACACTAGAACAGCCGTGTCTATGTTACCTACTATAAGAGTTTAACACTAGAACAGCCGTGTCTATGTTACCTACCAGGGGCGGCGCTAGGGGGTGGCTACTTGGGCTCAAGCCCCGGATGTTTTCTGAAAAGCCCCGAATGTTTTACTTTTCAAAAAAAAAAAAAAAAAAAAAAAAAATCGGGAGTAACGTGCAGTACCGGAGTCCAACAGAGAGGCAGCAGCTGCGCGACATTAGCCTGCGTACTGCGTAGCCTGCCCTGCCCTGAAGAAGAAGTGATCTCAATCAGTGCCTGACTTGCAAAATTGTAAGGATGGATATCCCAAAGTTGTTTTCAACAAAACAAGCGCCAAGAACTGTTGCAGCAGCAGTTTCAGCAGCTGACAACAATGGCATCACCAGCAGTGATGACATAGATGATGTTTCAGGTTTGTGAATCTTATTAGAAAGGTGACTGACTCACTGACACTACTTTTCCGGTTTGCTAATGCTAGCTGGCTATCATAACATAACGTTATGTTATAATGAAAATGAAACATAGCAAGGTACTGTTACGGTACATGGTAAGAAATCAAACAAAGGATAATACTTGTACAAATAAAGTGAATAACAGGCTGATAGTCTTTGATATCTGCACTCTGGTTGACTGAGTAACAAGTGAAAAAGAATGATGTAACGTTAATGTTACAGCTAGTAAACATGGAGTTTTCGGCAAAAAAAAAAGAGCAAATTTTTCCCTCTGGGCTAAGCCCCGGATCTCCTACAATCCTAAATCCGCCTCTGTTACCTACTATAAGAGTTTAACACTAGAACAGCCGTGTCTATGTTACCTACTATAAGAGTTTAACACTAGAACAGCCGTGTCTATGTTATCTACTATAAGAGTTTAACACTAGAACAGCCGTGTCTATGTTATCTATAAGAGTTTAACACTAGAACAGCCGTGTCTATGTTACCTACTATAAGAGTTTAACACTAGAACAGCCGTGTCTATGTTACCTACTATAATAGTTTAACACTAGAACAGCCGTGTCTATGTTACCTACTATAAGAGTTTAACACTAGAACAGCCGTGTCTATGTTACCTACTATAAGAGTTTAACACTAGAACAGCCGTGTCTATGTTACCTACTATAAGAGTTTAACACTAGAACAGCCGTGTCTATGTTACCTACTATAAGAGTCGCCTCAGGGGTCAAATGACCATAGTCTTTACAATAGGAAGCTGCTATTTACACACAACGACCACTAGCTGGCCGTCCTTCAAATGAGCTAAATAGCTTTATACTAGCTTATCCTGATGTGATTTTGGGTGGTAGAACGCACATATCTAAGTGACAGTTAACACTAGAACAGCCGTGTCTATGTTACCTACTATAATTTTTTTTATTTTTATTTAGCCTTTATTTAACCAGGCAAACATGTAAGAACAAATTCTTATTTACAAATGCAGCCTGACCAAAAAGCAATGGCTCTGGGGGGGGGGGGGGGGGGGGGGGGATGGGAAGCTAGAAATAAAACAAGGTTAAGTAATACAATAAACAATAAAACAATAAAACAATAAAACACTGGCAAATACAGATGCATTAAAATACTAACAGTCAGAGAGAGGGGAGAGAGACGGAGGAGGTAGGGGTGAGGAAGAGCGGAGGTGAGGGATAGCGGGGGTAGTGGAGCAGGGGTACATAAAATGAGGCAGTGATGGGTTATGGGATGGGTGAGAGACGGTGATCAACAGGTGCATTGATCGACTATGGTTCGATGCAGGATTTGTTTGAAAGCAGTGAGTGAGGTGAGGGCGGTGAGTTTGAGGGTGTTTTGTAAGGTGTTCCAGTCGTGTGCTGCAGCGAACCGAAAAGCGCTGCGACCGACAACGGTACGGGCTTTGGGGATGGTGAGTCGAACAAGATCACTGGATCTTAGAACGATGACGGGGCGGTGAGAGAGGTGCAGAAGGGATGAGAGGTAGAAAGGTGTTTTGCAAAGTATGGTTCTATAGATAAGATGAAGCCAGTGACAGAGCCGTCTGCTGTGAAGAGATGTCCAGTCTACAAGGGTGTACAGATCACAGTGGTGAGTTGTGAAAGGCGCACCAGTGGCAAAACGAATGGCGGAGTGATGGAGTGTGTCGAGTTTCCTGAGGGCAGACTGAGATGCCATCCTATAGATGGTATCGCCATAGTCGAATATGGGCAGGATGGTCATCTTGACAAGGGTATGTTTGGCTGCACGGGTGAAGGAGGCCTTGTTCTGGTATAAAAAGCTTAGGCGAGCTTTGACTTTTGTCTGCAGGTGCTTTATGTGGGTGGTGAAGGAAAGGGATGAGTCCAGCCAAAGGCCAAGGTATTTGTAACAAGAGACAAACTCCAGCTCGGAACCGTCAACACAGAAGATCTTAGGGGGGCTGCTGACACGAGGTCTCCGGTCGAAAAGAATGCACTTTGTTTTTTTGGTGTTGAGGAGAAGATGGAGGCGATGAAAAGACTGCTCAATGGAGGTGAGGCTGAGTTGTAGAGTGGAAGCCGCAGAGTGGAGTGAAGGGCCTGCACAATACAAGATGGTGTCGTCAGCATAAAGATGGATCTGGGATTTGCCAGCATCTTTTGCTATATCATTGATGTAGATTGAGAACAACGTTGGTCCCAAGATGGAGCCTTGAGGCACCCCTTTAGAGATGGTGAGATGGTCTGACGAGATATTTTCAGTCTTCACTTGCTGAACTCGGTCAGTTAGATAGCTGGCAAACCAGTTGCAAGAGTTTGTCGAGAGACCAATGTTGGAGAGCCTCTGTAGAAGGATGGAATGGATGACAGAATCAAAGGCCTTAGCTAGGTCGATAAAGGCAGCGATGCAGACCTGCTTGGAGTCCAAGGAAGTGAGAATGTCATCCATAACTTTCAAGGTAGCTGTGATGCACCCGTGGCCAGGCCGGAACCCAGACTGCATGTTGGACAGGATGTTGTTTGAGGTCATGAAGTGGCTGAGCTGTTTGAGAGCCAGCTTCTCCAGGACCTTGGCCAGGCAAGGCAAGATGGAGATGGGCCTGTAGCAGTTGGGGTCGGAGCCAGTGGCGGCTGGTGATAAACATTTTGGGTGGGGCACAGGTTATGGGGGCATGCTCCACGGGGAAGAATATCAACTTTAAAATCTGGATTTACAGTCGATTTTAGCATGAGAATATATATATAACTTAATTATTTATATATATATAACTTATTAAAGGGCAAACTGCAAACACAACACAAGTATAATGCACAACAACTGACAAATCAACTGGAATAGTCTTTGTTAGCAGAGTAGACCTAATGTTAACAGAATGGACTTATACCCTTTGTCTATCTGTGCAGCGGTAAGGTGAATAATTCTAGCAGTACTGTCCAGACAGTTGTCTTGTTTAGCCATTCAACTAGGCATTATTTATTCAATGGAGAAAGACATGGAACACAATGCAATTGTGATAATAAATGTGTTCTTTGTTACTTCTTTAATTAAATTAAAGTGTACCTTTCTATTATCATACAATATTTCCTTGAACATGTAAACTCTATAATCATACAGTTGTCTTTCTATTAGTTGTCTCTGTCATACTGAACTGTTTGTTATCATCCTGAACTATCTCTGTTGCTCACCTCACCTCAGTTCTGTCTCTATTGCTCTCCTCTCCTGTTGTCTGTCTCTCTGTTGCTCTCCTCTCCTGTTGTCTGTCTCTCTGTTGCTCTCCTTTCCTGTTGTCTGTCTCTCTGTTGCTCTCCTCTCCTGTTGTCTGTCTCTCTGTTGCTGTCCTCTCCTGTTGTCTGTCTCTCTGTTGCTCTCCTCTCCTGTTGTCTGTCTCTCTGTTGCTCTCCTCTCCTGTTGTCTGTCTCTCTGTTGCTCTCCTCTCCTGTTGTCTGTCTCTCTGTTGCTCTCCTCTCCTGTTGTCTGTCCGAATATCGGTTGTTAAGTCGCGACGTGTTTCCGGGTCCAAAGTTGTCTGAGGCGCTGTCTTCGAAATGCCGCAATAATAATAATAATAAATTATATTTATATACTGTAGCGCTTTTCCGAGGCTCAAATACCCTGACAATATGGGGAAAACGGGAAAGTGCTGTGTCCCTTGTTGTATGAATAGATCCGAGTCTAAAAAACGATTAAACTGTCATTCTACCGCTGTAGTACACTGGTACTCTGGTGCGGAGAATTTCTGGTTTGGAGCCGGAAATTGCAAAACGTCACATTTGACGTCAGACCGGATATTCAGGGCTCTCAAGTCTCACACATTTTTTTATTTTTACTACCTATTCTGTTCCCACTGCGCATAACCAGGGTGCAACTTCAACAGATAGCGAACACACACTGACACATCAATGAATCCTCAGACGCTGGAGTAAAGTTTAGTTCTTTACTAAATCTTCAGAAACATGAGTGGTCGTTTGGTTATTTTGTAAAACTGTAAATAAACATAGGAGTACAATTACTGTAATGCTCAAAACTATACTGTTACACTTTCAACATCAACAGTATGTAGCCAACATATAAAATCAATATAGCAATACAAATACAGCTCCAAAATATTTATACTTAAATAATATAAGCTATGTATTTATAAACATATACATTATACATTGTAGTTAAGCAAGAAAATAAAAGGCACACTTACAAGCAAAGCCTTTTCCAGGGCAAGAATGTAAACAATGAGATTCTCCGGAGCTCTTTCTCTCAGCTAGCTGCTGCTACGAGTTACTATCACGTCTGAACAGTGTGCTCACGTCATGTGACTAAACAAAACCGATATCCAATGAATAAAGAGAGTAACGAATGTAATGTCATAAAATGTCCACTAGATGTCTCCAAAATGAAAACCTTAGAAACCATGACACTACCCCTAGTGGTAGTGGCCCTAGACTGCAGCCTAGGTAAGTCTATAATCTGCGCATGCTCGGGGCGCATTTTTTGCGATTTGGGAAATAGGAGACAGCCAATTGGAGCGCTGCTACAGCTCTTTTACACACACACACACAGATGTGTAAGTGGGGCTGCTTTGGAAGGTGGGGGCGGCGCCCTAGCGCCCTCTATTGGCCAGCCGCCACTGGTCGGAGCTAGAGCCACCTTTAAAGAGGGGAAAGACCAGCGCGGATTTCCAGTCAGGAGGAAAGACAGACAGCTCAAAAGACATGTTGAATAGCCGTGTGATGGGAGCGGAAATGACAGGTGCAGCAGCTTTCAAAAACATGGGTTCGAGCCCATCAAGGCCAGCAGACTTGTTTGAGTCTAGCTTGGTTAGCTCCTCTAAAACCTCTGAGGTCAAGACAGGTTTAAAGGAGAAAGCGTCACAGCTGGAAGGAGGAGGAGAATGTGATGAAGCAGCAATGGGGGGAGTAGCTGAGAATACATGGGCCGAGTTGACAAAGTGATGATTAAAAAGCGAAGCCATGTGAGACTTGTCAGTGACAACAGTGTCACCAAAGGTCATTGCACTAGGAAGATGAGGGGAAGTGAGTTTGTTTTCCATGGCTTTGACCGTTTTCCAAAACATCTTGGCGTCAGAGCCACAGGATGCAAATTTGTCCAAGAAGTAACTGGTTTTGGCTTTTCTGACAGCCTGAGTGCTTTTATTTCTACACTGCCTAAAGGCAAGCCAGTCAGCAGGAGACTGGGTGGAACGAGCTTTCCGCCATAAGGTGTTCTTCTGGCGGATCAACTCAGCCATAAGAGCCGCCTCGGGGGTCAAATGACCATAGTCTTTACAATGGGAAGCTGCTACTTACACACAACGACCACTAGTTGTCCGTCCTTCTAATTAGCCTGCCTCCTACACAGAAAAACTGCAAAACAGCTTCATACTATCTTATCCTGAGGAGATTTTGTGAAAATGTAAGGATACTGGGTAGTAGAACGCACATATCTAGGAAAAGTCATGAAAGGAGGGTCCTGAAATTTGATAGAGTGCAAAGATATTTAACTAATTTTACTCACAGGGTCAAATGACCCCACCCATGGCTGTTCTAGTGTTTAATGACCCCACCCTTGGCTGTTCTAGTGTTAATGACCCCACCCATGTCTGTTCTAGTATCAATGACCCCACCCATGGCTGTTCTAATGTTAATGACCCCACCCATGGTGTTCTAGTGTTAATGACCCAACCCATGGCTGTTCTAGGGTTAATGAGCCCACACTCGGCTGTTCTAGTGTTAATGACCCCACCCATGGCTGTTCTAGTGTTAATTACCCCAACCATGGTGTTCTAGTGTTAATGACCCCACCCATGGCTTTTCTAGTGTTAATGACCCCACCCATGGCTGTGCTAGTGTTAATGACCCCACCCATGGCTGTGCTAGTGTTAATGACCCCACCCTCGACTGTTCTAGTGTTAGGCCACAAGGGGTTGTAATTTCTCTTTCAAACACAGCTTTTGGAAGGAGCGATAAAATCAATGTGAGGGGGGGTGGGGGGGGGGGAGAGTAGGGCAGGCTTTCAACTCTAATGTTAGCAGGGGAACGAAAAATCTTTACAGTCTTTGAGAATCTGAACCAAGGGGCTCGAGAGTTCAAAGCTATCAATCGGTAATCGATTCAGCAGTTGGTCAGGAGCAAAACAGGATATCAAAATGCCAAAGTACGGAAAGATAAAGAAAAATCACAAGCGCAGAGCCCTCAACCACACCTTCTGTCTGGTTCACACTGATTGGATTTCCTAAACAGAGGAACAACAAAACCCGTGATTTAGGGATGAAGTTTTGAGACATAAAATCAATATCTGCTTTCATATTTGTGAGTGGGACTTATGGGAGTTTCCTAACAAACAAGAAAAGAAGCTAAGGCTTACCAACATATCCCACTATTTATCTACCTAAGCTGTGTGATGAAGCTATGTGTCTTATGCTGGAGAATAAGACATACTAGCACACGATTCTGGAATATTTGTGTCTAATCTATCTTGTTTTAAGGTTTAACTTAAAAGCTATGCAAGACATCCTCATTGGAAGAAATCCTCCAATATTAATGATAAATGACGCCTTTCTGCCATGATCGATAAGAAACCGTTAAGAAGGGGGTAGTGGTGGTCTAGTAGAGGGGTAGTGGTGGCCTAGTAGAGGGGTAGTAGAGGGGGTAGTGGTGGTCTAGTAGAGGGGTAGTGGTGGTCTAGTAGAGGGGTAGTGGTGGTCTATTGGATAGTGAGTTGGACTGGTGATCGCAAGGTTGTGAGTTCAAATCCCGCCTGAAACACCACCACTAGTGTGTCCTTGAGTAAGACCTGGGAACACCACCACTAGTGTGCCCTTGAGTAAGACCTGGGAACACCACCACTAGTGTGCCCTTGAGTAAGACCTGGGAACACCACCACTAGTGTGTCCTTGAGTAAGACCTGGGAACACCAGCACTAGTGTGTCCTTGAGTAAGACCTGGGAACACCACCACTAGTGTGTCCTTGAGTAAGACCTGGGAACACCACCACTAGTGTGTCCTTGAGTAAGACCTGGGAACACCACCACTAGTGTGTCCTTGAGTAAGACCTGGGAACACCACCACTAGTGTGTACTTGAGTAAGACACTTAGCCCTCAGTTACTCCAGGGGGAATGTCCCTGAAATTAGTCATTGTAAATCTCTTTGGATTAAAAACGTAAATTAAAAATTAAAAATTCTAAATGGTAAACCCACCCTGCATGAGTGTGTAGAAGGTTCCGGAGGCGGACAGGTTGGTGGTGACGGTGACGTCCTCCTTGTTGGACCCATCTGTCTGGGCGCGGACGGCGCTGTCGGAGTCGGTGCGGTAGCTGCTGACCCGGCCCGTGGGGTAGGTCACGTTGGTCAGACGGCCGTAGCTGTCGTACCTGAGGACCAGAGACAGGAGGTGAGACAGGAGGAGAGACAGGAGGAGAGACAGGAGGTGAGACAGGAGGTGAGACAGGAGGAGAGACAGGAGGTGAGACAGGAGGAGAGACAGGAGGTGAGACAGGAGGAGAGACAGGAGGAGAGACAGGAGGTGAGACAGGAGGAGAGACAGGAGGTGAGACAGGAGGTGAGACAGGAGGAGAGACAGGAGGAGAGACAGGAGGTGAGACAGGAGGTGAGACAGGAGGTGAGACAGGAGGTGAGACAGGAGGAGAGACAGGAGGAGAGACAGGAGGTGAGACAGGAGGTGAGACAGGAGGAGAGACAGGAGGAGAGACAGGAGGTGAGACAGGAGGAGAGACAGGAGGAGAGACAGGAGGTGAGACAGGAGGAGAGACAGGAGGTGAGACAGGAGGAGAGACAGGAGGAGAGACAGGAGGTGAGACAGGAGGTGAGACAGGAGATGAGACAGGAGGTGAGACAGGAGGTGAGACAGGAGGAGAGACAGGAGGAGAGACAGGAGGTGAGATAGGAGGAGAGACAGGAGGTGAGATAGGAGGAGAGACAGGAGGTGAGACAGGAGGTGAGACAGGAGGAGAGACAGGAGGAGAGACAGGAGGTGAGACAGGAGGTGAGACAGGAGATGAGACAGGAGGTGAGACAGGAGGTGAGACAGGAGGAGAGACAGGAGGAGAGACAGGAGGTGAGACAGGAGGAGAGACAGGAGGTGAGACAGGAGGTGAGACAGGAGGAGAGACAGGAGGAGAGACAGGAGGTGAGATAGGAGGAGAGACAGGAGGTGAGACAGGAGGAGAGACAGGAGGTGAGATAGGAGGAGAGACAGGACGAGAGACAGGAGGTGAGACAGGAGGTGAGACAGGACGAGAGGCAGGAGGGGAGACAGGAGGTGAGACAAGAGGTGAGACACGTCTGATCATCTACTAGTAATGGACCTATCGCTAAGCCACGCCCTACAATTGTCCAATCATATCACAGCAAAAGTCACTACGGGCAGAAAAGTCGGACAAACAACTCGCTAATATCTGATGGTGAAAAGCTTCTAGTCAAATATTCTTGTCATCTTTAAAAGAAAACATGTCTATTACTTGATTGATTGATTGATTGAGAATGTTTATTTTGGTCCCCTATACAATTCACAATACAGATATAAGAAAATGTACATACCGGTAGTCACAATTTATAACATCAGGACCAAAAAGGTGTAGGCTGAAGCCGTGGCTTATTGCGCCTACCCTTGTTACATGTATGCATGTCCCCCCATGAATGCATAATCAAAACATTGAAACTTTTATAAACAAAATGTCACTTACGCATGTCAACAAAAAGTTCAAAAAATAAAATAAAAATACCAAACAAAAACTATATTTAAACCTCTGTTTTATACTTGTTAATCATCTTATTTTTAAATAATTTTTAAAATCCTTTTAATGTACTACACATTTTCATTTCCTTTTCAAAAGTATTCCATAAATTAACTCCTTTAACTGTTATACATCTTTGTTTTGCATTTGTTCTAATCTTTTTACTTGCTGTGGTAAATCAGAAATCAGAAATGTGCCAACTAGTCATTGAATTTCAGTCACGGTCGGTCAGTCAGTCACTGTCAGTGAAGCGTTGTTTGTTTGTCTGAGTTTTCAAAGGGGGCGTGGCTTAGCGACAGGTCCATTGACTGCTACAATACTCATTAAAATGTTCCACAGGTAGAGAGGCGACTACACAGCAGAGCCCCGAGCCAGCAGATGTCTGGTACAAGGTTATCACACCGCGGTGACCACTCCACTCTGCACCATTAACACTAGAACAGCCATGCCTTGTTTACCTACTATAAGAGCCGCCTCGGGGGGCAAATGACCATATTATTTACAACGGGAAACTGCTACTTTACACACAAAGACCACTAGTTGGCGCGTCTTGTAAATTAGCCTACCTATCCTACACAGAAAAACTGCAAAATATCTTCATACTAGCTTATCCTGATGTGATTTAGAATATGTAAGGATACTGGGTGGTAGAACGCACATATCTAGGACAAGTCATGAAAGGAGGGTTCTGAAATTTGATCGAGTGCAAATATATAACATTTGTTTTTACTCACTTGGTCAAATGACCCCACCCACGGTTGTTCTGGTGTTAATGTAAACTGTTGGCCCAAACTCAGGTAACACTTGACATCTAGTCTATTAGTGTTGTGCACATTAGTAATGACGTGAGTGGGTTGTGTTATCACACAGGTGGAATAAGGGAATAAGGACGTGTTATTGTGGAAACCAAACACACTCCTGAAAACTAATGTTGTCCAATGAGGGATGGAGTCTTGATACCAGTGTTACTGTGTTCACTACGTAACACGGCAAGCTACCATGCAAGGTGCCGGCCCGCTCACTGGGAGCAATTTGGGGTTCAGTGTCTTGCCCAAGGACACTTCGACATGTGGCCAGCCGGGGCTCGAACCGCCGATCTGCCAACCTTGCGATCATTAGACGCCGGCTCTACCTCCTGAGACACAGCCTCTACCTCCACCAGCCTCTACCTCCTGAGACACAGCCTCTACCTCCACCAGCCTCTACCTCCTGAGACACAGCCTCTACCTCCACCAGCCACAGACCTTGCGATCATTAGAGGGCGGCTCTACCTCCTACGCCACAGCCACAGCTGTGACAGACATCTCCTACCTCTACCGTCTCAAATATCCAAAATAGAAAAGGAGAGAGTGGGAAGGAAATCACCTAGCAGAGATAAACGTTATCTGATGTGAACAACAGAGGAGACTAAAAGTCTTGTTCACACTGGCAGTTTGAAGTGAATCAAATCCTACTTTTTTCTAAAAACGTTTTTTTTTCCTGCAGGCTGAACAGGCATAGGATATTTCCAACCACATTTCAAACCATCTCCATAGGTACTTTGAAATCAGTTATTAAGCCTTCTGCTAGAACTGGTGAATGGATGATTCACTTCCTTAGTCAAATTTATTGATTTGGAATAAGGCGTCTGCTAAACGCCAAAAATGTAAATGTAAATGTACGTTTTTAGCATATTAAGTATACTTTAAATGTATTACGTTGAGCCCCTCAAAACCTTTTTTCCTATGTCATTCCATTTTTTTGCAGATAATTTATGGATTTAAGGACAGTTTAATACCAATGTCTGGTCTGCATTTCATGTGAATAGCTGCAACGGAAATATGTTGAATTGAAAAATTGTGTTGAATACATATTTCCCCCACTGTATATTTTCAACACACGTATTCTTATTTTCACTTGGAGATTTCATTGCAACTGTCTGAACACACACATCTGATTTCAGGTCACTTGTAAAAGCCACTTTACTACTGAACTACTACTATCTATTTCATTACTAGTTGTACTGCTAATTGTAGGGATGCTCCGATTTATCGGCCACCGATTTAAATCGGCCGATTTCACTCCAAATGACTCGATCGGTGATCGGTAAAAATGGCCGATCGCAAAAACCGATCTTTTTTTTTTTTTTTTCCCTGGGGAAGACAGATAACTGAACAGAAAACATAGGAGGACGTAACAGTATGTAAACCATGAAGGCCACGTTTATGATGTCTTTTATACAGCCATATCGACTGACTTGGGCTTCAGGCCCTAACTGGGTGATAGGCCAGACTTTTACTATGCCATAAAAATGGGTCTGCGTTTGCTTGGTGCCTAATGGATCAAAACTTTTGTCTAAAAAGCAAAAAATATGTAGGCTATCCAGTCAGTAGGCCTACAGTTATGTATTTTTTTTTAAATCGGTATCGGTATCGGTATCGGTTGATCTTGAGGAAAAAAATCGGTGATCGGTATCGGCCCCAAAAATCCAGATCGGAGCATCCCTAGCTAATTGTATCTTATTTCTCACTTAGGGTTAGGGACACAGAGAGGGAGAGAGGGAGAGAGAGGGAGAGAGAGAGAGAAAGAGAGAAAGAGAGAGAGAGAGTCCTATACTATTGTCACTTTTTAAATCTTTAATTATGCCTGTTGCCTTATTGTCTTGTGCTGCAATGTCACGAACCAAAGTCTAAAGGCCAATGCACACGGCGTGCAATTTTTGTTGCCGGACAACATTCGATTGCAATGCACATGGCGTGCGATGTGCGATGTGATTTTGTTGCACCGCAAAATTCCATTTTCAACTCACACCATTGAAGTCTATGAGAAAATCATAAAAAATCTCATCCCAATGCACACGGCGTGCAAGATTTTGTTGCACCACAACATTCCATTCTCAATTATTACTTTATTGTTACGTAGTCGGACCAGGCAGGCTGATTACAATAGGCTCTACCAATATTGCTTGCCTTGCTTCCACAATTTCTACAAGATACAACTGGACATATTGTGATAAAATATGTGGGTCCCCTGATTTAGGGGTATTGGTAAAATGTCAGGAGAGGGAGCGCACAAAACACACAGCCAGAAAGGTGTATTATAAAAGCCACTTTATTATTATGGGCGATGATCAGGCAGACATAGATTCGGAGGACGGAGACAGTCGTCAACGAAAGGAGACAAACGAAAATGGGTGAGTAGCAACGTTAACGTTGATATGCTTTTATGTAATGATAGCAAGCTTTTTTGCTAAACTATAACTACCGGTATATAAAAAGGTATGCTCCAGTCTCTCTCCCCGTTATGAGTGACTCAATTAATTTAGATAGACCAGTTGAAGTTTTCCCAATTGTCCCATTGTGATGCAATAATCTGTCGCACCACAAACTTTTACAAAATTTGCAAAATTTGACAGTGCGACAAAGCACGCCGTGTGCTTTGTCCCATTCAAAACGAATGGAATCGAATTTTCGCGGTGCGATTAAAATCGGGGCCGTGTGCATTGGGATGAGATTTTCTCATAGACTTCCACTCAAACTTCAAAATCGAATTTTGTCCGGCAAAAAAAATCACACGCCGTGTGCATTGGCCTTAAGAATGTTACTCTCTGACAGGCGTGTCATGTGACCTAACAATAGTACTTGAAACTGGAACCTCAGAATGGTCATTCGGTATTCCAAAACGGAACGTCTTACGTCCAACCGACTCACAGGACAAAACTGTGAGAGATTCCGCCTCCTCTCAACAACAAGGTCCCAGACTCCAACCCCACTCCTGAGCCTCACCACATCCCCCAGCTTGACCCCTGACCTCAGATCTGTCAGTCTCAGTCAGGGCTTTAAGACCGTGCTTCTCCTCCAGCTTCTCCACTGACCCCAGATCTGTCAGTCTCAGTCAGGGCTTTAAGACCGTGCCTCTCCTCCAGCTTCACCACTGACCTCAGATCTGTCTGTCTCAGTCTCTCAGTGTCCCTCCAGCTCCACCGCTGAGCTCTAACAGCTCCAGCCTGTTCACACTGCGCTGCCTGTTAGCTTCCTGTGGCTGGCTGGAGGCCTGCAGGAAGGGCAGGACCTGGGTTCTAACCAGAACTCTACATTTACATTTGACATTTTTGACATTTAGCAGACGCCTTATTCCAAAGCGACTTACAATCAATACATTTGACTAAGCAAGTGAGTCATCAATCCACCAGTCGTAGCAGGAAGAGTAATCCAGCTCAGGCCAGGGGCCATTGATAGAAGGAAAAACCTTATTCTATCACCTTCTTCTAAACCTAGGTTTTTAATTATTTTTTATATAGACACTGGAGAACAGAGAAACAGTACAAGGGGGGCAATAGAAGTTTTAGGGGACACAGTAGAGGGGAAAAGCGGGTGTCTTCAGGAGACGCAGTGCTGGGGGGCAGTAGAAGACTCTTCCCCTAGATGGTAACACGTCTGTTTGGATCACAGCAGCTCTGTATCACACGCTGCCTCTCTGACCTTTCCTGCTAAGGCCCTACGATAACAACACCTCGACAGCTCCTCCAGCCAACCACATCCTAGCATCTGACCACCTCCTCACCCCCGCTATGGCCTCACAACCTGACGGACTCACATTACTGTATCTGAATAACCTGACAGGACTTGAATAATAAGTACGGACGGTCAAAGAGCTCTCAGGTCTTCTGCTAGCATATCAGCCCAATAGAGCTTTCAGGTCTTCTGCTAGCATATCAGCCCAATAGAGCTCTCAGGTCTTCTGCTAGCATATCAGCCCAATAGAGCTCTCAGGTCTTCTGCTAGCATATCAGCCCAATAGAGCTCTCAGGTCTTCTGCTAGCATAATCAGCCAAATAGAGCTCTCAGGTCTTCTGCTAGCATATCAGCCCACTAGAGCTCTCAGGTCTTCTGCTAGCATACCAGCCCAATAGAGCTCTCAGGTCTTCTGCTAGCATACCAGCCCAATAGAGCTCTCAGGTCTTCTGCTAGCATACCAGCCCAATAAAGCTCTCAGGTCTTCTGCTAGCATACCAGCCCAATAGAGCTCTCAGGTCCTCTGCTAGCATACCAGCCCAATAGAGCTCTCAGGTCTTCTGCTAGCATACCAGCCCAATAGAGCTCTCAGGTCTTCTGCTAGCATACCAGCCCAATAGAGCTCTCAGGTCTTCTGCTAGCATATCAAGCCAATAGAGCGCTCAGGTCTTCTGCTAGCATATCAACCCAATAGAGCTCTCAGGTCTTCTGCTAGCATATCAGCCCAATAGAGCTCTCAGGTCTTCTGCTAGCATATCAGCCCAATAGAGCTCTCAGGTCTTCTGCTAGCATATCAACCCAATAGAGCTCTCAGGTCTTCTGACGCTGGTTTTCTCAGTGTACCACATGTGCAAAAGAAGAGATTTGGTGAGGCTGCATTCTCATTTTATACACCCAGATTGTGGAATGCACTGCCAGTTTACATTAGGGATGCAACCTCAGCACATATGTTCAAGTCAAGACTAAAACCCCATCTTTTTAACATTGCCTTTTATGACTAAATAATTAAATGATGATTATATAATGATTGGAGCACTTTGAGCTGCAACGTTAGCAGGAAAGGTGCTATACAAATAAAAAGTTATTATTATTATTACTATTATTATTATTATTATTATTATTATTATTATTATTATTATTATAATGGTGATATCCAATGCAATACCCTGTGGTCTTGTTCTGTCAGCGGTTTGTTAATCGCTATAAGCAATTATTTAGCATTAGTTTAAGTTGTAGGTTTAATCTAACCTATTCCTACAACCTACTCGTTTAAACCCAATGGTTTAAGATAACAGACAATCTCTGTTAGTAAGAGAATTAGTGGTCAAGAACGAAGGCTCAGAAAGACTTGTTCTCTTTGCCTTCAAAAAATAACAATTAGGCAGTTTTCAGAATCGTACATGAATTCATTAATTCACAGTAACCCCTTAAGCGCTTATCACTACATCAACAACAACATTGGGATGTCAGGAGAGTGCACGTAGAGAGTGCACGTAGCAGAGTAACCGTCAGACTAGATGGCGGTGCCGGGGGGTACGGTGGCGAGGCTACGGAGCAGATGTGTTTTGTGCTTTGCACAGTGCTTTTGCTTTTTTCTGTTCTGCAATTACTAAATCATATTCCGTTTATGGGCTAAAAGACTTAAAGTAAACATTAATTAATTTAGGAAGTGTGTCTGATAAGGACATGCAGCGGGACACGTTGGACCAGAGAGATAAAGGGTGCTAGCGTTGCATTTCCAACTGCCACGACCCTCAGGTGTCAGAATGACCTTCAAAGCTAATTATAACAACAACACAGAGTTGTGTTACTGGGCCCAAATGAAACATGGAATCCAGCTCTGCTCGCGGGGGGAAATGTGATAATCTAACTGCTTAGAAAAACACAGGAAATTAAACCCCCTTCCTTATCGCAATCATTGTTGTTCTTGTTGTTAATTGTATATATTGTTATACGCATTGTTTTGCCGATTATGTGATTGAACAAGGGACAGATGCGTAGTTGTGCATTTCAACAGAGTAAATCTGTATTCGACGCTGTAGAAAGCCTCACAGCTTGTCTGGTGTGTCTAATATTGTCATCATTGTTGTTACAATTGCAATTCTGGGACATGCGATGTTCTCTGTCACAGCTGGGCCAGTTGGGTAAAGTAGAAAGGAGCGACTCAGAGAATGAACTCTTCAGCCTGGCGGAGAGAGAGAGATGTCCTTCTCAGCTACAGAGGTTCTGTTCAGTTCTGTGGGTTGTTCTGTAGACCCAAGGTCGTCCCATATAAGGTGGGGAGAAATGAGAAATCTATATCCAATTACTGTTGTCTGACCTTGAAGGAAAATAACTGCATGAGATGTTCTTCTGCAACAGAACAGAACTCGGTGTAACTTTGGTTGCAGTGGTAGACGTGGTGTGTGTGTGTGTGTGTCCTGCTGCAGTGTTGTTAGTTGAGTATAACTACTGTTGTGTTCTTTAGTGTGTACACTTTCACAACACCTTCAAGATCAGACTATCTCTGTGTAGCTAAGTAGCTACGTTTCATAGCTGCTGGATCATGGTTGCCTAAAGGTAGATTATTAAATGCAAGATTAGCCTCTGAGTCCCCTAAATGTTATTAGAATTGCCATTTTTTCTATTTATAGGATCACTAATTGAATAATGATGGATGATACAATTGTTGTTATTATTGCAAACTACTGTGTGCCACATCTGTCCTGCTGATGTATCTGCTTGTCCTCCTCTCTCCTCCTCTCTCCTTCATCTCTCCTTCCCTCTACCTTTCTACATCTTTTAACATCAAAGAACCACCAAATCCTCTGGCTTTCTTGTGTTATCCGTGACAGGGTTTTTCTTCTCTTTTATACGTGGATGCTTTTAGGCTCCTTTGAAGCCGATAACTGTATACCCCTTTTTTTTTTTTTAAACGTCTCAAATAAATGCATTCATTCATTCATAAATAGTCAAAAATGATTTCCAGAAATGACCTCATTGGACAGAAAGGGCCACACCCCCCCCCCCCCCCCCCATGCCCAGGATCTTATGTTGCTATCGTTTGTTACCCTGTTACACATAACAACCACTAGTTGGCTGTTGTTTGTCGATGGCTTTTCATTATCCTTGTCTTTTCTTAATCCTAAAAACAGAGTTCTGTTGTTCAAATGTGAAAATGTCACCAGCCATTTTAGAAATAAATTAATGAGGAAAAACATAATTTAGTCCAGGTCGCTCATAGCCACAGGCGTATAATAGCACTGCTGGGTAGATAATTGCATGCATGACTACATACGCGTTGTTTTCGTGGTCTTATTTCACTGTGGCCCGTCTCAAATGACAACCAAATCAACCGTAGGTGTTAAACGTCTGTTCCGATTAAACACAAACTGACTGTGTGTCAGGCTGTGATATTCCACAAGGAAGAGAGAGGAGAGATGTCTTAACAGCCAGTCTGTCTGCTAGCTAATCACACCCTTTGGAGAGACACAGAGGTGTTACACACGCACTGTTCCTGACTCCCACACACGACACGTGTAACCGTCGACCCTTACAGGGAGGTAGAAGAAACAGGTGTAATTTAGCCAAACTGTACTCATGTTGGTATTGGTCCCTTACACACTGAGAAGCTAGCCCCTGTTCATTTCTACTGTTGGTGTTTCCATTATGTTAGCTCAGCGGGGCTTCTCTCTAGAACAGCAGCCCTAAGGGCAACATGTGCCTGTCAGCAGATATGAGCGTGTGTGTCATGTTCTAGACAATTCCATACAAAACAATATTGTGCAGTTTTGTCACTGCTAGCTAGAGAGAGGAGATGAGTAACATATAATCATCCAGTAATCCTATTTGGTGTGATAACAGTAAATAGGATTATACCAGTGACTGACAGAGACATCCAGGAATAAGAAGCTTCCTCGTTTGCCAAAATATTCAACTCATCTGTTAGTGAGTTAAAACTCACTAAATACAGTACCTGCGACATGTAGCCTACCTGCTAAAGCTTTCAGGATTGCATAAGCTCAACTGATTATAGTTCTGAAGCATGTAATGGTTTCCATAGTTACACAACCAGAAAATAACACTAGAACAGCCATGTCTATTGTACCTACTATGAGAGCCGCCTCGGGGGTCACATGACCATAGTCTTTACAATGGGAAGCTGCTACTTACACACAAAGACCACTAGTTGACCAGCTTTTAAATTAGCCTGCCTCCTACTCAGAAAAACTGCTAAATAGCTTCATACTAGCTTATCCTGATGTGATTTAGAACATGTAAGGATACTGGGTGGTAGAACGCACATATCTAGGAAAAGTCATGAAAGGAGGGTCCTGAAATTTGATCGAGTGCAAAGATATACATATATTTTTTACTCACTTGGTCAAATGACACCACCCATGGCTGTTCCCTGTCACAACCCTGTCACAGCCCCCGACCCAGCCCCCGACCCAGCCCCCGACCCTGTCACCCCCCCCATCCCCCTGTCACCCCCCACAGCCCCCGACCCTCTCCTCCCCTCTCCAATGTACCGCACCCCTGGCAACAGTAGCCCCCACTCCCCCTGACACCCCAGCAGCACCCCAGCAGCAACTGCCTCCCCTTACCAACACCAGGAGCCAGGGAGCATGCTTCACACCTGGAGACACCGGTACTCACAGCTTTATAACATCTGAGCAGGTGAGAAGGCAGCTTTCCAGGGTGAATGTGAACAAGTCCAGAGGTCCAGACAACATCAACCCCAGGGTTCTGAAGGTGTGTGCTGGAGAGCTGGCGGACACATTCCAACATCTCTTCAGTCTATCTCTAAGACTGAGGAGGGTGCCACAGCTCTGGAAGACCTCTTGCATCGTCCCAGTGCCAAAGAAGGGACGGCCCAGCACCCCAAACGACTACAGACCTGTCGCCCTGACACCACAGGTCATGAAGATCCTGGAGAGGCTAGTGCTGCAACACCTTAAGCCCCAGGTGAAGGACTTCCTGGACCCCCGGCAGTTTGCATACCAGGAGAGCATGGGGGTGGAGGACGCCATCATTTACATGCTGCACAGGGCCTACACACACCTGGAGAGGCCACAGAGCATGGTGAGGACCATGTTCTTCGACTTCTCCAGTGCATTTAACACTATCAAGCCATCACTGCTGGCTGACAAACTAGCAGTGATGTGTGTGGAGGACTCCCTGACGGCTTGGATCCACAACTACCTCACAGACAGGCGTCAGTATGTGAGACTGCAGGGCTGTCAGTCTGAGGTGGTGGTGTGCAACACCGGTGCCCCCCAGGGAACTGTTCTGTCACCCTTTCTCTTCACCCTCTATACCTCCGACTTCCAGTTTAGCTCCGACCAGTGCCACCTGCAGAAGTTTTCGGATGACTCCTCTATCGTCGGTTACATCACAGACGACAGGGATGAGGAGTACAGGGCCCTGGTGGAGAGCTTCGTGCAGTGGTGCGACACCAACTACCTTTTGCTTAACACCAGCAAAACAAAGGAGTTGGTGGTGGATTTTAGGAGGAAGAGAAGGACCCCAGCCCCCATCACCATCAAGGGGGTGGAAGTCGAGAGGGTGGACTCCTACAGGTACCTGGGAGTACAAATTAATAACAAACTGGACTGGACTGACAACACCGAGGCTCTTCTCAGGAAAGGGCAGAGCAGACTGTTTTTCCTGAGAAGGCTGAGGTCTTTCGGTGTCTGCAACAAGCTGCTGCAAATGTTTTACCAGTCGGTGGTTGCCAGCGTTCTGTTCTTCGCCGTGGCCTGCTGGGGTGGAAACATCTGTGCCAGGGATGCTGCGAAGCTAAACAAACTGGTGAAGAAGGCCAGCTCTGTGGTGGGGACCGGGCTGGACAGCCTAGAGGTGGTGGCAGAACAGAGGATGGGGAAAAAACTGGCGGCCATGCTGGCCAATCCCTCCCACCCGATGTACTGCGAGCTGGCAGGGATGAGGAGCAAGTTCAGCCACAGATTTGTTCTCCCCCGTCAAAGTACAAAAAGATTTGGACAGTCCTTTATTCCAGCTGCACTCCGACTCTACAACCAGGCCCTGCAGGGTGGGGGAGACCTGGAGATGGAACTTTTGGAACTTTTTACTTATTGAGCCTGCACTGTTTTATGTTTTTTATTGAATGTTTTTCTGTTTTCTGTACTGAATGTTTTCTGCCCTAACTGAGCTGTTTGACAACAAAATTTCCCCATTGGGGACAATAAAGGTTTTCAATCAATCAATCAATTCTAGTGTTAATGACCCCACCCATGGCTGTTCTAGTGTTAATGACCCCACCCACGGCTGTTCTAGTGTTAATGACCCCACCCATGGCTGTTCTAGGGTTAATGACCCCACCCATGGCTGTTCTAGTGTTAATGACCCCACCCATGGCTGTTCTAGTGTTAATGACCCCACCCACGACTGTTCTAGTGTTAATGACCCCACCCACGGCTGTTCTAGTATTAATGACCCCACCCACGGCTGTTCTAATGTTAATGACCCCACCCACGGCTGTTCTAGTGTTAATGACCCCACCCACGGCTGTTCTAGTGTTAATGACCCCACCCACGGCTGTTCTAATGTTAATGACCCCACCCATGGCTGTTCTAGTGTTAAACTCAGTGATTGTGAATATCACTCCAATGCTGCAGCAGCAAAGCCATAGTTCATAGTTCATAACCGCTACTCACTCATAGAAGGTGGTCCACCCGTTCTCGTTGCTCTTGGTGGCCAGCAGGCCGGAGCTGCCGTGGTAGGTCATCAGCGCCAGCTCTTGCCCCTGGGCGGCCATGCTCTTCAGCGCGTTGTTGGTCCCGACAGTGAACCAGAACGTCTGTCCGTCGGGCGCCATGAGCCAGAGCGGCATCCCCGCGGTGTCCCTCCGGATGGTGACCACGTTCCTGTTCATGTCCGTCACGCTGCTCAGCTCCCCCTCGCCCGAGTATGTCAGGTTGTACAGGTGATCGCCCGTGGTCAGGCTCTGGGTGTAGATGTGGCTGCCGTTAGCGTCGAACAGGTAGAGCTCGTCGTTGATGGGGGAGGAGACCTCGTACATGCTGAGGGGGTTCAGGTAGGGCTTGTTCCTGCGTACGTAGCGGATGCGGATGTTGGCGAGGTCGGCGATGAAGAGCTCTCCGTCCGGGGACACGGCCAGGGAGGAGGGGGCGTTCAGCTTGGCGTCCTTAGCGTAGCCGTCGTCACCGGAGTAGCAGTCGCAGTTGGCGTCGTTCTTGCAGTCGCAGCCGCTGGGCGCCCCGGCGACCAATGAGATCTCCCCGCTGGTGGACACCTGACGCATGTATGTAACATGTTAATTAATTTCTTTTAACTGTCAATCAATCATGTAACATATGAATCAATTGTGTGTCCAATAAAGTTACAACACACTACACTAATCTATTAAACCGCTACCTTTCCCCCTGCTGCTCCCCAGTGACCTCACTACTACTACTACTACTACTACTACTACTACTACTACTACTACTACTACTACTACTACTACTACTACTACTACTACTACTACTACTACTACTACTACTACTACTACTACTACTACTACTACTACTACTACTACTACTACTACTACTACTACTACTACTACTACTACTACTACTACTACTACTACTACTACTACTACTACTACTACTACTACTACTACTACTAATAATAATAATAACAATAACAATAACAATAATAATAATAATAATAACAACAACAATAATAATAACAATAACAATAACAATAATAATAATAATAATAATAATAATAATAATAATAATAATAATAATAATAATAATAATAATAATAATTAATTGTATTTATATAGTGCTTTTCCGGGGCTCAAAGACGCTGACAATATGGGAAAAACAGAAAACACAGAAACAACAAGCAACAGATAACATGAGCACATAGAACACAGAGTTAATGAACAGGCACAGGGAACAATTAAGGCCCTGAACACAGAAAAGGCCTAAGTTCTGGGCCCAGGACTGTCCGGACGGATTGTATGGCAGCTAGTGCTGAGGCACAAACATGTCCATTTTCAAGCCTGCAAACTGTGACACTTTAAAATAATGTGAAAAAATACTTTCTTGTGAAATATGACAACCCTAGTTGACTATCTGTGCAGTATAGTACAGTGGATTGTGTACATAGCCTCTATTGATGTAAACCAGCTCTTTACCTTGTGATTTTATGCATCTATGCTTTTTCCAAAATGTGTTTCTTTTTCCTTTCCTAAACACCAGG